>NC_067490.1:3676113-3985941 GCF_947179515.1 Apodemus sylvaticus
TATCATAAACAGCTGATAATAGCAGCGTTGTCTGCCTTGAAAACAGAGGTTTAAGTGCTCCTGTGGCAAGCTTAAAAAGATGTCTTAGCCAATTAATTTATTTTAATAACCTTTGAAAATTATTTATTTAAAAAAATTTTAAAAACCCATAAGCAAAGGCCTGTTTTTTATAAACAAAACATTTTTGTAAACAAATATTTTATAAAACAAAAGAGATTTCTATAAATAAAATATATTAAAAAATGTAAGATCTCAGCTTTTTGTATTGAAGCAGAGACAAAACACTCCTTCTCATATAAGGCAAGGCTATATTTGAATTGTATTTTGAATTATATCTGTATGAATCTATCACAATATTTTCTAGGCCCGGAGCGCACCTGGTAGGAGAGCTCTAAGGCGGAGGAGACAGTACCTCTCCCCACCTGCGGGAAGGCTGGAGGGCGGAGAGCATTCTTCTGAGCCTTGCTGGCCAGAAGTAGCAGAGAGCCCAAGCCTAGCATTGAGCGAGCTCTAGACACCACGCCACCACACGCTTGGAAAACCGCGGCCCCAGGCGTGGCGCGCAGGGAGGAAGTGGCAGGGGAGACACTTCCCTTCTGCTGTCTCACGAAAAAATTGAGTTCCTCAGGCCTTGGCCAGAGTCATAGCCAAAGAACCAGGCCAAGCTGCGTTGTGCTCTGCTGCCATAGCAGCCGTTTGCAGCGCTCATGCTCGCCTCCAGCTGCTTGAAAAACCACAGGGGCCATGGCACATTCGACCAGGGCCGCCTGCTAAGGCGAAGTCATGCTGTGCTCTGCCGAGGCCGGCCAGGGGCCATCGGCCTAGGGCCCGCGGGATACTGGGCTCCTTCTAGCCAGGCCGCCATCAGAGCCGCCTGGGCCACCCGCAGAGTTCTGGGTTCACTCTAGCCGCTGCCATTATCGGCCTGTGCCCAGCACCGCGCCTGTGACATGGGCCGCCTGGGCAACCTGCTCGTGGCCCACAGAGTTCTGGACTCTCTCTAGCCGGGCCTGAATCAAAGTGACCGGGGCCTGCATGGCAGGGACTCGGCTCCAGCCTCTTCCCTACTGGCTCAAGCGAACGCTCAAACTTAGCGGTCTAAATGGCTGCAACTCTAAGCCATCAGCCAAAACCAGCCTCTAAATCTATAACTCCATAGTCAGGACATGTAAAACCTTATACCATTAAGACCAATTAAAAACAAGAACAAAGCAATTACCCAAATCTTATAAGTTAAACCAGAGTTTTCCCCAATCTGGAGGCTACTTGTCCTTTAAGAGAAAGAAAATAAAGAAAAGATTGAGCACACCACCGCAGCTACCACCGGCTCATGGCCCTCTGCTGCACGAGGTTTTGAATCAGCTTGCGGCCTGACAGCTCAAGGCCCCAGCAGACGGAATTTTAATCAATTTTTATTTTTAGCATGAAACAAACACTCATTCACACAAAACACAGACAAATAAATGTACATGTAGACAAACAATCGGTGCACCGCGACAAACAACATAGAAAGATACACAGAAAGAGAAGCGCGCTTGTTGTTAAGCAATTGCATCCATTTTCCTTTTTTCCTGTTTTTATTTTGTTTTATAATTTATGCCCTATTTCTCTTGCCTGATGCAGTTTAGACTGCGGACAATTGCCTAACTAAATTCCCTGTTCCATGTTGTCTTTACATCCTAGCTGATCTCAGTGCAGGGCCTACATACTGAGTCAGTCTAGCCTGTATCTTTACACACATCTGCAGCAACATTCTTTAGAAATAAATGACATTATTAGCGCTAAATTAATACCCTGTTGCTTACCGTGTCCGGTACATAAACTTTTTCCTTTTCTTTTTCCTTGGGGCTCCTAAATACAGACAACATACCTCATTCTGCCTCTCCGTTTCCAGTTATAATCCACGTTGGCGCCATATGTAGAGTCCAGCTCTCACATCTTAACCGTGGATTCTCTGGATGGGTAAGGAACAGGCTGCAAGAGAAATCACATGGAGAGACACAAAAACACATGGCTTCTGGTCCAAGTCTCCATCTTTAATAATCCCTCTCTCCCAAGAAACAAAGGCAGACCAAGCCCCTCCCCTGAAGGCTGGAAACTGGTTCTTCTTGTTCTTCAGGAGGTGGGTGGTCAGGTTGCTGGCTGCTATTCTTGAGAGCAGTAGGAAGTCACAATTCCTCCCTTCTATTCTTGATGGCAGTGGGCAGGGGGAAGTCACAGAGTCCATTTGCTTTATTCTGTATAATATGAGCTTCCATTCTTAAAACCTACTATGGATGGTTTTTCTTTCTTTATTCTGTAACCAATTTTCACATCATGAATCACAAAGGTTTTTTATAGCTTACATATAACGTGTATCTTCTTTTAATTCCTCTGTAAAATAAAATATTAGATTCCAGCACCTTCCAAAAAAAACAAAAACAAAAACAAAAACAAAAACAAAAACAAAAAACACAGTTCCTTCTGGATTGAACTGCCATTGCTGACTCCTGTGAACTCACCTGCTGATATCCTGACAATGCAGAGTGGACTCGCCCCAAAAAACTATTTCTAAACAGGTCCACACCCTCCTCTGCCCTAGTAACCCTTCCTTTCCACTACCACTGGTGGGTGGTGAGCTAGAAGAGAAGTTAAAACATTTAAGTAAGCTTATTAAAGTAGGTTTGGGACAATATCAGCCTACACAGGGCATCTGCAATGTTCTGACTGTGGGTTATGTTACCCATGATGCATTGGTGCTGGACGACATCAGACGTTTGTGTAGACTGAGCACTGTGGGGACAGTGTGGGAAGCTCCTTCTCTTGGACTCTGTGACCCTGAGGGACCCAGGGCTTCTCCTGTTCACACCCTCTCTGCAGGGTAGTTAGGGGCTCAGGCCTGAGTGAGGCCCTGTGCTGCAGAGAAAAGAATCACAGAGAGTCACAGCATAAAAATAAAGATGGTGTCACTTCTGAGTAAAATCATGGAGCTGGAGAGATTGCTCAGAGGTGAAGAATGCTCACTGCTGTTCCAGAGGACCTGGGTTCAGTCCCAGCTCTCACCCACTTGTAGCTCCAGTCTCAGAGGGGATAGGGCGCCCTCTGCTGGCCGCCTGGGGCACTCCATGCACCTGGCACACAGACACACATGGAGGCAAAACACCCATAAGATTTCTGTAAAGAAAGCGATCCCTGAACAGTATTGGGGGTCATTGCAGGACTTAGGAACACCTCCAAACCCTAGTGCAGGACTCTAGGGTCCCCTGCACTAGATGTACACACTGATCTTAGGGATTCAGCGAGGGAAGGAAGAAATCCACACAACTCCCCCTAAGAGTGATCCCTGATGCTACTGGTCTATGAAGCCTGTGTGTTCATTTATGCTCTTTGGGTTGTTATGTCTTGAAGCTCAGGTTGACCGTGGATTTTTTTTTTCAGATTTATTATGTACACAGTGTTCTGCCTGCTTATGTGCCTATCCACCAGAAGAGGGCGCCAGATCTGCATAAAAATGGTTGTGAGCCACCGAGATTTCTAAGAATTCTACAGGTACCTGTAGAAGAGCAGTTAAAGGTCTCAACCTCTGAGTCATCTCTCCAGTCCAGACCTTGAATGATCCTCCTGCCTCACTTCTGCATGCCAAGTGCCGGGATCACACGTGGTTTGTGTGTGTGTGTGTGTGTGTATGTCACTGTGACTGGAGAGTGTGGTGTTGTGTAACAATCAGGGGAGGAGCCTGAGGTGTAATCTCACTCAGAAGTTGTGTTTCAGCCTGAAGATCATAAGGACCTGTGAAAACCACAAAACTGAGGATTTGGGGCAAAAGGGAAAATCCCTGCTGCTTTAAAGCTAATAAACCACAGTCTCTCTGTGTCAATTGTTTGAGAGCAAGCTGGGTTAGAGAAAAAACACCACTTATTAATGTCATAATAAAAACCTCGACACACAATCATGTCTCCTTGTGTCATGTTTAGCTTCCAAATAAAATCAATAACCAGATCATAATAATATTGAAACATGAGAAAACTGTCACTCGGGCTGGAGAGATGGCTCAGTGGTTAAGAGCACTGACTGCTCTTCCAAAGGTCCTGAGTTCAAATCTCAGCAACCACATCGTGGCTCACAACCATCTGTAATGAGATCTGACTCTCTCTTATGGAGTCTCTAAAGACAACTACAGTGTACTTACATAAAATAAATAAATAAATCTTAAAAAAAAAAGAAAACTGTCACTCGTACAATTGCAAATACATTATAAATTCAGAAAAAGTGGCAATGTCCCTTGAGGGAGATTCTTTCAGTATCTCCAATTTAAATATGATAGCCATTGATAATTCTCTTAATTGATGCTACGTCGGGTCATAAAGAAACAGAAAAGAGAATGCAATATTCGTACAAATACATTCTTAAACAAATGCAACGGAAATGCGCATGTCTGCATTTCTGCAGCTGGTCACATGGTTTCAGCAGGTAACCTCATGGGTTCCACAAAGCCTCTTTGTTTAGAGAAATAAGGACTCTGCAATTTATCTTATTTGCTACAGCCTTGGTCAAATAGCTTTGGCTGGTTCCCTGGCTACTTCATAATATATAATCCCATTTCTTTGACACTATTTTCTGCCCTGTGGTTAGTTCCTGCTCCTCTGCTTCAT
Source organism: Apodemus sylvaticus (assembly GCF_947179515.1). NCBI lineage: Eukaryota > Metazoa > Chordata > Mammalia > Rodentia > Muridae > Apodemus > Apodemus sylvaticus. The sequence continues at coordinate 3,680,745 of NC_067490.1, forward strand.
GTGTCTGTCCTCTTCAGTGTCCTGGGCTGAATGTCCTGCTCTCCTGACCGGTGTTTATAACCACCTTCCTCTGCTACCCATTCTGCATTCCTCTCTTTCACCAGCACCTCTGCAGGTCTTAGCTCCTTTCGTGGAGGAGTGACCACCTTACCTCCATTCCTGAAGGGTCTGTGCCCTCTGTCATCCTGCCTGGATTAGGCTGTTGTAGTTTCCCATTGACTTTTTTTCTTTTATTTGCTGTGATTTTATTCTTTGTACTTTTTTTTTTTTTTACTGAAAAAGGAAGTAAAAACATTTTATAACAAAATTGAAGATTCACATGGAAATATTTCTGACAAAACTGATGAAATATATAATGATGAAAATGATGAAAAATATGTTAAAATTGACAATTTTCATGGAAAAATTAAAGAGTAAAATGGTAGACAAAACATTGCTAAATTGATTGAAAAAGGAAGTAGAAACATTTTATGATAGAATTGAAGATTTACGTGGGAAATATTTCTGATAAAATTGTAGAAAAATATAGAATAACATGTTAAAATTGAAGAGTATCATGGAAAATTACACAGATAAAATGGTAGGCATAAAATATTTCTAAGTTGATTGAAAGTGTAATTATAAACATTTTATGATAGAATTGAAGATTTACGTGGGAAATATTTCTGATAAAATTGTAGAAAAATATAGAATAACATGTTAAAACTGAAGAGTATCATGGAAAATTACACAGATAAAATGGTAGGCATAAAATATTTCTAAGTTGATTGAAAGTGTAATTATAAACATTTTCTGATAATATTGAAGATTTACATGAAAAATATTTCTGTTAGTCTATGTCTTTTTATTGGGGAATTGAGTCCATTGATGTTAAGAGATATTAAGGAATAGTGATTGTTGCTTCCTGTTATTTTTGATGTTATATTTATGTTTGTGTGGTTACTTTCTTTTGGGTTGTTGGGAAGACTACTTTCTTGCTTTTTCTAGGGTGTAGTTTCCCTCCTTGTGTTGGCATTTTCCATCTATTATCCATTGAAGGACTGGATATGTGGAAAGATATTGTGTAAATTTGGTTTTATCATGGAATATCTTGGTTTCTCCATCTATGGTGATTGAGAGTTTTGCTGGGTATAGTAGTCTGGGCTGACATTCGTGTTCTCTTAGGGTTTGTGTGACATCTGCCCAGGATCTTCTAGCTTTCATGGTCTCAGGTGAGAAGTCTGGTGTAATTCTGATAGGCCTTCCTTTATAACTTATGTGACCTTTTCCCCTTACTGCTTTTAATGTTCTTTGTTTAGTGCATTTGGTGTTTTGATTATTATGTGCCAGGAGGACTTTCTGGTGGTCCAGTCTGTTTGGAGTTCTGTAGGCTTCTTGTATGTTCATGGGCATCTCTTTCTTTAGGTTAAGGAAGTTTTCTTCTATAATTTTGTTGAAGATATTTACTGGCTCTTTAAGTTGGAAATCTTCACTCTCTTCTGTACCTATAATCCTTATATACCATCAGCAAGACAGGCCCTGGTCTCTTCTTCCTTAGTCTTCCAATAACAAGGCACCTCATGAGGCTGCAGGTGCATGCTTGGCAGCAGATGGCATTGTAACAGGAGTAGAGGCCATAGGCATTTGAGCAAAGACTTCATGTAACTTCCTTGTGCCTCTAGGACCTGTCTAGTCCTGATTACTTATATATCACTTCTATTTGATAATAGGTTACTGTGTGTCCTATTTTATGACTTTGTATCCAGTAGACCCTGGTAAGTCTGATTCTTTCTTTCCCACAGTGTATGGTTTACCCTGGTGAAAATCTGTAGATTACACTAGGAAAGGACTGGAGAAAGGCTACCTTTTATGTATTTTATAAGATACTCACTCGGGGTAACTGGACCATTCAGTCATTCAAGGCATTCTGGGTGTGTAAACTGGCTCAAGTCTAGAAACTGATTCATGGGCAGAGATGATCTTTTGCCACCATTATGCAGCCTATTCTCTCAGTTGTTGACTATTTTTCTACTACCATGATCAAACAAAAAATCAGTAGGCTTCTATGGTAATCAGATTAAGAACATTTTCTGGGCCGTGGTCCTGCATACCCAGAGACAGGCAGAACCCTGAGTTGAAGACTAACCTAGTGTGCTGAGTGAGTTTCGGAACAGCCAGGGACTCACAGAGAGAGCTGTAGCTGGTCTTTGCTACTTCATTGGATCTCTACTCAAAAACTCAGCCTGACCCAGTTTAATGTTCCCTCCACCATTATCCCACACCCTCACAATCCCTTCCCACACACATTCCCCAGACTTCTGCTTAAATGAATTAGCGAACTTGTCAGGCTCCTTACATGTGTGCACAGAGGTGCAGGGCTCCTCCTCATGCACTACACACTCTACCTCCATCATGGAATCTACTTTTTCTGAAGTCTGCTCATAGGTCTAGAGGCAGGGAACACAACCGTTAAAAAAAATGGAGTTGTTGAGAAAGGTCTGCTGCATCTGATCAGCGTTCGTATGTGAGGACCGCACAGTGGAAGGAAGGAGTGTGCTGAGCTCAGGGAGAAGTTTTGCTGTTGTTTCAACAAGAGAAGGAAAGTTATGGGTTCCTTCAAAATTAATAAATATGAGATCTGACCAGGGGAGATCTAAAAATCTTGTCTGCAAAAAATGTAGGAAGAAAACAAGTAGAGCAACAAAACAAAACAAAACATGAATCTTGTCCCTCTACAAGGAAACAGCTCTGAAACTGGCTGAGACACCAGTCAGGACTTCAGCTATTCATAGACAATAAACCTCACCCTGTCTGGGTACCAGCCTGCAATGTCTGACCAGACCCCGCCAGTCAGAAAGATGGCACGCACCGGGCAGTGGTGGTGCTCGCCTTTAATCCCAGCACTCTGGGAGGCAGAGGCAGGTGGATTTCTGAGTTCGAGGCCAGCCTGATCTACAGAGTGAGTTCTAGGACAGCCAGGGCTATGCAGAGAAATCCTGTCTCGAAAAAAACCAAAAAAAAAAAAAAAAAAAAAAAAAAAAAAAAAAACAAAAAGGAAAAGGAAAAGGACAAGAAAAAGGAAAAGGAAAGAAAGAAAGATGGCATGCCTGGGGATCACAGAGAAAACAAAGGGAGACCATGCAGGCATCCGAGGGCACAGAACTGAGTCACCTGGAAGGACATTTATGTTCTCATTGGTACAGCCCTATGCCACCGTTCTCCCCACCCCCACCCCAGCAAGGCTCCTTCTGTCATTCCCATGGCTGTTTACACCCTGCTTACCACCTTGCTTCTCCAGCGAGCCCCACTCCCCCTAAGACCACGCTGAGCTTGTTTAGTGTCCCGGAAACATAGCAGGGAAAGAAGCAGATAATCAGGACTGGAGACTGCTCAAGAGCAGGATGTCAGAGACATTATCATCCCTAGACACCAAATGCCACTTCCTGTGCTGAGTCCTTTGCTTGCTTTCTTGACAATCAGACCCATCATGCCTCACGGACGTTAATACCTATGGGGGATGTCCCTATTGTCCTGTGAGTTTTAAAGGGGGGTGCGTGGGATATCCCACACTACAGATATCCACCACCCTACCGTTCCTAAAGTTAACTTCATTTGGATAAACATTGGAGAACCTTGGAACGGACCGTGGAGAATGGGGTGATTCATAAAATGTATAATCCTTTTGATATCAAAACCCTCTTCCCAGTGGACATGAGGATGTTTCTACGGTGCCGAGAAAATGAACCAGGTCCACACAGATAATCTCAGGACTGAAAAGAAGATCCTTGTAAATAAAACACATCCATCTGGAGCCACAGAGGCTTCATCTGGGAAGAAACACAAGGAGTCTGAGTCTAAGCCCGAAGCTGAGAAGACAGATCCTGAGGGAAGAGGCAAGGTCTCCTCTTTACAGGTGAGAGTCCTGCACTCAGGTTTGGAAGTGTGAGTCACCCACTGCAGGTGAACAGAGCCTGCTCTGTGGGGTCCGTGTGGGGCTTACAGCCCAGTGCCTCTATTTTAAGGAGAAGCATCTCCACTACATCCCCAACCGCTTGGGTCGCCATTGTATTCCCGGAAGTGGCTTTTCTAGAAGACTCCACGGTCTAACTTCTGGGAAGAAGTAAGAAGGGTGGAGGAGAGGACACAGAGAGTCTGTCTCTTCTCGCTGACAGCTTCTGGGTCAGAACTCGGAGACACCATGACAAACAGGGCTCTGTCCACAGAACAGGGTTCAGGCAAAGTCTTGGTCTCCAGGCTGCGAGGTCAGGGGTGGAGAAACCCAGGGCTGGGGATTCCCCATCTCCTCAGTTTCACTTCTGCTCTAAACCTGGGTCCTTCTGCCCGCACACTGATGACGCACTAGCAGCTCTCGCCCCCATTGGGTGACGCGATCTTGGGGAACCAACCAGCGTCACCGCGGGCGCTGGTTATAAAGTCCACGCAGGCCAAGGCCAGGTGGGGGCGATGGCGCCGCGCACGCTGCTCCTGCTGCTGGCGGCCGCCTGGCCCCGACCCAGACCCGCGCGGGTGAGTGCGGGGTCGGGAGGGAAACGGACGCTGCGGGGAGGGGCCGGGGCGGCACCGGGGAAGCCGCGTCCCCGTGTCGCCCACCGGACCCTCCGCCCCTTCTCCACCCGCGTCCCGAGCCCCGCGCCCTGCTCCCCTCCCGGCCCGCGCGCCCGCCCGGGGTCCCGGGAGGAGGTCGGGGTCTCACCGCGCGCCGCCCCCAGGCTCACACTCGATGCGGTATTTCGAGACCGCCGTGTCCCGGCCCGGCCTCGGGGAGCCCCGGTACGTGGAAGTCGGCTACGTGGACGACACGCAGTTCGTGCGCTTCGACAGCGACGCGGAGAATCCGAGGATGGAGCCGCGCAGGGGGTGGATATGGCAGGAGGGGCCGGAGTATTGGGAGCGGGAGACTCGGAGAGCCAAGGGCAATGAGCAGTGGTACCGAGTGAGCCTGAGGATCCTGCGCGGCTACTACAACCAGAGCGAGGCCGGTGAGTGACCCCGGGTCGGAGGTCACGACCCCTCCACGTCCCGACACAGGGGCCGGAGACGTCCCGGGTCCCAAGTCCGAGGTTCAGGAGCAGAACCGACCCGGGACCGGTTTCCCTTTCAGTCTGGAGGAGTCCGCGGGTGGGGCAGGGGCGGGGCTGACCGCGGGGTCCTGCAGGCTCTCACACAATCCAGAAGTTGTCTGGCTGTGATGTGGGGTCGGATGGGAGCCTCCTCCGCGGGTACCAGCAGTACGCCTACGACGGCCGCGATTACATCACCCTGAACGAAGACCTGAAAACGTGGACGGCGGCGGACATGGCGGCGCAGATCACCCGACGCAAGTGGGAGCAGGCTGGTGAAGCAGAGGAAAAAAGGGCCTACCTGGAGGGCGAGTGCGTGGTGTGGCTCCACAGATACCTGGAGCGCGGGAAGGAGACGCTGCTGCGCACAGGTGCAGGGGCCGCGGGCAGCTCCTCCCTCTGCCCTCGGGCTGGGGCTCAGTCCTGGGGAAGAAGAAACCCTCAGCTGGGGCGATGCCCCTGTCTCAGAGGGGAGACAGTGTCCCTGGGTCTCCTGATCCTCATCACAGTGACTGCACTCCCTCTCCCAGGGCTCAGCCTCCTTCCTGGACAGTGCCCAGGCTGTGTCAGGAGGGAAGGAGAGAATTTCCCAACATAACAGCTGCCAGCCTGTAGCCTCCATCAGCCATGGCCTCTCCCAGGCCGGGTTCTCTGCCCACACCCACTGTGGACACGGACTCCTGTCATGCTGAGTGTGTCAGCCCTCACACCTCAGGACCAGAAGTCTCCTTTACCTGATGGGAGACATGGACTCCCCTACACTAGGCTGGTTCCCCAGTTTCTAGAACTTTCCAAAGAATAGATTCTCACAGATCCCGTCCTGTCTGTGGGGGGTTTGCATCCCTTCCACAACCCAACTCTATCTATTCCTACAGTGGTGAGTGGTCACAGGAGCCCTTATGGGGGACCCTGGAGGAATATAAATCGTGGAATTTCTTTTTTGTTTTCTTTCTTTCTTTCTTTTCTTCTTTCTTTCTTTTCTTTCTCTCTCTCTCTTTCTCTTTCTTTCTTTCTTTCTTTCTTTTTCTTTCTTTCTTTCTTTCTTTCTTTCTTTCTCTTTCTTTCTTTCTTTCTTTCTTTCTCTCTCTCTCTCTCTCTCTCTTTCTTTCTTTCTTTCTTTCTTTCTTTCTTTCTTTCTTTCTTTCTTTCTTTCTTTCTTTCTTTCTTTCTTTCTTTCTTCTTGGTTTGGTTTTCCAAGAGAGGGTTTCTCTGTGTAGCCCTGGCTGTCCTTTAACTCACTCTAGACCAGGTTGGCCCTCGAACTCAGAAATCCACCTGCCTCTGCCTTCCAAGTACTGGGATTAAAAGTGTGTACCACCACCGCCCTATTTCTTACTTTCTCTTTTTTCTTTTCTTTCTTTTTTCTTTTTCTTTCTTTCTTTTTGTTTTTTTGGTTTTTTTTTTCGTTTGTTTGTTTTTTGAATTTTTTTTTTCAAGACAGGATTTCTCTGTGTACCCCTAGCTATCCTGGAACTCACTCTGTAGACCAGTCTGGTCTCAAACTCAGAAATCTGCCGGCCTCTGCCTCCCAGAGTGCTGGGATTACAGGTGTGCAACACCGCCTGGCTTTTTATTTATTTATTTATTTTTGAGGGCGTTATTTTGTTTCTATTCAGGTTTTGTCTGCACTGCAGTGACCCTGTTTCTTCATGTCATTGTATTATCATTTGTGTCAGTCTCCACGGGTGCCAGAGGAGACTGCTAACATAAATAATTAGACAAGGTAAATCAGGGTTCCCTTAAAAGGGAGATTTTTGTGAACTTAGACTGTTTCCTGTCAGAACTAAACATCCAGAACCCCCCTGCTCTTCCTTTGCTCCCACAAGTTACAGTGCTCCCCTAGTGAATGAGGAATTGGACTCTGAGAGACACGGTCTTCTGCCATCCAGGGCTGGAGTGAGAGGGAAGATCCTCACACCCTGTGAGCCTGCTGTGTTCAGTGAGTGCTGCACTGGGGTCCACAGCACACTCCAGGGATCCTGTGTGACACACCTGTGCCTTGTCCTCCAGAGGCAGGGACTGGGAGTCATTTTCTCTGGCTGAGTGTCAGAGGTTCACCACATTTCTGCTGCACACTGTGTGATGGCTGCTCACTTGGACTGACAGTTATGCTGGTCAGCAAGATGGCCACAGGGTTGAGTCTCAGTGGTGGCACCCTTGCCGTAGCATTAAACCCTAATTTCTAATTTTGATATGAACTCAAGCACATATTACATTACTTATTTTCCATTCCATCTTCCATACTTTGACTACCTGTCTCATTCTATAGAACATCACATACGGACGACCATGCTGACCCACTGGCTCATGTGGATTCCCTCTGAGCTTCTGAGTCCCCCAGGAACATGTGCAGTTCTGTGCTGAGGGGACCAGCTCTGCCTGCAGGTCACTAGTGCAATGACAGTCAAATTGTCAAACAGACACATAGTTCAGGGTCATCATGATTTAACTGTGTCTTGTGTAGATTTTAGTGTGTCTTGTTAATTGTGGGATTTCTTACATCTTCCACACAGATCCCCCAAAGGCACATGTGACCCATCACCCCAGATCTGAAGGTGATGTCACCCTGAGGTGCTGGGCCCTGGGCTTCTACCCTGCTGACATCACCCTGACCTGGCAATTGAATGGGGAGGAGCTGACCCAGGACATGGAGCTTGTGGAGACCAGGCCTGCAGGGGATGGAACCTTCCAGAAGTGGGCATCTGTGGTGGTGCCTCTTGGGAAGGAGCAGAATTACACATGTCATGTGCACCATGAGGGGCTGTCTGAGCCCCTCACCCTGAGATGGGGTAAGGAGGGTGTGGGTGTCAGGGAAAGCTGGAGCCTTCTGCAGACCCTGAGCAGATCAGGGCTGAGAGCTGGGGTCATGACCCTTTTCCTGTTCTCTCCTTCCCAGAGCCTCCTCAATCCACCAACTCTATCATGGTGGTCATTGTTGTTCTGGTTGTCCTTGGAGTTGTGGCCATCATTGGAGCTATGGTGGCTTTTGTGATGAAGAGGAGGAGAAACAGAGGTAGGAAAGAGCAGGGTCTGGGTTTTCTCTCAGCCTCCTTTAGAAGTGTGCTCTGCCCATCAATGGGAAACACAGCCACACCCTCATTGCTACTGTCTCCACCTGGGTCTGCTGTCAGTTCTGGGAACTTCCTAGTGTCAAGATCTTCCTTGAGCTCTCACAGCTTTCCTTCTCACAGGTGGACAAGGAGGAGACTATGCTCCAGCTCCAGGTTAGTGTGGGGACAGGATTGTCCTGGGGCCATTGGAGTGAAGCTGGAGATGGTGGGAGCTCTGGGAATCCATAATAGCTCCTCCAGAGAAATCTTCTGGGGGCCTGAGTTGTACCGTGATATGAATACATACATGTACATATACATTTGTTTTGTTGTACCCTAGGCAGGGACGGCTCCCAGAGCTCTGATGTATCTCTCCCAGATTGTAAAGGTGACACTCTGGGGTCTGATTGGGGAGGGGCAATGTGGAGATGATTGGGTTTCAGGGACTCCCAGAAAATCCTGTGAGCTGTGGGTTGTTGGGATGTTGACTTCACAGTGATGGTTCATGACTCTCATTCTCTAGCATGAAGACAGCTGCCTGGAGTGGACTGAGTGACAGCCAGTGTGTTCAGGTCTCTCCTGTGACACCCGAGCCCTCAGTTCTCTCTAGACAACAGTGTCTGATGTTCCCTGTGAGCCTCGGGGCTCAATGTGAAGAACTGTGGAGCCCAGCCTGCCCTGCACACAGGACCCTGTCCCTGCACTGCCCTGTGTTCCCTTCCACAGCCAACCTTCCTGGTCCAGCCACACACTGGGGGACATCTGCATCCTGTCAGCTCCATGCTGCCCTGAGCTGCAGCTCCTCACTTCCACACTGAGAATAAGAATCTGGATGTGAACTTGATTGTTCACATCATGACCTGAGGGCTTTGATTGCTTCTCAATTTCATGCATTGAGAATTCATAAATTTTTTTAAAGAAATAAATGACGTGCATAACCTTCCAGAACTGTGTCCCTATGCTGTGTGTATCTGGTGGGAGACAGTGAGGCTGTGGGAACTGAGTGTGAACAGAGCTGTGCCGAGTCGGGCTCAGACAGTTATTATCTGTGATGGGGTCACTCCGTGGCTGGGTCACTCCAGGCTCTGCTGTCTCCATCACTGTAAGCACATGCGGAGAGTCTGTCATCACAAGGACACAGGGAAGGACAGAGCCTTGTCCTGTCCTCAGGATTGTGAATCTCGAGGGCTAAAGCTCAGAGACTCAAGTGGGGATCCTTCAGTGTGCTGGGTGGGTGCACAAAATAGGTCACACTACATTTCTTCCACCCACTTGCTTTAGCTACTAATGATGCCGTCCTGAAGCTGCCCTGTCCCCTGCCACTGTGGTGATGTCTGCTTCTCCTTCTCTCCAGTGTCTTTTCCGTGGTTCTCAGGCATAGGATGTGATTTTCTGTCGAACTCTCAGGAACACATCCACAGCTAAGATAATTGGCTTAGATTTTTCAGAACCTATTTTTAATAATGGTTCTTAAATGCTTAACCTCCCTGCTATCTGTCACCCACCAGAAGTCATGGAAAAGAAAGGATATGTTAACACAGGGAAGTGCAGCTGTTTAGAGATGGTTATTTGGGGCAAATGGAATCTACTCTGTCAGGATATTAGCAGTTCAGTTCACAAGAATCAGCAAGGGCAGCTCGATGCAGAAGAAGCCAGGAGGCTCAGCTGTTTGCTGTTTAGAAAGATTTCCATGGAACAATTTCAATCTCCAATTGTCAGGATCCCAGCAGTCCAGGTCTGTAGTGTCAGGATAGCAAACAGGAATCATCAGCTGTGCTATGACCCAGCAGAGACAGCCAGGCCTCCACTGAATCAGCCTGAGTCAGCAGGAGACACCAGGAGAAGTTCTCTGCGGTGCCTCTCTCAACAGAGTGAAGACCAGCGAAGATGAAGACTTGAGACCAACAAAGCGCTGCAGAGCCAGCTATGCGAGCCCGCCATCACTTACACTGCGTCCTATTACACTGTCCCCAGACATCACGTGTCCTACAGGAGTCTTGCCTTAGCACAACACCACGTGACTCTGTCTTAGCAAAACTCCACGTGAGCCTGTACCAGCTGACATATCCAGACACTTCCCTTCACTCTGCAAATCAGTGGCTGCAAAAGCATCAAGAAGCCGCCAGAACATCACCAGAAGATTTTTGATGCATTTGTCTCTATGGAGTCCTGAGAAACAATGACCAATAAACAATGGTAAGGCTTACCAATACCATGCAGTCTCGTCTACTCTCTGTTGGGATTTATTTACATTCCTTCTAAACATCAGGTGTCCTTTCATGTGTCTGCTTCAGCAAAACATCCTTTCACCTGTGTCTGCTTCAGCAAAACCTCATTTGACACAACTGACTTTCCACAGAAAACAGAAGTTGTCACTTCAAGAACAGCAATGCTTCTCTCTCCTGAAACTTGGGTATGGCTTCCTGAACCATTTACACTCCTGGACTAAGTCTCTTCCTCTCCACTGCCTGCTCTGTGGACTTGTGGCTTGCAGCCCTGACTTGGGCATGATGGATGCTGTATTCAGCATAGTCTGCCTTAAAGTCCCGTTCATAGGCCTGTTGTTGCTCTGCATGGTGGACGGCTCTGTATTGCAGGAGAACAAAGTCCCACTCATAGGCTGTAACCATTTAAATGAAGTTAGGCTTATAGCCCTGAAGACACAGGAGGCAAAAACTGAGGTAAAACCCTGTCAACGAACCTTTATTTTCTTAACTATATAGGAGATGCCTATTACAAGCCTGATTCTGCAACTAAACTGTCAGCTCTTTAGAAATCTCTATCTGTGTCATTCTTCTGAGCAAGTCTACATTTCCCTTGAGCTCCTCCAAACCCAAGATGGCTCCTTAGCTTTTCCTAGATTTGTCCTGCCAGTTGCTTCTGTTGTTCCTGCAAGCCCAAGGAGGAAATTCCTATCACTTACCTGGAGTTCCTTCTTAGAGGCTCTTCCACGCTGAGAGAGAGAGAGAGAGAGAGAGAGAGAGAGAGAGAGAGAGAGAGAGAGAGAGAGAGGGAGGGAGAGAGAGAGAGAGAGAGAGTGTTCTGTCAAGGTTCCAATTGATTATTTAAGAAAAATGTCTAAGCCGGGCAGTGGTGGTGCACACCTTTAATCTCAGCACTTGGGAGGCAGAGGCAGGCGGATTTCTGAGTTTGAGGCCAGCCTGGTCTACAGAGTGAGTTCCAGGACAGCCAGGGCTACACAGAGAAACCCTGTCTCAAAAAACAAACAAAAAAAAATTGTCTAGCTCCCCCCATACACCCTTGCCAGGCTGAGCCACGTCACTGTCATGGGATTTTTCTCCTCAGGAATTGGTAGGTTTTTGTTTTTTAATCCCTTATTTGTCTCGCATCAGGCGCATGGGCTAGAGTGTAAAATGCTTCCTGGATGCAGCTGGGTTTTGCTAAGGTGCCATTTCTGTGGGGCTGCTGGGGACTGGAGGGGACTGGAGAGGTGCTGCCACCATGGACAGCTCCTGTGAGGCCTGCAGGCTGAGGAGATGTAGTGGAGCCTCCATTTTAATAGGACCTGCCATTTTGGACAGCTTTTGTGGGACATTTTACTGAGGTGGCCCATAGGCTGGAGCAGGAAGGAAGGGCCTGCCCCACTGTAACGGATTTAGCGTTATGGACCACAATACACCAGGATAGACCGTTTCTCCCCAAGCTGTGTCTTGTCAGATATTAAGCCACAGTGATGGAAAAGGGAACTGTATTTGTTACTTTTCTGTTGCTGTGATAAAACGTCATGACCAAGGAACTAACAGAAGGTTTAACTGGGGATTAGGGTCTCAAAGAGTTAAGAGTCTGTCACCATCATGACAGCAAACACCAGGCATGGCAGCAGGAACAGCTGAGAGCTTGCACCTCCAACCACGCCCCCCAGTGAAATACTTCCTCCAGCAGGGCCACACCTCCTAAGCTTTGACAAACAGCACCAACTGTATTCAAGTGACCAAGAATATGGGGTCATCTTATTCAAAGGACCACAGTAACTAATACAGTGACACCCAAGCTCTCAGGGCAAACATGGGATCTTGAGGTATAGGGCCAGGGAAATGTTAGCGATCCCCAAAACCAGACAGGAGCCGATCCGATGTAATCACAGTAGGGACTTTTTATAATAGCTAGCTCAGGCCAGCACACAGTGTCATGTAGGACAGTTTTGGTGATGAGGAGACCTGAATATCTATCGGGGCAAGGCTTTGTAGTAAGCAGCAAGCAGTGGGTCAGTGTGCAAGCCTCTAACTGGTAAGGAAATTGGCTGGTGCTGGGAGTCATATCATAAACTTAATTTTTGTTTCTCTCTTCATTGGTGGTCATTAGACTGAGGACAAGTTTGTAAACTGGGGGTGCAGTTTTGTTGGGGTGTAACCTGGAGACACAGGTCCTGTTGGGGATTGGCCTAGGTCCTGGAGCTAGGCTCGTGTTTTGTTGAGAGGTAACTTGGAAACTAATGCTAGGTACCGGGCTGTTAGTTTGCCTGAGTTCTAGTTCTCTAAAATGGAGTCTGAATGTAAAGGTTTGGCCTCTCACAGGTGCAGCTGACACTGCCACAGGTGGGACCTGGGCAAGAAGACCTGGCTCTCCAGAGTCACCCAAGGCAATGCTGGTGCCCATCTGGCCTGGAAACTCCTTTTCTAATGTCATGGTGGGCAAGTCTTGTATGTGCCAAGTCCAGGAATGAAGCAACTTTCCAAAGGGAACGTTCAAACCCAATGGTCTCCAAGGGGCCATCGAGATGGCTCAGCGTGTGAGGTTCTTGTCACCAAGCTTGGCTCCCTGAGTTTGATCCATGGAAGCCACGTGGTGACTGGAGAGACCTGACTCCTGTAAGTTATCCTCTGAGCTTCACACGGCATCACAACATGCACATCCCTGCACATGATTATTAAATCAGTGCAATAAAAATTAAAAAGTAGCCGGGTGGTGGTGGCGCACGCCTGTAATCCCAGCACTTGGGAGGCAGAGGCAGGCGGATCTCTGAGTTCGAGGCCAGCCTGGTCTACAGAGTGAGTTCCAGGACAGCCAGGGCTACACAGAGAAACCCTGTCTCGAAAAAACCAAAAAAAAAAAAAAAAAAAAAAAAAAAAAAAAAAAAAAAAAAGAAAGAAAGAAAGAAAAAGTAATCACCATGGTTTCATGTAGAAGGACATGAGAACATGTATGTATAAGGACACACATATATAAGGTGTATCCAGTTTTCCTTCAGAATTTGCACTGGGGAAATTTTCCTGTGTCTAAAACCCACATTGTGATGAGAAGCTGCCAGGAGGATTGAAGGGAAACCCATGCAAAGGTGATCACAGAGATTTTAAACTATTTTATATGTTATGTATTTACACTGTTGCTTTATGTGTGTGGTGTGTGAATGAGGGCACTCCCCAGCTGTGGTGTGTGTGTTGGGGTTGGGGGAGTCAGAAGACAATCTTGGGGACCCAGTTCTCTCTTTCCATGTGGGTTTTGGGGGACTGACACCAGGTGGTCAGACCTCATGACAAGCACCTCTACCTGAGTCACCTCACCATCCTGGCCTGGGTGCCAACCACCCTGTTTATGGAGGTGTTGAGAATTGAACCCAGGGCCTGTGGTGTACAAGGTGGGCACTCTATGACTGAGCCACATTCCCAATGTTTGAAAACCTGTCAGCAGACAAGAGTTTTCTGTTATTTCAAAGGCCCGGACTAAAGCTTTGGGATAAAGATGGAATTAAGAGACTACCTATTAAAAACAGACATGGGTGGAGTTCAAGAAGCACTTTGGCAACACAGCCAGTTAATATGAGGACCTAAACTAGGAGAACCAGGCCTGAAGGGGGAATTTCTGGTTTCTTTGCCAACTCTGTTGTGTCGTGTGATGTTTTTCTGGAAACTGTCTTATGGGAGGATGATTTTGCTGAAGCAGACATGTGTTTTTCTGGAAGCTGCCTGGAAAAGGGGAATGTGATGTTTTTCTAGAGCTTCAGAGACATCATCTTGAGAGAACACCTGGTGTTTGGAAAGGGTATAAACATAACCCAACAGACCACGGACGATGCTGTGTGGCATTGGTTCACCTGCCACTCTGTGCTGGTCCTCACTGACGATGCTGTGGCATTGGTTAGCCTTGCCTTCTTTGCTGATTGTTTGTCATGACTTTGTAGAGAGAAATGAACCAAAGAGCTTCTGGTGAGTTCCAGCAGCTTCTTCCTGCTTCTGCAGACTCAGGCCGATTGGTAGAGCCTCAGAGTTTCTTCTGGACTGAACTCCCATTGCTGACTCATGTGAACTCATCTGCTGATATCCTGACAATGCAGAGTGGACTCGCTCCAAAGAACTATTTCTAAACAGGTGCACACCCTCCTCTGCCCTATTAACCCTTCCTTTCCACTCCCTCTGCTGGGCAGTGAGCTAGGAGAGGTTAAGGCATTTAAGTAGATTTATTAAAGTAGTATTTGCATAGACTGAGCACTGTGGGGACAGTGTGGGAAGCTCCTTCTCTTGGACTCTGTGACCCTGAGGGACCCAGGGCTTCTCCTGTTCACACCCTCTCTGCAGGGTAGTTAGGGGCTCAGGCCTGAGTGAGGCCCTGTGCTGCAGAGAAAAGAATCACAGAGAGCCACAGCATAAAAATAAAGATGGTGTCACTTCTGAGTAAAATCATGGAGCTGGAGAGATTGCTCAGAGGTGAAGAATGCTCACTGCTGTTCCAGAGGACCTGTGTCGCCACCAAATCCATCCAGCAGAATAAGGAGACGACACAGGAGACTCTTCTCAACGCAGTTTATTCAGGAAACCTTACATCAAGAAGCCCCCGATCCTAGCCCACTTCCTCAGTTATATCCAAACCTGCACCAATCAGCGACCACCACGAAGGGGCTCATGATAGGATCGAGACGATGACCTGGCCTGATATGATGTCAAAGGGTGCATGCGCACTTCTCCAGTGCGTATGTGACTTATATACTAGAGGCCAGGGAAGGGAACAGGAAAAATCAATTATAGTCATAGGTCAGGCACCTGGGAAGTCCGTACCACACCTGGCAGGAAGGCAGGAATCAAGCTAAGCCACAGGATGTTTTACTCTCAAGAAACCTGTGCAAACAGCTCAGCTGGGGGCGTTGAGCCAAGCTCTCTGGTTCCCAACAGACCTGGTTTCAGGCCCAGAGAAACCCTGTCTTGAAAAAAACAAAAACAAAAACAAAAAAAAATTGTCTAGCTCCTCCTATACACCCTTGCCAGGCTGAGCCACATCGCTGTCATGGGATTTTTCTCCTCAGGAATTGGTAGGGTTTCTTTCCATCCCCCTTTCCCTGACATCAGGCCCATGGCCTAGAGTGGGAAGTGCTTCCTGGATGCAGCTGGTTTTTGCTATGGTGCCATTTCTGGGACTGGAGGGGACTGGAGGGACTGGAGGGGACTGGAGAGGTGCCGCCACCATGGACAGCTCCTGTGAGGCCTGCAGGCTGAGGAGATGTAGTGCAGCCTCCATTTTAATAGGACCTGCCATTTTGGACAGCTTCTGTGGGGCATTTACTGAGGTGGCCCATAGGCTGGAGCAGGAAGGAAGGGCCTGCCCCACTGTAACGGATTTAGCGTTATGGACCACAATACCTCAGGATAGACCCTTTCTCCATAAGCTGTGCCTTGTCAGATATTAAGCCACAGTGATGGAAAAGGGAACTGTATTTGTTACTTTTCTGTTGTTGTGATAAAACGTCATGACCAAGGAACTAACAGAAGGTTTAACTGGGGATTAGGGTCTCAAAGAGTTAAGAGTTCATCACCACCATGACAGCAAACACCAGGCATGGCAGCAGGAGTAGCTGAGAGCTCACACCTCCAACCACGCCCCCAGTGACATACTTCCTCCAGCAGGGCCACACCTCCTAAGCTTCCCCAAACAGCACCAACTGGGAACTAAGTATTCAAGTGACCAAGAGTATGGGGGTCATCTTGTTCACAGGACCACAGTAACTAATACAGTGACACCCAAGCTCTCAGGGCAAACATGGGATCTTGAGTTATAGGGCCAGGGAAACGTTAGCGATCCCCAAAACCAGACAGGAGCTGATCCGATGGAATCACAGTAGGGACTTTTTATAAGAGCTAGCTCAGGCCAGCACACAGTGTTGTGTAGGACAGTTTTGGGGATGAGGAGACAGGGGCGAGGCTTTGTAGTGAGCAGCAAGCAGGGGGTGAGTGTGCAAGCCTCTAACTGGGAAGGAAATTGGCTGGTGCTGGGAGTCACATCATAAACTTAATTTCTGTTTCCCTCTGCATTGGTGGTTGTTAGATTGAGGATGGGTTTGTAAACTGGGGGTGCAGTTTTGTTGGGGTGTAACCTGGGCACACAGGTCCTGTTGCGGGTAAGCCTAGATACTGGAGCTAGGCTCGTGTTTTGTTGAGAGGTAACTTGGAAACTAATGCTAGGAACCGGGCTGTTAGTTTGCCTGAGTTCTAGTTCTCTAAAATGGAGTCTGAATGTAAAGGTTTGGCCTCTCACAGGTGCAGCTGACACTGCCACAGGTGGGACCTGAGCAAGAAGGCCTGGCTCTCCAGAGTCACCCAAGGCAATGCTGGTGCCCTTCTGGCCAGGAAACACCTTTTCTAAAGCCATGGTGGGCACCCCTTGTATGTGCCAAGTCCAGGATTGAAGCAACTTTCCAAAGGGAACATTCAAACCCAATGGTCTCCAAGGGGCCATCGAGATGGCTCAGCGTGTGAGGTTCTTGTCACCAAGCTTGGTGCCCTGAGTTTGATCCATGGAAGCCACGTGGTGACTGGAGAGGCCTGACTCCTGTAAGTTATCCTCTGAGCCTCACACAAGCATCATGACATGCACATCCCTGCACATGATTATTAAATCAGTGCAATAAAAATGAAAAAGTAATCACCATGGTTTCATGTAGAAGGACATGGGAACACGTATGTATAACGACACATATGTATAAGTTGTATCCAGTTTTCCTTCAGACTTTGCACTGGGGAAATTTTCCTGTGTCTAAAACCCACATTGTGATGAGAAGCTGCCAGGAGGATTGAAGGGAAACCCATGCAAGGGTGATCACAGAGATTTTAAACTATCTTACGTGTTATGTATTTACACTGTTGCTTTATGTGTGTGGTGTGTCAATGAGGGCACTCCCCAGCTGTGGTGTGTGTGTTGGGGGCGGGGGAGTCAGAAGACAATCTTGGGGGTCCAGTTCTCTCTTTCCATGTGGGTTTTGGGGGACTGACACCAGGTGGTCAGACCTCATGACAAGCACCTCTACCTGAGTCACCTCACCATCCTGGCCTGGGTGCCAACCACCCTGTTTATGGAGGTGTTGAGAATTTGACCCCGGGGCCTGTGGTGTACAAGGTGGGCACTCTAATCACTGAGCCACATTCCCAATGTTTGAAAACCTGTCAGCGGACAAGAGTTTTCTGTTATTTCAAAGGCCCGGACTAAAGCTTTGGGATGAAGATGGAATTAGAGACTACCTATTAAAAACAGACATGGGTGGAGTTCAAGAAGCACTTTGGCAAAACAGCCAGCTAATGTGAGGACCTAAGCTAGGAGAACCAGGCCTGAAGGGGAAATTTCTGATTTCCTTGAAGACTCAGTTTGGCAGTGTGATGTTTTCCTGGAATTGTCTTCTGAGAGGATGGTTTTGCTGAAGCAGACATGTGGTGTATTTCTGGAAGTGTGTGGAAAAGGGGTGAGTGATGTTTGGGTAGAGCTTGAGAGACGTCCTCTTGAGAGAACACCTGGTGTTTGGAAAGGGTGTGAATATAACCCAACAGACCACGGACGACACTGTGTGGCATTGGTTCACCTGCCACTCTGTGCTGGTCCTCACTGACGATGCTGTGGCATTGGTTAGCCTTGCCTTCTTTGCTGATCATTTGTCATGACTTTGTAGAGAGAAACAAACCAAAGAACTTCTGGTGAGTTCCAGCAGCTTCTTCCTGCTTCTGCAGACTCAGGCCGATTGGTGGAGCCTCAGAGTTTCTTCTGGACTGAACTGCCATTGCTGATTCCTGTGAACTCAACTGCTGATATCCTGACAATGCAGAGTGGACTTGCCCCAAAGAACTATTTCTAAACAGGTCCACACCCTCCTCTGCCCTATTAACCCTTCCTTTCCACTCCCTCTGCTGGGTGGTGAGCTAGGAGAGGTTAAGGCATTTAAGTAGATTTGTTAAAGTAGTATTTGCATAGACTGAGCACTGTCGGGGCAGTGTGGGAAGCTCCTTCTCTTGGACTCTGTGACCCTGAGGGACCCAGGGCTTCTCCTGTTCACACCCTCTCTGCAGGGTAGTTAGGGGCTCAGGCCTGAGTGAGGCCCTGTGCTGCAGAGAAAAGAATCACAGAGAGTCACAGCATAAAAATAAAGATGGTGTCACTTCTGAGTAAAATCGTGGAGCTGGAGAGATTGCTCAGAGGTGAAGAATGCTCACTGCTGTTCCAGAGGACCTGGGTTCAGTCCCAGCTCTCACCCACTTGTAGCTCCAGTCTCAGAGAGGATAGGGCGCCCTCTGCTGGCCGTCTGGGGCATCCACACACGGGTTGTACAGACATATGTGGAGACAAAACGCCCATATAATAAAAATATTTTTTAAGACAACATAAAAGAAATGGAGGGAATAAGATTTCTGTAAAGACAAAGATCCCTGAACAGTATTGGGGGTCATTGCAGCACATAGCAACACCTCCAAACCCTAGTGCAGGACAATAGGGCCCCCTGCACTAGATGTACACACTGCTCTTAGGGATTCAGCAAGGGAAGGGAGAAATCCACACAACTCCCCTACAGAGTGGCCCCTGATGCTAATGGTCTGTGAAGCCTGTGAGGTCGTGCATTTATGCTGTTGGGTTGTTATGTCTGTAGCTCCGGTTGAACTTGCTGGTTTTTTTTAAATATACATTATGTACACACATTCATTATGTACACACGTTCATTATGTACACACATTCATCATGTACACACATTCATTATGTGCAGTGTTCTGCCTGCAAATGCGCCTGTTCGCCAGAAGAGGGCGCCAGATCTCACTATAGATGGTTGTGAGCCACTGGGTGATTTCTGAGAATTCAACTCCTGATCTAGGAAGAGCTGTTAGTGCTCTCAACCTCTGAGTCATCTCTCCAGTCCCGACCTTGAATGATCTCCTGCTTCACCTCAGCATGCTGTGGTGTGTGTGTGTGTGTGTGTGTGTGTGTGTGTGTGTGTGTGTCTATATCACTGTGACTGGAGAGTGTGTGGTTAACAATCCGGGGAGGAGCTGAGATGTAATCTCACCCAGAAGTTGTGTTTCAGCCCAAAGATCATAAACACCCGTGAAACCCGCAAAACAGAGGGCTTGTGGATTAGGGAAAATCCCTGGTTGCTTAGGTATGAGGAGGGCAAAGGCGACCACAACTCCCTGCCTTCCCCAGCATTCAAAGCTCACAGTGCCTTAGGTGACCCAGAACCTAACCACTTCCTGCTCCTGTGTCCTGCTGCCCCCTGGCGGCCGTGAGCGGCATCGCGGGTTCGGACTGGGCTCTATGTCAAATGTCCCTGCAGACTGCAGACTGCAGAGTCCAGGAACCTCTGGCCGGCTTCACGAGGCCCCCGAAGCTGTCCGGGTCACACTGAAGAAGGGCCACACTAAGGAACCGTGTATCCCCTGCACAGCCCCCACATCGGAGCGTTAGTTTCTTTATCTTGTGGTTGCTGTTGCCCGGGATTTACCCCAGGGCTTCCTTCCTGTTGCCTGTGTCCTAACTGAACCACACACCAGCTGAGTGTGATGTGACCACCCAAAGAAAGGCTCCTGGGTTTCTTATGGAATGCCTTTAACCCCGGCCCTCGGGAGGGCGGGTCTCTGGATTCTTTGACCACATTGCAAGTCCAAGAACACCCAGGGCTATAAAGTGGAACCAGAACAGGGGATCCCCAGGACTGACACCTGGAAGACAGTGGGGGGAGAGAGCTGGGAAAGTTGTAACAAGTGAGAGACCAGCATGGTTCCCCAGGGGTCTGAAGAATTCCAGGCCATTGGTATTCAGAAGTGACCCCTCTTATAAATTTGGAAACTCAGTTCCTGTTGTGTCTTGTGTTTGAACAACTGGCACAGTCTGTGCTTTTGCTAGATGACATTTTTCAACAGTTTCCCCAGAAGCATCGCCCATTTCACTCCCTTTTTAGGGATTGTCTCTGGTATTGAGGGAATATTGATCTCTGTTCTCTGCTGCTGTAGTAAATCTCACAGCTGTGAATCTATGGCTGTGTCAGCCACACGAGGCCTCAACTTTCCTATTTGACCTTCTGGTTCCACACATTTAACCTGTCACACACTTGGTTTTACCTGAGATAACTTTTTCAGGCAACTGTTTGCCAGAACACACATTTTCCAACACCTCCAAACCCTGCTGAGCTTTCTACGGGAGCAGCTTAGCCTCTGATGTAGGGAAACAGTGACGCTCACGACCCCATCACCTGTGCTAACTGACATCTCTCTTTTTACGTAAGCCGTTCTTTCAATTTCTCCTTTGAAATCTCCAACTATAATTCCTGGATAAAGAGCCAATCCTTCGGAAGTCACACTGCTCCTTCCCAAGACCATTCCTGCTGTCCCTGAGAACAAACGGGCATAAACTCCAGTAGAGATTTCCTAAAACTGAATTGTGGGGATAATGTAGATGCTTCTCTATGGCCAAGTCTAGAGCAGCACTGCCTACAGTGGCTTGTGTTAGATCTGCAACACTTAGTTGGGGTTTTTCTGCCTGCTTATTTCCTGGCTGATAAGAGTCAACTGGCTTGTGTTTTTTGCTGTGGGGCCTCAAGATAGGCACCTCTGTTCCATTTCCCAACTGTGCAAAATGGCCTTGGATCTCTCTCTTAGAGCTGCACTCACTGGCCCAGTGCCAACCCTTGTCACACTGCCTGTGCACTCCTGGAAGCCTAGGCCTTCTTCCTGGTTTACACTCAGGAAATCCATTGCCCTTAGAGATGCCTTGTTCACAGTTTTGTTTCAGATGCCCATGTTTCCCACAACACAGGACATTTTGAGGCCTGAAAACATTACCTCTTTTACTGTATCTTCCAGAGTTAGAGCACCATGGGTTTTGAGATCTAAAACCTTTATATATGACTTGACCAATTATCATGGCAATAAAGAGCCTGGAGCCAGTATCAGTCTTCTCCCTGGTCCACTGTTCCACAGGTGCTGCCCTCAGCTTTAAAGGCCTGACAACATTCTGCATTCCGTATTTGCATTTTCTTTTTTCTTTTTTAAGATTTATTTATTATATCTATGTACACTGTAGCTGTCTACAGATACTCCAGAAGAGGGATTCATATCCTGTTATGGATGGTTGTGAGCCACCATGTGGTTGCTGGGATTTGAACTCAGGACCTTCGGAAGAGCAGTCAGTGCTCTAAACTGCTGAGACATCTCTTCAGCCCCGTATTTGCATTTTCAATGCCAAGGTCTCAATTAGCACTTGCTTTGGGTCAGGGTCTGTGATGGCTTTGATCACAGCTGAAACTAATCTTTGCAAAAAAAAAAAAAATTCGTGATGGTTTTCCCCTGAGACTTGCTTAATTTTTCTGACTAACGTGGGCGTCTTCCCTGGCTCCTCAACTTTGTCCCAAGCTCTCAAGGCTGCTGCACAGCATGGCTCTGAGGTTGTACCTTCAGACTGACCCTATCCTTGTACAGCAGCCACAGCACCTGTCATCTGGACCTGTGCTCTGTTCCTTCCCCTAGCTCTTTGTGCCAAATTCCTGCCTTTGCTCCACCTTGGCAACCATTGCAACTGAGGCCCAGCCTCTAGTGCAGCTGTCAATTCTCCTCAATTTTGGGAAATAGTTCTATTTTGAGTAGTCCAGTTATTTAGAGTTTGTTTCACATAGGACAGGTGCATCTCATAAGATATCACTGCCTCCTGAACATGCATTAGGTCTGTCATTTCTACAGCATGCCATCCTGTCTTGTCATAACTTGTGGATTTCCTCCATTAGCAGACACATGCTGTGTAACTACTTGGGATGCTGTTGGTGATTCTGTGACACAGGACAGCCTGTCCTCACCAGGGGCTGAGGTTAGCCCGGTCTCCTGAACATGGCTGTCTCATCTGACCATCCTCCTGCTTTTCCATTCTTTGACTTGACTGCCCTCTGACACCATTCCTTCCCCTTTCTACCTGGGGAAACTCCTGTCTCTGGTTCAGTCAGTGGGAATGAACCTATATGTTCCCCCTGTCTTGTGTCTGACATTTTTCAAACTTGTCTGCCTCTACTCTACTCTCTCTAGCTGCACAGCCAACTTTTTTACTTTTTCAGAAAGAAGAGACAGGAAGGAACCCTCTTCTCTTCCTTTTCATTCTGTGTTTCGATTCACAAGCTTCTCCATTTCTTCTGTTTTTTTCCAGTTGCTCAGTCGAGTCTTTCGTCCTTTTTATAAAGTAGCCCAAATGCGGGAGAGTAGAAAAGAAAACCGATGCTGAATTCCATGTGGGGTGGGTCCCAAGAACAGCCTCAGTAAACACATTGTTTGCTTTTTGAAACAAAGTATCCATCCCTCCTTTTCCTGTCTTTTGTTCTAAGGTTCTGGACATCAGCCTTCCCACACTGCACTGCCCCACATTTGGCAGCACTTATAAAATGTGCTTTTATTTTCAAACAGTAACCAGTTCTGTGGTCCCTAAGCTATGAGCTGCAAAGTCCATCAAAGCAGCAGTCAGGCCCTCCTTCCTGCCCCAGCCTGCAGTGAGATGCCCCACAGGAGCTGTGGACACTGGCAGCTCCTGTCAAAATGGCAGGCCGACATCTCCTCAGCCTGCAGCCATCATGGGAGCTGTCCACGGTCTCCTTCCTGCCCCAGCCTGCAGTGAGATGCCCACACAGGCAGCTCCTGTCAAAATGGTGGAGCTGACATCTCCTCAGCCTGCAGCCATTGTGGGAGCTGTCCACGGTCTCCTTTCCTGCCTCAGCCTACTCCCGTCATGAAGAACTATTCACAATGGGGACACCTTTCCTGCCTCAACTTTCAACCTTGGTAAAATACCACCCCAGGAGCTGTCCATAGTGATCGCACCTCCTCTCCATCCTCTCCCAGCAGCTCCACAAAGATGGTGCTGCAGTGCTATATTTTTCTCAGCCCAACCTTTAATATGGGTTCTTAAATGCTTTAACCTTCCTTGTAGTCCACAACCCACCAGAGGTAGTGGGAAAGAAAGTTTATTAGGATACAGGGCACATCAACCTGTTTAGAAATAGTTCGTTGGAGCAAATCCCATCTGTGTTGTCAGGAAATCAGTTTAGTTCGGTTCACAGGTCAGCAGCGGCATCTGGATCCACCCCCAATCACTTCCTGGATTTCCCAGCAGTCCAGTTTGGCACTGTCTGGATAGCAGTGCTCCTGGCACAACATTGTAGAAAGAGCCAGGTCTCAGCAGGATTGGCATGAGTCAGCAGGAGGGATTAGGACCACAGAGTCACCAAGAGATGATCTTTGCCAAGCCTCTCTCAACAAAGTGAAGATCAGTGAAGACAGGAGGCCAAGAAGCATTGCAGAGCTAGCTGTGCAAGCAAGCCACGCCCCGTCACTGTCCCCTGGGTCCTATTTACACTCCCTCCAAGCAGCAGGTGTCCTCCGTGGGTCTCACCTCAGCATGTGCGTCTGTCTTAACAAAACTCCAGTAAGTCTGCATCAGTCACAGACGGATGTCACTCTGCCAATCAGCCCGCGTCCACAGAAGCTGTGCACGAATTGCTGCTCTGGGTGACCAACCTCCGTGGTCCATTCCCATCTGAGCTCAGACTGAGGTGGGACCCAAGATGGCATCAAAATCACCAGGAAGGAACCGCCAAGTTGAAAGGCTCTAGGACGAGACGGACCTGAGGAGCAGAACATCCTTTCACCTGTGTCTGCTTCAGGAAAACACTCCTTCACATGTTTGACCCAGCAAAACACCATCCAACACAACTGATTTTCCAAAGACACCAAAAGTTTCATCTTCATGGTACCTCAGAAGAGCTGGCTGTAGCTTCTTCTCGGGGCTGTGTTGTCCTGAGGTCCTGTGTCTCAGGTGTTCTTCCCCTGGGACACCTTCTCCCCTCAGAGCTGTGTGATTCCTGGGCCTCTGAGTCCTAGGATGCCCTCCAGTCTGAGCAGAACCACTTACATTGTGGAGCAGTGACTGGAATGGGCTCTCTTGGGGCCTGTGCTGCCCCTAGTCCTGGGGTCTGAGCTGCCCTAGGACCCTGTCCCCATCTCCAGTCGGCCTGCAGGGGTCTCACCTTCTGGCTTACTGACTGCTTGACAGCCCATTGACAATTACGTGAGCTTCCTCTTCTTGAAGTGGAAACTTCTGGTTTCTTTGGAAGGTTAGTTATGTCAAATGATGGTCTGCTGGGACACACAGGTGGAAGGATGTTTCGCTAAACCAAGCATGTAAAAGAACATGTGATGTTGAGAAGAAATATAAATATGACCCAACAGATGGTGGAAGATGCTGGATGGTATTGGTACCTGGCCTTTCCTGCTGGTCATTGTTTGTCCTGACGTCACAGAAGGAAACGGTGGTGTTCTGGAGGCTTCTTGCCACTTCTGTGCTCTCAGGCCAACTGGAACAATGAAGTGGAATTTCCAGGATATGTCACCTGATTCAGACTCATGGTGTTTTGCTGAGCTGTGGGAGGACACGGGATTATTTGAGGGAGTCTAATAGGACACAAGGACAGTGTACACCTTTCAGACTTAACTCTTCTATTCTATTGAAATAGAAGAATATGCTTTCAGAATCTGAGGCCCCAGCTGGGACCTTCCTTCCGCCCTGCTCCCCAAATTCTACAATACGATACAAGGACAGGTTCCTTGTCTGCACACTCCAGCTGCAAGTGAACATTTTTTTAATAGTTATTTATTCTATATATGTGAGTATAGTATCACTGTCTTCGGACACACCAGAAGAGGGCATCAAGACCTATTACAGATGGTTGTGAGCCATGATGTGGTTGTTGGGAATTGAACTCAGGACCTCTGGGAGAGCAGTCAGTGCTCTTTACTTCTGAGCCATCTCTCCAGCCTGCAGCTGAACTTCTTAAATGCAAATCAAGAGAGTTAACCTTCGAGTGACCAGAATGGTCTTCTTCTTCTTTACCACCTGTACCATCTGCTGACTCACAAGGGTCTCCAAAACGACCCTTTCCAGAATTTGCCCCCATTGGCAGCATTAGGAAAGGATGCTGCACTTACCCTTCAGCCCACGTCTCAACACTACACACTGCATCACATTACTGCCTGACAGATCCTTCGTCTCTGCTGGTTCCTGCCGCTCACCACACTTAGTTCCAGATTCTAGAATCTGCCTATAGCAGAGAATCTCCCTCTAGCAGTGTTCATTCTGTGACACTTTCTCTTTTCCTCCTCAGACTCAGATTGTGTTAAAGCCTCACTCTGTGGCCACAATCAGATTGACCTCAGTACAGTTCAAAGGGCTGAAGTGGCAGGCTCCATTTTTGATAATGGCAACTTCAGTCACTGCACGAACAAATGACCCAGCAAATCTTCTATATTCTAATTAAGGACCCATGCCACAAAGATGGGAGTTGGGGTCACTGATCAACTTGAGTACAGACCACAGTCACCCATCAGGAACAGTAAAAGTACAGAGGGCACACATTCCACCCTCTCAACCCCTAGGTACAGATAGGACAAAAGAAATGGTCCAAAGCTCCTCAGAGGTCTCAAAATCCCTAATGTCACCACATTAGATTAAATTATCCACTCCAGTGAGATGTCCCCACAGGAGCTGTCAAAATGGTGGTTCCTGTGTAAACGGTGCCACCACGACATCTCTTCAGCCTGCAGTCATCACAGCAGCTGTCCACAGTGGAGCATTGCATTTCCTCCTAGTAGGAGCTGCCCCTCCAGAGCTGTCTACAGGGCCAGGGACAGCACCTTTCCTGCCTCAGTCTACAGGGGCAGGGACAGCACCTTTCCTGCCTCAGTCTGCCTCCTTGGTGAAATTCTACCACAGGAGCTGTCCATGGTAGGCGCTGTTTATATTTATCCTCCCCAGCAGCCAGCAGAGATGGCACCTCAGTCAAAGCCACTGTGTCTCAGGATGCCCTTCTCCATGTCAGAACCAAGACAGTCCTGCAACACCCGAGGAAGCCTCCAGGCTGCTGTCACCTAATGAACACTGTAACTGTGTCTTCAAACAGTCACACCATCTTTCTGTCAAGCAGGAGCCTGAGGTTGGTGGAGAACCCTAGAGGGTAAGACTAGAGGACTCCATGACCGTGGGCCCACTGTCACACTTCTCCTGCTGTGAAGTGAGTGCCTTGGTCAGAATACCACATGGAACCATGTGTGGAATAGCATGATGGTGGATAAGGCATTCTGTGAGTTCACTGATGGTGGTTTCAGCAGAAGCATCACATGCAGGAAAAGCAAATCCACAGTCAGGATGAGCATCTACTCCAGTAAGTACCAAGTGTTGTCCTTTCCATGAAGGAAGGACCTGGTTCAACGTAGTCAACCTGCCACCAGGTTGCTGGTTGGTCACCTTGAGGAATGGTGGCACATCTGGGGCTCAGTGTTGGTCTCTGCTATTGGCAGATCTGGCTTTCAGCAGCAGCTGTGACCAGGTCAGCCATGGTGAGTGGAATTCCATGTTGTTGAGCCCATCCATAACCCCATCTCTGTCATGATGGCCTCTTTGTTCATGTGCCCACTGGGTAATGACATCTGAGAAGGCTGGGTAAAGAGACTGACTGTCCACGGAATGGGTCACCTACCTACCTGATTAGGGAACTTCTCCCCAGCTGACATCACTTTTTGATGAGCAGGTACATGGGACACAAGTGTCTTCACACCCTTCCCCATTTGGAGAGATCTGTGCACATGCTTCTTCCCCAGATGGTTCCAATCACGCTCTTTCCATGTCCCTGTCCATCCAGCCAGTCCATTGGCCACAGCCCATGAGTTAGAGAACAGTCACACATCTGGCCATTTCCCCTTCCAAATAAAATGTATTAACATGGTGTGGCCTGAACTTCCACCCACTGTGACGATTTCCCTCACAAGAGTCTTTCAGGGTTGTCCAGGAAAGGGGTTGTAATGCTGCAGCTGTCCACTTCCTGTGGTGCCTGCACAACATGAGAACCATCAGCAAGACAGGCCCTGGTCTCTTCTTCCTTAGTCTTCCAATAACAAGGCACCTCATGAGGCTGCAGGTGCATGCTTGGCAGCAGATGACATTGTAACAGGAGTAGAGGCCATAGGCATTTGGGCAAAGTCTTCCTGTAACTTCCTTGTGCTTCTAGAACATGTCCAGGAACTGATTACTTATATACCACTTCTATTTGATAATAGGTTACTGTGTGTCCTATTTTATGAATTGGTATCCAGTAGACCCTGGAAAGTCTGATTCTTTCTTTCCCACAGTATATGGTTTACCCTGGTGAAAGTCTGTAGGTCCCACTAGGAAAGGACTGGAGAAAGTCTAGCAGAAAACCTTTTATGTATTTTATAAGATACTTACTCGGGGTAACCGGACCATTCATTCATTCAAGGGGTTCTGAGTGTGTAAACTGCCTCAAGTCTAGAAACTGATTCATGGGTGGAGATGATCTTTTGCCACCACTATATAGCCTTTCTCTCATTTGTTGACTATTTTTACACTAAAATACTAAAACAAAAATCAATAGACTTGTGATTGGATTAAGAACATTTTCTGGGCCGTGGTTGTGCATACCCGGAGGCAGGCAGGTCTCTGAGTTGAAGACTAACCCAGTGTACAGAGTGAGTTCCGGAACAGCCAGGGACTCACAGAGAGACCTGTAGCTGCTCTTTACTACTTCATCAGTTCTCCACTCAGCGTTCCCACATCAAAAATCTCAGCCTGACCCACGTTTATGTTCCTTCCACCATTATCCCACACCCCAAAATCCATTCCCACACATTCCCCAAATTTCCGCTTAAATGAATTAGAGAACTTGTCAAGCTCCTTACATGTGTGCACAGAGGTGCAAGGCTCCTCTTCATGCACTACACACTCTGCCTACCTCATGGAATCTACTATGTCTGAAGTCTGGGCATAAGGTCCAGAGACAGGGAACACAACCGCTGAAAAAAAAATGGAGTTGAGAAAGGACTGCTGGATTAGATCAGAGTGTATATGTGAGAACCTCAGAATGGAATGAAGGAAATGTGTTGAGTTCAAGGAGCTGTTTTGTCTTTGTTTCAACAAGAGAAGGAAAGCTATGAATTCAAAATTAATAGAGATTACATTTGGCCAAAGGAGACCTCTGCAAAATCTTAGCTGCAAAAATGAAGGAAGAAAATAAGTAGAACTATGCTGGGCGGTGGTGGTGCATGCCTTTAATCCCAGCACTTGAGAGGCAGAGGCAGGTGGATTTCTGAGTTCGAGGCCAGCCTGGTCTACAGAGTGAATTCCAGGACAGCCAGGGCTACACGGAGAAACCATGTCTCCAAAAACCAAAAAAGAAAGAAAGAAAGAGAGAGAGAGAGAGAGAGAGAGAGAGAGAGAGAGAGAGAGAGGAAGGGAGGGAGGGAGGGAAGGAGGAAGGGAGAAAAAAGAAAGAAAAGAAAGAAAGAAAGAAAGAAAGAAAGAAAGAAAGAAAGAAAGAAAGAAAGAAAGAAAGAAAGAAAGAGAGGGGGGAAGAGGGAGGGAGGGAGGAAGGGAGGAAGGAAGGGAGGGAAGAAAGAAGGAAGGAAGGAAGAAAGAAAGAGAGGGAGGGAGGAAGGAAGGAAAGAAGGAAGAAAGAAATGAAGGAAGAAAGGAAGAAAGAAAGGAAGAAAGAAAATGAAAGAAAGAAAGAAAGAAAGAAAGAAAGAAAGAAAGAAAGAAAGAAAGAAAGAAAGAAAGAAAATAAGTAGAACAAAAAATCAACCAACCAGCCAACCAAATCCATGATTTCTCGTCCCTCTGTGTGGAAACAGCTCTGAAACTGTCTGAGACATGAATGTCTCCAGCCACGAGCTCAGCTATTCATAGCCAATAAATCTTGTTGGCTACAAAGTCCGCATGGCTCATCAAGTCACCCTTTCCTATGGCGTGGGTGGATATTTATATTGCAGCTTGGGTAGATAGCATGAACAGACTTAGAGCATTTGATGCCTTTCCTTCTTGCACATAGAAGAGATTCATCTTTAACTGATCTGTGCACACCATACATTCCACACATGTGTTAATGCAGACATGTGTATTACCTATGAAAGTTTCTGTGTTTACAGAGAAAGGACCTGACACCAAAGAAGACAAGACAAATAGCCCAGATGATCCAACCTCAAACTGCCTCAAGAGCTGGCTCCTCAGAATTATCCAGAACAACTTGAAAACAGCTGGTTACAATCGTCCAGCCTCACAGACCGCTCCATCCAGGGCTTCAGTTAAGCTCTGTATTTAGCCACCACACAGAGTGTGGACAGCAGTGTTACAGCTCGCTTTCTTAGGACGTGACCATTATCTTCACTGCCTTAGAGCCCCTGAAAGATATCATCGTTCCCACACAGCAGGAAGCAATTTGAAGAACACAACACCCTCATTCCCAAAAGTTGGGGTGATAGGTATTTGGTTGTTGAGTGGGTGTGATGAATATGTGTCGTTGTGAGAGCATGGTTGGTCACTTGTGTCAAACATGACACAATGAAAATGATATTGAATTCAAGAATTTCTTTCTCTCTGTTTCTTTCTTCTGTCTTTCTCTCTCTACTATATAATATCAGGGAAAGAAGGGGAAAGGGATTAAAAGAACAAACTGGGTGTGTAGGCATGAATTTTTTCCCACCTACTTTAATAAATGTTCAGCCTCTCCTTTTGTCTAACTCCTACAAGAGGCAGTGGAAGAGAAAAGTTATTCAGATATCAGGGGAGGTGGACCTGTTTAACAATAGCTCTTTGGGGGCGAGCTCAATCTTCTTCGCCAGCAGTTCAGTCCCTTAGCAAACACCAAGTACTAATCAACAGCTGCAGTCCAGTCCTCTCACCAGCAGACCCCACCCAGGAACCAGCAGGTGCTGCCCAGTCCTCTCAGCAGGCAGACACCAAGCCTGAACCAGCAACTGTGGTTCTATCCTGAGAAAACAGCAAGGGTCACCAACCCAGAGGCTGCAGGAGCCTCACAAGGAAATTCTTTGGAGAGTTTCTCTCAATGGTGGTGTTACCACAAGTGAATCTCAACAACCATGTAAGGCAAACCAATACACACATTCCGTTAGTGAAGAACAGCAAGACAGAGGAAACCAAACCAAAGCCCAATGCTCATTGCTTGTGAGGCAACTGTGGGGTCATATTTAAACTCCTTCTTCACAGGTCCTGTCACATGGCTACTATAGCAAAACATCCTTTCACCTGTGTCTGCTTCAAAAAAACATTCTTTCACATGTCTGCTTTAGCAAAACACTCTTTGTGTGCTCCAGTAAACCATCATTTGATATAACTGACATTCCAAAGAAACTAGAAGGTTCCATGTCAGGACTATAAAGGAACAAGAGGATAAGGGTCGATGGCTTAATCTACCTTTAGACTAAAGAGCATCAACAACTAGTCTCACATATTATACACTGGTTTGAATTTTTGGTGTTTTTTCTTGTGGTTTTGAATTTTTGTGTTATTAGACAAATTGAAGGTTATATTTTGCTACAACATACTGTATACATGCTTTAACTCTTGTTAAAGTATTGTACCTATGCAACTCAATGAAAATGTAATGTAAAGTTCTAATCCTTGATAGAAACTATTGCAAAGAGTTCAAGATAATTAAGAAATGCAAGTTGGTAGTCAGTCAATCAAACTTATGGACATGTTAGGTATTACTTTTGTTAATTACAGAAATAACCTTTCTTTAGCCTCTTGTAGATGTTCCCAAAGTTGAACAGATTGTAGATAGCTAGAAACAAACAACATTTGCCTATTCTTATAAACAATAGATATATAAGTGGACTTCAAAAATCTCAGAAATCTACAGGAGATGGCATCAAAACTGCTTTATTAACACGAGGCTTTCCATAACACTGAGGCAAGACTGTGCCTGGCAGCACCGCATTCTAATTCAGAGAGGATGGTGGGCACTGAAGAAATTTCATATGGATTTTACTTCAAATGTGGCAAAGCAAGGCACCAGCCAAAAACCTGCCCTTGCTTCAACTGCAGACATCATGCTGTCCTAACAGTGGACAAGCAGAACACGGAGGAGTTGACTGGTGAACTTTGTCAAGACAAGTTGGGGAAGTTCTTCAATATTCCTGCTTCACAAAAAAACGTCTGTCACATACTGGGTCAGTAGCCTGAAGACGGATGCCCCAGCACTGCAGAAGAGCCTTGGGTGACTGTCCAGGCAGCCATCTCTGCCATTCCCACAGCTTTGGAAGGAAGCTGCTTGCTCTGCACTTCCTGTTTTCTCAGGTAACATTCATCCTTCTCAGGTCACTGATGGGGAGGAGACTACAGAGTTACAGTCTCACAGTAAGCTTAAGTTTTTCAGGATTTAGGGAAATGATTTAAGTCTAGGAAGATATTTTTAGGTGGATAATTCCAAATTACAATAGGTAAATAGGCAAAGAACTTTGGACTCATAAGATAGATAGGACTTATGATTCATAAGATGGATAATAATTTCTCCATGGTTGGCAAATAAAAACAAACCAGACATTACGAATGAAATTCTCATATGTATATCCTAATAACTTTTCTTTTCCACTGCCTCTTTGAAATTCTCATATGTATATATATTTTTAATGTTAAGAATTAAAATTCTTGCCGTGCGGTGGTGGCACACGCCTGTAATCCCAGCACTTGGGAGGCAGAGGCAGGCAGATTTCTGAGTTCAAGGCCAATCTGGTCTACAGAGTGAGTTCTAGGACAGCCAGGGCTACACAGAGAAGTCCTGTCTCAAAAAACCAAAAAAAAAAAAAAAAAAAAAAAAAAAGAATTACAATTCTTAATTTTAATTTAATTCTTCTCAATTAAATAAGTGATTAAATTAAAATTAATGATTCTTAATAAAGAATTAAATAATTCTTAATTAAATGAATAATGTTGTATAATTTTTTAAAGATTTATTTGTTGTTATATGTGAGTACACTGTAGCTCTCTTCAGACACACTAGAAGAAGGCATCAGATTTCATTACAGATGGTTGTGAGCCACCCTGTAGTTGTTGGGATTTGAACTCAGGACTTCCAGAAGTGCAGTCAGTGTTCTTAACCACTGAGCCATCACTCCAACTGGTATAATTATGTTTTTATACTTGTTTTTATTGTATATAGTTTATGAAATCAGAGAAGGAGACTTTTGTAGGACTAAAGGGGGCAATGCTGAAGTAATGTTGTTGTGCACTGTGTGAAGATGAGTCTCTGTCCTACCTTGCCTACCTAAAACACCTTCTGCGTGGTAAAATAAAAAGCCTATGTCCTGTAGCAAAGGAGAATAGAAGGCAGGATTCTGGTCAGAGAGAGGAACTCTGGGAAGAGAGAAGCATGGGGGATTCTTCACCCAGACGCGGAGGAAGCAGGATGTGTGAAACTGAGGAGAGGTGACCAGCCACATGGCAGAACTGCCAGCTCTTTAGAAATCTCTATCTGTGTCATTCTTCTGAGCAAGTTTACATTTCCCTTGAGCTCCTCCAAACGCAAGATGGCTCCTTAGCTTTTCCTAGATTTGTCCTGCCAGATGCTTCTGTTGTTCCTGCAAGCCCAAAGAGGAAATTCCCATCACTTACCTGGAGCTCCTTCTTAGAGGCTCTTCCAAGCTGAGAGAGAGAGGGAGAGAGAGAGAGAGAGAGAGAGAGAGAGAGAGAGAGAGAGAGAGAGAGAGAGAGAGAGAGCTCTGTCTGTCAAGGGTCCAATTGCTTATTTTAAAAAATGTCTAAGCCGGGCGGTGGTGGTGCAGGCCTGTAATCCCAGCACTTGGGAGGCAGAGGCAGGCAGATTTCTGAGTTTGAGGCCAGCCTGGTCTACAGAGTGAGTTCCAGGATAGCCAGGGCTACACAGAGAAACCCTGTCTCGAAAAAAAAACAAAAACAAAAACAAAAACAAAAACATATTGTCTAGCTCCCCCCATACACCCTTGCCAGGCTGAGCCACGTCGCTGTCATGGGATTTTTCTCCTCAGGAATTGGTAGGTTTTTGTTTTTTTAATCCCTTATTTTTCTGGAATCAGGCCCATGGGCTAGAGTGGAAAACGCTTCCTGGATGCAGCTGGTTTTTGCTAAGGCGCCATTTCTGTGGGGCTGCTGGGGACTGGAGGGGACTGGAGAGGTGCTGCCACTATGGACAGCTCCTGTGAGGCCTGCAGGCTGAGGAGATGTAGTGGAGCCTCCGTTTTAATAGGACCTGCCATTTTGGACAGCTTCTGTGGGGCATTTACTGAGGTGGCCCATAGGCTGGAGCAGGAAGGAAGGGCCTGCCCCACTGTAACGGATTTAGCGTTATGGACCACAATACCCCAGGATAGACCCTTTCTCCATAAGCTGTGTCTTGTCAAATATTAAGCCACAGTGATGGAAAAGGGAACTGTATTGGTTACTTTTCTGTTGCTGTGATAAAACGTCATGTCCAAGGAAACTAACAGAAGGTTTAACTGGGGATTAGGGTCCCAAAGAGTTAAAAGTCCATCACCATCATGACAGCAAACACCAGGCATGGCAGCAGGAACAGCTGAGAGCTCACACCTCCAACCACACACCCCAGTGACATACTTCCTCCAGCAGGGCCACACCTCCTAAGCTTCCCCAAACAGCACCAACTGGGAACTAAGTATTCAAGTGACCAAGAATATGGGGTCATCCTATTCAAAGGACCACAGTAACTAATACAGTGACACCCAAGCTTTCAGGGCAAACATGGGATCTTGAGGTATAGGGCCAGGGAAACGTTAGCGATCCCCAAAACCAGACAGGAGCTGATCCGATGGAATCACAGTAGGGACTTTTTATAAGAGCTAGCTCAGGCCAGCACACAGTGTCATGTAGGACAGTTTTGGGGATGAGGAGACCTGAATATCTATCGGGGCGAGGCTTTGTAGTGAGCAGCAAGCAGGGGGTGAGCGTGCAAGCCTCTAACTGGGAAGGAAATTGGCTGGTGCTGGGAGTCACATCATAAACTTAATTTTTGTTTCTCTCTGCATTGGTGGTTGTTAGACTGAGGACGGGTTTGTAAACTGGGGGGTACAGTTTTGTTGGGGTGTAACCTGGGGACACAGGTCCTGTTGGGGGTAAGCCTAGATACTGGAGCTAGGCTCATGTTTTGTTGAGAGGTAACTTGGAAACTAATGCTAGGAACCGGGCTGTTAGTTTGCCTGAGTTCTAGTTCTCTAAAATGGAGTCTGAATGTAAAGGTTTGGCCTCTCACAGGTGCAGCTGACACTGCCACAGGTGGGACCTGGGCAAGAAGGCCTGGTTCTCCAGAGTCACCCAAGGCAATGCTGGTGCCCTTCTGGACAGGAAACACCTTTTCTAATGTCATGGTGGGCAAGTCTTGTATGTGCCAAGTCCAGGAATGAAGCAACTTTCCAAAGGGAACGTTCAAATCCAATGGTCTCCAAGGGGCCATCGAGATGGCTCAGCGTGTGAGGTTCTTGTCACCAAGCTTGGCGCCCTGAGTTTGATCCATGGAAGTCACATGGTGACTGGAGAGACCTGACTCCTGTAAGTTATCCTCTGAGCCTCACACGGCATCACAACATGCACATCCCTGCACATGATTATTAAATCAGTGCAATAAAAATGAAAAAGTAATCACCATGGTTTCATGTAGAAGGACATAGGAACACGTGTGTATAAGGACACATATGTATAAGTTTTATCCAGTTTTCCTTCAGACTTTGCACTGGGGAAATTTTCCTGTTTCTGAAACCCACATTGTGATGAGAATCTGCCAGGAGGATTGAAGGGAAACCCATGCAAGGGTGATCACAGAGATTTTAAACTATCTTACGTGTTATGTATTTACACTGTTGCTTTATGTGTGTGGTGTGTGAATGAGGGCACTCCACAGCTGTGGTGTGTGTGTTGGGAACAGAGGGAGTCAGAAGACAATCTTGGGGACCCAGTTCTCTCTTTCCATGTGGGTTCTGGGGGACTGACACCAGGTGGTCAGACCTCATGACAAGCACCTCTACCTGAGTCACCTCACCATCCTGGCCTGGGTGCCAACCACCCTGTTTATGGAGGTGTTGAGAAATTGACCCCGGGGCCTGTGGTGTACAAGGTGGGCACTCTAATCACTGAGCCACATTCCCAGTGTTTGAAAACCTGTCAGCGGACAAGAGTTTTCTGTTATTTCAAAGACCTGTACTAAAGCTTTGGGATGAAGATGGAATTAGAGACTACCTATTAAAAACTGACATGGGTGGAGTGCAAGAAGCACTTTGGCAACACAGCCAGCTAATGTGAGGGCCTAAGCTGGGAGAACCAGGCCTGAAGGGGAAATTTCTGGTTTCCTTGAAGACTCAGTTTGGCAGTGTGATGTTTTCCTATAATTGTTTTATGAGGGGATGATTTTGCTGAAGCAGACATGTGGTGCTATTCTGGAAGTTTCCTGGAAAGGGGTGAGTGATGTTTGGCTAGAGCTTGAGAGACGTCCTCTTGAGAGAACACCTGGTGTTTGGAAAGGGTGTGAATATAACCCAACAGACCACGGACGACACTGTGTGGCATTGGTTCACCTGCCACTCTGTGCTGGTCCTCACTGACGATGCTGTGGCATTGGTTAGCCTTGCCTTCTTTGCTGATCGTTTGTCATGACTTTGTAGAGAGAAATGAACCAAAGAACTTCTGGTGAGTTCCAGCAGCTTCTTCCTGCTTCTGCAGACTCAGGCCGATTGGTGGAGCCTCAGAGTTTCTTCTGGACTGAACTGCCATTGGGATTCCTGGGAACTCAACTGCTGATATCCTGACAATGCAGAGTGAACTCACTCCAAAGAACTATTTCTAAACAGGTCCACACCCTCCTCTGCCCTATTAACCTTTCCTTTCCACTCCCTCTGCTGGGCAGCGAGCTAGAAGAGAGGTTAAGGCATTTAAGTAGATTTGTTAAAGTAGTATTTGCATAGACTGAGCACTGTGGGGGCAGTGTGGGAAGCTCCTTCTCTTGGACTCTGTGACTCTGAGGAACCCAGGGCTTCTCCTGTTCACACCCTCTCTGCAGGGTTGTTAGGGGCTCAGGCCTGAGTGAGGCCCTGTGCTGCAGAGAAAAGAATCACAGAGAGTCACAGCATAAAAATAAAGATGGTGTCACTTCTGAGTAAAATCATGGAGCTGGAGAGATTGCTCAGAGGTGAAGAATGCTCACTGCTGTTCCAGAGGACCTGGGTTCAGTCCCAGCTCTCACCCACTTGTAACTCCAGTCTCAGAGGGCATAGGGCGCCCTCTGCTGGCCGCCTGGGGCACTCCATGCACCTGGCACACAGACACACATGGAGGCAAAACACCCATAAGATTTCTGTAAAGAAAGCGATCCCTGAACGGTATTGGGAGTCATTGCAGGACTTGGGAACACCTCCAAACCCTAGTGCAGGACTCTAGGGTCCCCTGCACTAGATGTACACACTGATCTTAGGGATTCAGCAAGGGAAGGGAGAAATCCACACAACTCCCCCTAAGAGTGATCCCTGATGCTACTGGTCTATGGAGTCTGTCTGTTCATTTATGCTGTTTGGGTTGCTATGTCTTGAAGCTCAGGTTGTTATTTGCCTATACACCATAGGAGGGCGCCAGATCTGCGCAAAGATGGTTGTGAGCTACCTCGATTTCTGAGAATTCAATTCAGGACCTGTGGAAGAGCCTTTAATGCTCTCAACCTCTGAGTCATCTCTCCAGTCCGGACCTTGAATGATCCTCCTGCCTCACCTCTGCATGCCAAGTGCCGGGATCACATGTGGGGTGTGTGTGTGTGTGTGTGTGTGTGTGTGTGTGTGTGTGTCTGTGTCTGTGTCTGTGTGTCTATGTCACTGTGACTGGAGAGTGAGGTGTTGTGTAACAATCAGGGGAGGAGCCTGAGGTGTGATCTCACTCAGAAGTTATGTTTCAGCCTGAAGATCATAAGGACCTCTGAAAACCACAAAACTGAGGATTTGTGAAAAGCAGAAGGGAAAATCCCTGGCTGCTTTTAAGGTAATCGAATAAACCACAGTCTCTCTGTGTCAATTATTTAGGAGAAAGCTGGGTTAGAGAAAAAACACCACTTATTAATTTCATGATAAAAACCTTGACACACAATCATGTCTCCTTGTTTCATGATTAACTTCCAAATAAAATCAATAACCAGATCATAATAATATTGAAACATGAGATAACTGTCACTTGTACAATTGCAAATACATTATAAATTCAGAAAAAGTGGCAATGTCCCTTGAGGGAGATTCTTTCAGTATCTCCAATTTAAATATGATAGCCATTGATAATTCTCTTAATTGATGCTACAACGTGTCATAAAGAAGCAGAAAATACAATGCAATATCTGTACAAATACCTTCTTAACTAAATACAACAGAAATGTGCATGTCAGTTAAAATCCTCATTTCTGCAACAGGCTTCAGCAGGTAACCTCATGAGTTCCACAAAGCCTCTTTATTTAGAGAAATAAGGACTCTGACACTTATATTATATGCTAATTCCTTGGTTAAATACCTTTGGCTGCTCCCCTGGCTAGCTAATAATATATAATTTGTTTGACACTATTTTCTGCCCTGTGGTTAGTTCCTGCACACAGTCACATCATTGTTCTGTCAACCCAGCTGTGTCAGATTGGTGAGGAACATCATAAGACTAGAGCACTCCAAGACTGTGGGCCCACTATCACACTTCTCCTGCTGTGAAATGAATTCCATGCTCAGAACAATACATGGAACCCTGTGTGGAATACCATGATGGTGGATAAGGCATTCTGTGAGTTCACTGATGATGGTTCCAGCAGAAGCATCACATGCAGGAAAGGCAAATCCACAGTCAGAATGAGTATCTACTCCAGCAAGTACCAAGTGTTGTTTTTTTCATGATGGACCTGGTTCAATGTAGTCAACCTGCCACCAGGTTGCTGGCTGGTCACCTCGAGGAATGGTGGCACATCTGGGGCTCAGTGTTGGTCTCTGCTATTGGCAGATCTGGCTTTCAGCAGCAGCTGTGACCAGGTCAGACATAGTGAGTGGAAGTCCATGTTGTTGAGCCCATCCATAACCCCATTTCTGGCACGATGATCTCTTTGTTCATGTGTCCACTGGGTAATGACAGAGAAGGCTGGGTAAAGAGACTGACTGTCCACGGAATGGGTCATCTACCTACCTGATTACTGAACTTCTCCCCAGCTGACGTCACCTTTTGATGAGCAGGTACATGGGACACAAGTGTCTTCACACCCTTCCCCATTTGGAGAGATCTGTGCACATGCTTCTTCCCCAGATGGTTCCAATCACGCTCTTTCCACATCCCTGTCCATCCAGCCAGTCCATTGGCCACAGCTCATGAGTTAGAGAACAGTCACACATCTGGCCATTTCCCCTTCCAAATAAAATGTATTAACATGGGTGTGGCCTGAACTTCTACCCACTGTGATGATTTCCCTTCACAAGAGTCTTTCAGGGTTGTCCAGGAAAGGGGTTGTAATGCTGCAGCTGTCCACTTCCTGTGGTGCCTGCACAACATGAGAACCATCAGCAAGGCAGGCCCTGGTCTCTTCTTCCTTAGTCTTCCAATAACAAGGCACCTCATGAGGCTGCAGGTGCATGCTTGGCAGCAGATGGCATTGTAACAGGAGTAGAGGCCATAGGCATTTGGGCATAGTCTTCCTGTAACTTCCTTGTGCTTCTAGAACATGTCCAGGAACTGATTACTTATATACCACTTCTATTTGATAATAGGTTACTGTGTGTCCTATTTTCACAGTCAAGACCATAGGCAGTTGGGCAGAGTCTTCCTGTAACTTCCTTGTGCTTCTAGAACATGTCCAGTCCTGATTACTTATATACCATTTCTATTTGACAATAGGTTACCGTGTGTCCTATTTTATGACTTGGTATCCAGTAGACCCTGGAAAGTCTGATTATTTCTTTCCCACAGTGTATGGTTTACCCAGGTGAAAGTCAGTAGGTCCCACTAGGAAAGGACTGGAGAAAGGCTAGTAGTAAACCTTTTATGTATTTTATCAGATACTTACTCGGGGTAACTGGACCATTCAGTCGTTCAAGGCATTCTGAGAGTGTAAACTGCCTCAAGTCTAGAAACTGATTCATGGGCAGAGATGATCTTTCGCCACCATTATGCAGCCTTTTCTCTCAGTCGTTGACTATTTTTCTACTACCATGATCAAACAAAAAATCAGTAGGCTTCTATGGTAATTGGATTAAGAACATTTTCTGGGCCGTGGTCCTGCATACCCAGAGACAGGCAGAACCCTGAGTTGAAGACTAACCTAGTGTGCTGAGTGAGTTTCGGAACAGCCAGGGACTTACAGAGAGAGCTGTAGCTGGTCTTTGCGACTTCATTGGATCTCTACTCAAAAACTCAGCCTGACCCAGTTTAATGTTCCCTCCACCATTATCCCACACCCTCACAATCCCTTCCCACACACATTCCCCAGACTTCTGCTTAAATGAATTAGCGAACTTGTCAGGCTCCTTACATGTGTGCACAGAGGTGCAGGGCTCCTCCTCATGCACTACACACTCTACCTCCCCTCCTGGAATCTACTTTGTGTGAAGTCTGCTCATAGGTCTAGAGGCAGGGAACACAGCGACTGAAAAACCCTGGAGTTGTTGTTGAGAAAGGTCTGCTGCATCTGATCAGCGTTCGTATGTGAGGACCGCACAGTGGAAGGAAGGAGTGTGCTGAGCTCAGCGAGAAGCTTTGCTGTTGTTTCAACATGAGAAGGAAAGTTATGGGTTCCTTCAAAATTAATAAATATGAGATCTGACTAGGGGAGATCTAAAAATCTTGTCTGCAAAAATGTAGGAAGAAAACAAGTAGAGCAACAGAACAAAACAAAACAAAACAAAACAAAACAAAACAAAACAAAACAAAACATGAATCTTGTCCCTCTACAAGGAAACAGCTCTGAAACTGGCTGAGACACCAGTCAGGACTTCAGCTATTCATAGACAATAAATCTTGTTGACTACAAAGTCCATATGGCTTATCAGGTCACCCTTTCCTGTGGCATGGGTGGACATTTATATAGCAGCTTGAGTAAGTAGACTTACAGTGTTTGATGCCTTTCCTTCTCTTACATAGAAGAGAATCATCTTTAACTGATCTGTGGACACTGTATATTCCATACATGTGTTAATGCAGAAATGTATGTTACCTATAAATGTTTATGTGTTTACAGAGAAGAGACCTGACACCAAGGAAGACAAGACAAATATCCCAGATGATCTGAACTCAAACTTCCTCAATAGCCGTATCCTCAGAAATTTTCATCCAGAACAACTTTAAATGATAATTTAAAATCTTCCAGCCTGCCGGGCGGTGGTGCCACACGGCTGTAATCCCAGCACTTAGGAGGCTGAGGCAGGTGAATTTCTGAGTTCGAGGCCAGCCTGGTCTACAGAGTGAGTTCCAGGACAGCCAGGGCTATACAGAGAAACCCTGCCTCGAAAAAACAAAAGAAAACAAAACAAAAAAACAAAAAAACAAAAAAAAATTGGTAAAATCTTCCAGCCTCACAGACCACTCCATCCAGGGCTTCAGTTAAGCCCTGCACTTTCCCATTACACAGAGACTGGACAGCAAATGTTACAGCTAGCTTTCTTAGGACTTGACCACTATCCTCATTGCCTTAGGGCCTCTGAAAGATATTTTCATTCCCAGAAAGCAAGAAACAATTTTTAGAACACTAAGCCCTCATTGTCAATCGTGGGGTGGTAAGCATTTGGTTGTTGAGTGGGTGTAGAGTGTTTGTCCTTGTGAAAGTGTGGTTGGTCACAAGTTGTTAAAGGTCCTCGTCAGGGAGGAAGTAAAGGAAAGGAGATTAGATTCAGAAAAGTTGTTCTCTCTTTTCCTTTCTTCTGTCTTCCTTTCTCTACTATCTAATGTCAGGGTTGAAGCAGGAAAAGGGATGAAAAGAAAAACGGGGCATGTAGGCATACATTTTTTCCCACCTACTTTAATAAATGTTCAGCCTCTCCTTTTGCCCACCACCCAGAAGAGGTTGTGGAAGAGAAAAGTTATTAGGATGTGGGGGACGTGGACCTGTTTATAAATAGCTTTTTGTGGTGAGCTCAGTCTTCTTTGTGAGCAGTTTAGTTCCATAGCAAACCCCAAATTCAAATCAACACCTGCAGTCCAGTCAGGAGGCCAGCAAACCCCACACAGGATTCAGCAGCTACAGTCCAGTCCTCTTGGCAGGCAGACACGATGCCCAAACCAGCAACTGTGGTTCAAAACCAAAGAAACCCCAAGGTTAACCCACCAAGAAGTTATGGGAACTCAGAAGCAGTTCTCTGGAGAGTTTCTGTCAGTGGTGGCGTTATCATAAGTGGGTATCAACAAGGATGTAAGGAAAATCAATGCATGCATGTCCTTAGTGAAGAACAGTAAGGCAAAGCAAACCAAACCAAAGTTCAGTGCTCATCCCCAACTGTCTGTGGGGTCATATTTATACTTCTTCATCGCAGGTCCTGTCACGTGTCTGCTATAGCAAAACATCCTTTCGCCTGTGTCTGCTTCAGGAAAACATTCTGTCACATGTCTGCTCCAGCAAACCATCATTTGTTATAACTAACTTTCCAAAGAACCTAGAAGTTTCCTGTCAGGAGTATAAAAGAATGATAGAGTAAAGGGTAGACTGTTGAATCTACTTTACACTAAAGAGCAACAAGGAGTAGTCTCACATATTTTACATTGGTGTGGATTTTTGTATACTGAGAGAAACTTAAGCTTACATTTGCTACAACATACAACATACTGTGTACATACTTCAACTCTTGTTTAAGATACTGTACCCATGTAGCTCATTTTAAAGTGTAAAGTTTTAGCCCTTGAAAGAAACTATTGGAAACAGTTCAAGATAATTAAGAAATGTGAGTGGGTAACCAATCAAAGATATGGACATGTTAGGTACTAGTTTTGTTAATTACAGGGATAAGCTTTCTTTAGCCTCTTGTAGATGTTTTCAAAGTTGAACAGATAGTAGATAGCTAGAAATAAGCAATATTTGCCTATTCTTATGTTCTATAGATACAGAAGTGGTTTTGAAAATCTCAGAGATTGACAGGTTATGGCATTCAAAATGTTTTATTAACACGAGGCTTTCCACAGCACTGAGGCAGGACTGTGCTGCAGCACCCTTTCTACTTCAGAGAGGATGGTGGGCACTGAAGAATCTCCATATGGAGTTTGCTTCAAATGTGGCTAAGCTAAATACCAGCCAAAAACCTGCCCTTGCTTCAACTGCAGACTGCATGCTGTCCTAACAGTGGACAAGCAGAACATGGAGGAAGTTGACTGGTGAGCTTTGCCAAGACAAGTTGGGAAAGTCCTTCAATATTACTCCTTCACATAAAAGTCCGTCATACACTGGGCCAGTAGCCTGAAGACGGATGCCCCAGCATTGCAGAAGGACCTTGGGTGACAGTCCAGGCAGCCATCTCTGCCATTCCCACAGCTTTGGAAGGAAGCTGCTTGCTCTGCACTTTCTGTTTCTCAGGTAACATTCAACCTTCTCAGGTCACTGATGGGGAGGAGACTACATACTCACAGTCTCACAGTAAGCTTAACTTGTTTAGGATGTAAGAAATTGATTTAGGTCTAGGAAGATTTTTTGGGTGGATAATTTCAAGTTACAGTACAAAGATAATTAGCCACAGAGCTTTGGACTCACAGGACAGATAATAATTTCTCAATTGTTGGCAAATACAAATGAACCAGACATGATGAATGCAATTTTTATATTTTATATTAAGAATTAATCAATGTTCTTAATTTTTTGGTTCTTTTTTTTTTTTTTTTTTTTTGATTTGGTTTTTTCGAGACAGGGTTTCTCTGTATAGCCCCGGCTGTCCTGGAACTCACTCTGTAGACCAG
The DNA here is from genome assembly GCF_947179515.1 of Apodemus sylvaticus. Lineage (NCBI taxonomy): Eukaryota > Metazoa > Chordata > Mammalia > Rodentia > Muridae > Apodemus > Apodemus sylvaticus. Next base: position 3,723,853 of record NC_067490.1, read on the forward strand.
GCTGGCCTTGAACTCAGAAATCCACCTGCCTCTGCCTCCCAGAGTGCTGGGATTACAGGCGTGTGCCACCACCACCCGGCCAAAGTTCTTAATTTTTAAAATTAAGTCCTCTTAAAGAGAGAATAATAATTTTAATAATTACTAATTTTTAATTAATTAATTTAATTAGTTTAACTTAAGTTATTATACTTTTTTATTGTATATAGTTTATGAAATCAGAGAAGGAGACTTTTGTAGGACTAAAGGGGGCAATGCTGAAGTAATGTTGTTGTGCACTGTGTAAAGATGAGTCTCTGTCTTACCTTGCCTACCTAAAACACCTTCTGCGTGGTAAAATAAAAAGCCTATGTCCTGTAGCAAAGGAGAGTAGAAGGCAGGATTCTGGTCAGAGAGAGGAACTCTGGGAAGAGAGAAGCATGGGTGATTCTCCACCCAGACTCGGAGGAAGCAGGATGTGTGAAACTGAGGAGAGGTGACCAGCCACATGGCAGAACTTAGAATAGTATAAATGGATGACTGAGTTAGGAGAGGGCTGGGAACAGGCCTAGCATAAAGCCCAGGCATTCATAATAAATGAAGTCTGCTGTCATTATTCAGAGCAAGGCGGGCAAACAGGGATGTCCCACAGATGCAGCAGGAGCAGGAGCAAGCAGACAGAGAGCAAGCCTTCCCTTCTTCCATGGCTTCCTGTAGGCTTCCAGCAGAAGGTGTGGCCCAGATGAGAAGGGGGGGGGTGGTTGCAGCTCAAATACCCTGGGGCAGCTCAGCCAGCCTGGATCCCTTTACCCTCAGCTCTGTGGGCTCAGGCGCTGTCCTCTTCTGTTCCTCCACCAGGGGGCGCTGTTGCCCAAGACCGTGATGCTTCTCTTTCATCTTCCACAGGTGGGACCCTGGAGGGTCTGCAGTCGAAGGAAGGTAGGGGAAGGGGACACCTTTCTCTGCAGGGACACTCTGGATGTTGGGATGTCAGGGTCTGTTACAAGTTAGCATTCAAACATCTGAGTGGAATTTATCTTGTTCACGGGCAATCAAAAACTCACATTGGCTCAAGTGCAAAGATGAACACACACTGTGTCTTCTTCCTGGGATGATGCTGTGATCCACTGTGCACAGTAGGTCCATAAAATGAAATATCTTCTGTATTTTTAATTTTATGATTTTTTTTCAAATTGTCTTTTCAGTAAAGTCTGTTTCAACCATCTTTTCCTGTCCTGTTCCAGAGCTCTGTTCATTGGCTGGTTGTGCAGATTTGTCTAAAGAGCCCTGTGTTCTCAGCTCCTGGCCTCACCCTCTAGTTGTGTAGAAGAGAGAGGGAGTATTTTTCAAATCATATTTATAAAATGTTATTCTTAGTAGATGCATTTGTTTTTTGTATGTGAGTGTGTAGGTGCACTAGCACTGGATCCCTTGGAACTGAAGTTGCAGACGCTGACAGCCGCCATGTGCTGATGGGACTCAACCTGGATCCTCTGCAACAGCAGCAAGTGCTCGGAGCTGCTGAGCCATCTCCACAGCCACTGTTGCAATGTTTCCATCAGGAACCCACACAGCTGACCCACAGCACGCTGGCTGAGCACAGTGAGAGAACTAGAGGCTCAGGAAGAGACAGTGCAGTGCAGAGCTCAGGAGGGAGGGTGCTGGGCACTGATGGGGTGAGGCTGAGGGACAGAGACAGAGAGGGGCTGAGGAGGAGGAGACGGAGGCAAAGGGGAGATGCTAACTCAGCAGGGCCCCCTGTTTGAGGGCGTTTCTGTACAGACTGCCCTTGATCACCTCCAGATCCCTGCTGGCCTCTTACATTTCATACTGAACTCTGTGCTGACACTGAGGACGCTGGCAGGACTCGCCCCCATTGGGTGGTGCAAAGCACTGGGAACCAACCAGCGTCACCTCGGGGCGCTGGTTATAAAGTCCACGCATCCCGCGGGACTCAGACGCCCCAGATCCCAGATGGACGCTATGGCATCGCGCACGCTGATCCTGCTGCTGGCGGCTGCCCTGGCTGCAATATAGAACGAAGCGGGTGAGTGCCGGGTCAGGAGGGAAATGGCCTATGCGGGGAGGGGCGGGGGCGGAACCAGGGAAGCCGCGTCCCTGCGTCGCCTACTGGACCCTCCATCCCTTATCCACCCGCGTCCCGAGCCCCGCGCCCTGCTCCCTTCCCGGCCCGCGCACCCGTCCGGGGTCCCGGGAGGTGGTTGGGGTCTCACTGCCCGCCACCCCAGGTTCACACTCGACGCGGTATTTCCACACCGCCATGTCCCGGCCCGGTCTCGGCTTCGGGGAGCCCTGGAACTTGGAAGTCAGCTACGTGGACCACATGCAGTTCTTGCGCTTTGACTGCAAAGCAGAGAATCTGAGGATGGAGCCGCGTGCGCCTTGGATGGAGCCGGAGGGGCGGGAGACACAGATCGCCAAGGGCAATGAGAAGAGTTTCCCAGTGAACCAGAGGACTGTGCTGAGCTCCCGCAACCAGAGGGAGGGTGGTGAGTGACACTCTGGGGCCTGATTGTGGAGGGCCAATGTGGACATGATCGGGTTTAGGGACTCCCACAATCCCGTGAGTGGTGCTTTGTTGGGATGTTTTTTTCACAGTGATGGTTCATGACTCTCATTCTCTAGCATGAAGACAGCTGCCTGGAGTGGACTGAGTGACAGACAGTGTGTTCAGGTCTCTCCTGTGACACACAGAGGCCCTCAGTCCTCTTTAGACAACAGTGTCTGATGTTACCTGTAATCCTATGGGCTCAATGTGAAGAACTGTGGAGCCCAGCCTGACCCTGCACACAGGACCCTGTCCCTGCACTGCCCCGTGTTCCCTTCCACAGCCAACCTTCCTGGTCCAGACACACACTGGGGGACATCTGCATCCTGTCAGGTCCATGAGATAGATCTAACACCCTCTTTTGGCGTGTCTGAAGACAGCTACAGTGTACTTACATATAATAATAAATAAATCATTTTTTAAAAAATCTCTTTAACCTATGGTGTAAACTATGTGTGAATTTGTAAAATCATTCGGTATAATTTAAAACTGATAAAGTGTAAATGGCCACACTTACATCAAACGGGTTACCAGGTTACCTGGAAGGAAAGCTGGGGATAGACCGGGGTTGCAAGAGAAATATGAAGCCAAGACAAAAGGTTTTCAGATCAAGGCTCAAAGTTTAATGGGGGTCACCAAATATATAGGGGGGGGGAGGGACCCTTCCCCCAAAGGCTGGAAACTCATTGGCAGAACCAGTTCAGGTTGCTCAGCAGGTGGCTAGTGCCTCTCAGGAAGCTGCAGGTCCTTGAAGAACAATGGGCTTCAACTTTGAGCACTTCACCCCAGGTGGAGAGAATTATAGCTAACACAGGAATTCCTGCTCAAAGACTGGGAGAGGAACTTCACATTGGTCTATGTCAAGTTCCTGCCAGGTGGCATGGCACCCCAATAAAGATCTCTACAATAAAGTATATAACAAAATTTGGCCTGAAACTTAAAACTAAAAGGTTATAATTAATATCCATAACAGATAATCTTCATTTGCTGCAATGCAGTATATTTAACTCTATGTAGGTATACGTAACTTAGATTCATCTTTTTCTATTGCCAAAAAGAAAGAAAAAAATGGCCAAAATGGGGAGCCCCGGGAGTTAGGGTTTGCGCAGGGCCATGCGCCTATCCTTCCAGAAGAACAAAAGCATCCAACTAAGGAATCTGAAGATCATGGGGCAAATGAAACGTCTGAAGGAAAAAGATGGATCATCAAGAGAAAATGTCCCAAGACAAGGAATCAACTGGCCAAGTGGTGTCATCTGTCTCCATCTTGTCTCTTCCTCCTTCTACAGGCATAGGTGGCAAATGGTCTTTGCCACTTTTCAGTTCAATTAAACATTAAGCTGGATTTTGGGGTTAGAGCGTGGGTCTTTCCTTCTCTAAACCCACACATGATTGTTAAAGGAAAATCCAATAATTCCATCTCATATCAGAAGAACCACTTGGTATGGGACAGAGAAAAACAGAAAATAAGGGACCGTTCTATTGCCACCAATCTCATAATCTATTGGTTTTCATTTACTCTCTAACACTTAAGGCATAAAAGTTATAAATATTATGTCAAATTCTGTAAGAATATTGTGGATACATAAACTCTTCTGTCATCACACCAGTAGTCATTCAAGGTAGGAACTGATTCTAGAAATGACCTTCATCTTGCTTCCTCTGTGTGTTCCCAAGTTTCAATCTAAAGCAAGTAACTAGAAACAAAGTTTGTATACCTTGAATTACTTAAGAGGTTGAGGCTCTTAAATGTTCTGAGATGTGCGGACTATGACACTTAAAATGAATAGGTTTTCTAGCTTTCCTAACAGTAATCTTTTAGGTTTCCAAGAAGACAGGACCCACTAATGGCAAATTCACCTGGATTGTGTTAACACTAACTACTGGGGTAAACTGCCCCATGCCTCTTCTGTTGCCAGGTCCTATGCAAACAGTGGACACCTTTGGGTTGACTGTTGTGTTCTACACAGACAGTGTTGCTGCTAAAGTGGCAAACATCACCCAAAGATCAACTTCAGGCTACAAACTGCTCATGACACTCAATTTCCTGAGTTCAGAGGAAACTGACATGAACACTGTAGAGAACTCTGAACTCAAAAATCCTGAATCCTAAGACTGCCAAATACAACCAAGCTTAACACTGTGGACAGATTGGCATAAACAGATAGCATCGTTGCTGAAAATAGTTTTACTGTGATACATCTAAAATCTTTCCTTTTTATATAGACACAATGGGAGATATAGGAATAATACAGGAATAATAGGAAACAGGTAAATTATTCAATTTTTCTTATGTACAACTGTATATTGATAGAAAATTATTACATACATTTACAAAATTATATTAGCTTACCTTGGTTTAGATCCTTGCATATTGAAACAAAATTGAGGTTGTATTTGATTGCATTAGTATAGATCTTTTTATATTGATACAAAATTTAGGTTTATTTGATCACATTAGATTACATTAGGATAAATCTTTGGTTTTTTGTCGTTGTTTTTGGTTTTGGGTTTTTTGTTTTGGTTTGGTTTGGTTTGGTTGGTTTTTTTTTTTTGGTTTTTTTTTTTTTTTTTTTTTTTTTTTTTTTTTTTTTTTTTTTTTTTTTTTTTTTTTTTGGTTTTTTTGAGACAGGGTTTTTCTGTGTAGCGCTGGCTGTCCTGGAACTCACTCTGTAGACCACGCTGGTCTCGAACTCAGAAATCTACCTGCCTCTGCCTCCCAAGTGCTGGGATCACAGGCATGCGCCACCACCGCCCAGCTTAGGATAAATCTTTGTACATTGATACAAAATAAGGTTATATTTGCCTACATGGGTATAAACTTTTGTATACTGATGGAAAATCAAGGTTATATTTGCTCACATTGGTATATATACCTGTATAGTGATACAAAATTGACGTTTATTTGATTACATTAGTATAGATTGTTGTATATTGATTCAAATTAAGGTTACAGTTAGTTTCATTGGTATAGATTCTTGTATATTCAAAGAAAAGTAAGGTTATATTTTGGTTACAACATACTATGTATCAACCCCATGGTATTTAGATACCTATGTACTCCTTAAAGCAGCAATGGGAAGTACTAATCCTTTTGAAAGCTCCTATTACAAACTGTTTAAGAAAAATTTTTAAATGCTACTTAATAGTCAGTTAATCAAACTTTTGTTTGGTTGATTTTGTTAGGTAGTAGTCTTCAAAAACCTCAGACAGCTTCAGAATATGGCATTTAAAGATGTTTTATTAATTTAAGACTTTCTTTTACAATGAGATGTGTCAGCTCCTGGCAGCACCCCCATATACTTCAAGGAAGATGATGAGCATGGAAGAACCTCCTTCTGGAGTTTCCCTCAAATGCAGCAAGCTGCCACTGGACAAGAACCTGCCCTTGCTTCAACTGGAGACAAAATGCTGTCCAAACTGGACAAAGAAAGCACAGGAAGTCAAATGCTGAAGTCTGCCAGGACCAGGTAGAGAAGTCCCTCATGATTCCCGCTTCACAGAACAATCTGTCAGATGTTCTGGACTAGCAGCCCGAAGACATGGATGCCCCACCGTTCCAGAGGAACCCTGGGAGACTGTCCAGGCAGCCAGCAGTCTCTGTGTTTTCTATAGTTGTAAGATCTGCATGTTCTGCACTCCCTGTCTAGGTTGAGAACATTCATTCTCTTCAGGTCTTTGATGGGATTCAAACCAGCCACTGGGTGACAATCTGCCCTTCATCTTGTCTGTCACCAGGAACCTGTCCAAACTGTGGACAAGCAGGACACTGGGGAGTTGATTGCCCCGATTTGCATAGACAAAGCAGGCTGATCCCCCAGGGTCCACTGCAGTCTTTGGACCTTCTGAACCGGGCAGGGAAGACTAATGCTGTCCTGGGTCCTCTGTCCCCAGTGAAATCAAGACTACCAGACTACCACAGTGGAACCTTCAGTGATTATCCAGGTAACAGATAAGTCTGTCATTTTTTTTTTTTGATTTTTTTTTTTTTTTTTAGATTTGGTTTTTTTTTCGAGACAGGGTTTCTCTGTATAACCCTGGCTGTCCTGGAGCTCACTCTGTAGACTAGGCTGGCCTTGAACTCAGAAATCCACCTGCCTCTGGCTCCCAGAGTGCTGGGATTACAGGCATGCGCCACCACTGCCTGGCTAAGTTTGTCATTTTTAATAGATTTGGAAGCTGCTTAGTCTGTACTTCCTGCTTGCTCAGGTAAAATTCATCCTTCACAGATCTCTGATGGTGTTGACCAGGGAGAGCTTTGTCAGTTTAACAGCAGCAACAACACAGGCTTCAGGTGCTTCTCAATTCTCTTCATGTGTGAAAATCACCAGATACTTTCCTAGAGTTGCTACGATGTCTAGACACTGACACATTGTTACCAGATTCTAAGAAGAGATAAAGCACACAGCAGATTTCAATGTAACTTTTTACTATCCCTTTCTGTAAAGGAAGTTGTTTAACTGTGACTGCTCTCAGGACCCAGCCACCTGTGTCTTGTGGTGCATACTTGGATAGAAAAAATGGTAAAGCTTATGTAAGTTCTGTGGATATGAAACATTAAGTAAGTTGCAATAATCTTAATAGTGAGCTTTGAGATCTGTGAATGTGACTTACTTATAAAGGTCTAAAAAGTGTTTTAAATGCATTTTATAAGGCTCTAAGGAGGTGTTTTAAGGTGTGTAATGTAATTTGTAAAGGTATAAAAAAGTGATTTAAGGTGTATGTAAAAATGAAAAATGTTTCAGTTTTCTTCCCTTGCTATGCTTTTATTATATTAAGATCTAAGAAGGTCAGAGTTTTAACATTAATCAGTGGAGCTCTGATCAGTTATTGATCTGGCTATGATAAACAGTGATTGCTATTATCATCGTCTTGAGCTCAAGATTATGAATTTCTTATGTTTGCCTTCTAAGAATAGACTTAAAAGTGCTTCTCTGAGCTAAAAACGCCTGTCCGGTCTGTATACATGCAGTGTTCTGGAAAGAGGGCAGAATGTTCATGCTTTTACCTCCAAACTCCTTTTCTGGGTCCCCAAGCTTTTACTATGACTCAAAGGCCTGAGTCTGCTGCCTTTTCTACAACGTCAAGTTCAGTACAGATTACACAATGTATCTAAATGTTATAAACGTTAAATGATATAAATGATAAATGTTATAAATGATAAATGTCTAATTTTGTAAACTTAAAAAATTCTTTTAAGCTTCAAAGAATCTACTTGAATCCACCTCTCACAGGCAAATGGGCTCCAGATGAGTACTGTCAACCAACAGCCTGTTTCATCTCCTACCTGTTCAGATTATTCCTGAGGGTGGGGTCTCCTCCTCCTCTCTGTCATCTTGGGATGCCCCACCCCCACCCAGCCAATGGGCATAAAAGTTTAAAATGTTCATCTAAGGAAGAAAGAATTATTCTAACCTCCTGAACTTTACCTTCTGATCCTTATATACACATATGCTTCAGTAAAATGCTCCCTCCAGGTGTTTCCTCAAACCCTGCATGGCAGACAGCCTCAAAGCACCTGCTCCATGACAATTCAACTTAAAGACACATCTGCATTCCCCAGCTGCAGAAGGTCCTGCAGAGCCTGGACAGTGAGGGAACAGCATGCTTATTTTGAACCTAGACAGCATCCCAGCTTTCTTGGGTCCTCAAAGATGTTAACACCCCCAGACAACAGGAAGCAGTCTAAAGAGCTCAGTGACCCCATTTCTGCCCCACCAGTCACCCCTTCCTATTTTCTCACCTTAATAAATAAGACAAATGGATGTCTGTCACCCAATGACCACCCACATTCCAGAACCAGCCTGCTTTCAGCCTTTCAATGCCAGAAGCCACCAAATGTGACACATTTCTACTGTGGCCACAAGTTGTGCACCCTCCTTATCTGGCCCATGTCTTCACAACCAGCTCATTTTCCCTTCCATCCTTACTACCCACCTCAATAAACCTCTCACATGAAGTCTGCTGTGTGGTGTGATCTTTGCAAAATCCCTTAGCCCTCTGATCCATGCAAGAACCCTAGCAAGCCCCACAGGGTCAGCCCTGAATGTTTCCCCAGCTGGGCAGCTGTCTGTTGGAGCAGGACCTGAAGCTGCATGGAGTCTGAGCAAGAAGGGAAATAGCAGCTGTCCAAAGAGTGGAAGAGCGCTTCTTCTCACTCCTTTTTAATTCTATGTCCACCCGTCTGTCTGTATATCTATGAACTGCCTACCTACCGCTCCTCAGTTCCTCAAAAATCAGACTACCCTGATCTGAGGGAAGAAAATGTTCTCTTCCCCTCTCCTCACTAGCCCTGACTTTATATGCATTCCAACTGATTTACCATGGGTCCTCCATCCACAGGGCAGGGCCCTGGCTCCAGGTCAGGCAGAGGAACCCATACCCATCCTCCTCCCTCAGCTCTCACTGACTGACCCTGCACCAGGAGGCTGTGCTGTTTGCATTTTGTCAACTCAACACAGACTGAGATGTATTTGGGGAGAGAATCCTGAATTGAGAAAATGCCTCCATCCAGGGGCGTTTAGGAAAGTCTATAGGGCATTTTAAAAATCATTATTAATGATCAATATAGAAGGGCTCAGCCCACTGGAGGTGGTCTTGGCTGGTGATCATGGATTGTATAAGAAAGCAGGCTGAGGAAGCCAGGAGCTGCAAGCCAGGTAGCACTGGTCTGGTCTCTGCTTCAGCTCCTCCCTCTAGAGTCCTGCCTCAAGGTCCTGCCCTGAATCTCTCCCATGATAGACTGTGGTGTGGAAGCATAAAGTGAAATAAACCCTTTCTTCCTCAAGTTGCTTTTGGTCACAGGGTCTTACACAGCAATGGAAACCCTCACTAAGACAGGGGTGCATGAGGGCCTCACTCTGCTCCTTGCAGACCCCACCCTCTCCTGCAGCTCAACTCCTGTCCCTCCCTTGCCCAGGAGCAGCACCCACAAGGTTGCTCACAACCACCTACCTGTACACCTCCAGGGGATCTGATGTCCTCTCTGACCTCCTAGGGCAGCAGGCACCGTGTGCTGCACACACCTACATGCAGGTAAAACGCTCCCATACAGAAAATAAAATACATAAATATTTGTCAAAGCTTTAAATTCTATTAGTAGGGACACTCATAGCAAGCCTGAATGTCCATAGTATCTCAAGACAGTAGATATAACAGTTCCTTTTTCTTGATTATTTTTAACTATGTATGTACATGTCTGTGTGGATATGTGCATGTGAGTGAAGGAGCCCACAGTGGTCACAAGTGTTCAATCCCTGGCACCGGAGTTGCAGTTCTGAGCCACCTGATAAGAGATATGGGAATCAAACGTGGATACTTTAGAGAAGCAGTGCATGTCCCTAACCAAGGAGCCAGCCTTCCAGCCTGAATATAACATCTCTTCTGTGCATCAGTGACACAGGAATTTTACCTGCATATAATTCAGCCAAAATGATGCTTAAACAAAGGAGACAGGAAAATCCAGTGATTTTGTAACAAAGTGGACAAGAAGAGGACATGGAGAAATGTAAAGTGTAAAAAGATCTATTCCTCACACTGTTATTTGAATTTGACTTGATCTCTCAAACAAAATACTGACTGTTTACACACAATAAGATAATTATTTAAAGAGAAGTTTGGAGGAACTCAAGAGTTGTCTCAGCAGTTCAGGGCTCTTGCTGCTCTTGCAGAGGACCAGGGCTTGGTTCTCAGCAATCACATGGAAGGGGCTTTGTTTAATGCTTTTCTTAATTATTACCTTGTGTGATCTTTTGGCTTACTACCTTGCTTGATTACTATCTTATGTGATCTGTTTGTTACTGTCCCGACACTCATGACAGCCAACAGGGTCCACGGACCACCTAGGAGAAGGCGAGAGACAAGAGGCTCGAGAGATGGACAGCAAGACAATATTCTGATCAAGCTTTCAAATTTTAATTTTTATACAAGGCAATTTAAAGGGAAACAAGCAAGGTGTAGGGAGGGGTAAAGGGGGACAATCTCAGGGGCTGGCATCATTTCTTAGAAACAGTTTATCATAATTTCTGGGAAAAGGTGGCTATTGCTGCAGGAAATCTTGGCATGATAAAGGGGGTCATGAGGAGGTGAAGTGGAAAGGAGTTGCTATAGTAACCTATCCACAGATGAGCTTCAAGAGGAGGGGGTTTTGAGATCTAAGTAAGAATGGCTCCTAGCATCGAGATCTAAGTGAGAATGACTCCTGGTATCGAGATCTCCTGGCATCGGAGATCTGCCACAGGCTGACCCAGCTGGGGGAGTCATGACCATAGGAAAACCAGGGCTTTGGTAGTCAGGAAGGCACAGGTGCATGCGGTGAGGTAATGACAGACAGACACACCGGAGAGCGGTTTGAATCTGCTGCAACTTTGCTTTTTAGTCAGGCATATTTATAGTATATTGAGGAACATATCAAGATTGGCACACCACCCTTTTCAAGGCCAGAGGTGGGCACACTGCCAGAGACCTCCAGGGAGCCTAGCCCCAAGGGACATTTTTCTCCCGTCCGCCTTAATGACATACTGTCATGTCACACAGACGACACTGGAGTTGGTGTGGCAGTTCCCGGGGTTTTTTTTTGTTTTTAAGACGCAGCTCTGTCAGATCTCGCTTCATCGTGTAAATGGACTTCAGCACAAGTCTGAAGAGGCAAGGAAATAACAGCACAACCATAATAATCACAATTAATATTAATATTCCAATTACGACAAAATATTGTACCCAATCTAGAGGATTCAAAGATTTGATTCCTGCTTCCAGTCCTTTAGCCAATGAGTCAAGCTGGGTATTATCTAGATGTGCTTTGCTAATTGTTGCAATATCCCTCTGCAATATCTCCATGTCATGAGTAATCTCAGAATCTGCCCAAACTCCCTGTAAATGGTTCTTCACCCTTTCCCATTGCTCAGTAGCATTATAAGGTAAAGGTGTAACACAGATATACGGAAAGGCAGCATGGCATGGAGTCTCTCCATCCTGGTCTTAATATTTACTATATCCTGTCCTAAAGCTAAGACCACCTCTTCTAAAGCATTTATCTTTGACTCCAACTTTCTGTCTATCAGTGCTTGTTCTGACAAGGCCAATGAGATATTCTTATTCATATTATTGACAAATTGTGCAGTATGCATTTCCTGAACCAAGGCAGCAGTAGAGATGGCAAATGTAGTGAGTCTGGCTATTAATGCTGAGATCCCTAGGATAAGGGCAGCCACAAATCTCTTTGATCTTATTAATTCTTGCAACTTCTTTAAAGTCTGTATAGCTGTATTTTCATACCATGATTCATCCTTTAAATCTACTGGCAACATGACATATGCAGGACGCTTCACCAAAATCATGACTGTCATATGTTTATCTATGCCAGAATCCACACAATTAGTAAGTCTGCATGCATAACAATTAATCATAGAATGCAAGGAAAACAAATTCAAGAGTCTGCGGCTGCTGTTGAGCAGTCACCAACTCTACAGCTTCTCTTGTCAGATTCTTCAGCTGAGTCCACTTGGCAGTTCCTGGGAGCCAGTAAAAGCTTTTGTAGTTTCACTTCAGTCTTCCATCTCTCCTGCTTTCATTTTCTTTGTTGCTGCTTCAATAGCCACCTGGGATCCAGACTAGGGAGTCAGCATCCTGTGGGAACACATAAGCATATCCCCTCCCAGAGGAAATTAAAGCATCCGGGCCTTTCCAGGTTCCGGTCTCAGGGCCTTTCACATGACTCGGGGGAGTTGGTCTAAATATGATTAAATCCCGTTCTTTATTATATAAAATTTGTTTCACTCTTGCTTTATTTAATTGCTCTTCCACCAGACCAAGAGTTTTAATAGCTTCTGGTGTCATAACACAAAGATATTTAGGATCAGCTTCCCTTCGTAGTAGCTGAAAGAGAGGACTTAATTCTCTGGTTGTGATTTTTAAATAAGATCTTATCCAATTAATATTCCCCAATAATTTTTGAAAATCATTCAATTGTAATTTATACACTCTTATAGAGACCTTTTGTGGACTGATAAAATCATTATATATTAATTGTCCTAAATAATTCAAAAGTCTATTCTTTTGAACTTTATCTGGAGCAATAACCAGACCAAATGCTGTCAGTTGTTCAATAGTATATTCTAAAATCTGTTCAGTCATTTCCTTGGAAGGATGAGCTATCAATATATAATGAATCCATATAATGAATCAAATACACATCTGAACATTGCTCTCTAACTTTGATTAAAACCTGATCCACAAACTTTTGATACAATGTAGGACTATTTTTCATACCCTGAGGAAGAACTTTCCAGTGACATCTTCTATGTAGTCTTTTTAGATTAACTGATGGAACACTAAATGCAAACCTTTTACAGTCCTCAGGATGTGATTTTATAGTAAAAAGGCAGTCTTAGAAATCAATTACAATTATTTTCCAACCTTTAGGCACTGCCACAGGAGAGGGAAGTCCTGTCTGCAAAACACCCAAATCTGTCATAGTTGCATTAACCCCTCTCAGATCGTGTAACAATCTACATTTCCCTGATTTTTTCTTTATAACAAAGATTGGTGTATTCCAAGGGCTGGTGCTTTCTTCAATACGCCCTTTATCTAATTGTTCTTGCACCAATTGTTCTATAGCCTGTATGTTTTCTTCTGTCAGGGGGCCACCGATTGAGCCACACAGGCTCTTCTGATTCCCAACTTATTTGATCTGCATGTAACAAGCTCCCAGTGGCCCCTATGAAAAATGTTGATCATTCAAATTATCAGATGACACCAATTTTAGATCCATATCTTCTATAATGTCTCTTCCCCATAAAGAGAAAGGAAGAGAGGGAATGACATAAGGCTGAATCATTCCTGTTTCACCTTCCAACTCCCATCTAAGGAGGTTGGAGCTCTGAGCTACATTCGAGGCCATTCCCAATCCTAACAAGGAAGAGGAAGTCCTCTGACAAGGCCAAGCAGAAGGCCAGTCTTTTCCTGCTATGCAGGGTCTATCGGCTCCAGTTTCCATTAATCCTTACCATTTTAAAAGGCCTCTGGGCCCCAATATCTTGGACCCAGGCTACTACATCAGTGGATCCAAACTGTCCTTGTCCCCTATTTACTTTTTTTTTTTTTTTTTTTTGATTTTTGGTTTTTCTGAGACAGGGTTTCTCTGTGTAGCCCTGGCTGTCCTGGAACTCACTCTGTGGACCAGACTGGCCTCAAACTCAGAAATCCGCCTGCCTCTGTCTCCCAGAGTGCTGGGATTACAGGCGTGCGCCACCACCGCCCGGCTCCCCTATTTACTTTTAACACAGGGTCACGCAGTTTAAGATATGGCAACAAGAGAAGTCGTGCTATTCTCTGTCCTTTATGCATCTGTACTGTCTCTCTCACAGGTCTCATCATCACTTTTATGTCTCCAGTGCTGTCTCCATCAATCATTCCTGGCAGTACCTCAAAATTCTTTTTATAGTTTGAACTACACCCAGTTATAAGTCCCACTATTCTTTGTGGTAATGTCCCTATCACTGAAGTTGGGATCAAGGTAACTCCTTCCCAGGATGACAAAATGACATCCTCACAGGAAGCTAGATCTAATCCAGCACTACCTGGAGCAGCTCTAGGCAGATCATGAATAGTAAATTCTGGTGCCTCAGGGTTAAGGGCACACTCTTCTTTAGTAGCATTATCTTGGTCCTCTCTTTCAATTCCAGGGCTGAGAGGTTGCCCCTGACCTAGTTTTTTGAGTTTTCCTCCTTCTTCTCGCCTGTAAGGGGTGTTCCATCCTTGTGTAACTTGGATTTACATTCATTTTTCCAATGTCTGCCCTTCTGGCACCAAGGGCACACTACTGAAGGAGATCCTCTTTTCTTGTAACCCCAATTGTTTTCTCCAGGACACTGTCTTTGCATATGTCCTTTCTTTCCACACTTATAACAAGTGGAACCCGAGGAGTCTCTTCCTCCTCCATATTTTTGCTTAACATAGGCGCTGAACTTCTGACCTTTCATAGCTGCAGCATAGGCCATTCCTTGCACTACGGCTGGTGAGGCATCTACGCAGACTTTTATAAAGTCCTGCACTGTTCCTGTTTTTCTGATAGGCCTTATGAGGTCTTGACACAAAGTGTTAGCATTTTCTCAAGCTAATTGCTTAAGGAGTATCTCAGTACCTTCTGAGGGAGGCATCATTCTATTTACAGCTTCTTTGAGCCACGTACGTTCCGAGACCTTTAAATCTCTATTGGCCATCATATCTTTAAAACAGAGGAACATTCGTTCCTGCTTCAACTCAGATTACCTCAGGTCACCTCACGATTACTTGCACTTAACCGGTGATCCTTTACCGGTGAACCTGCAGCGTCCTGGCGAGAGCCAGGCCCGTTACCTTGAAGAAAAGAGAAAAGAAGAAGAAAGATTACCTGTCCAAAGAGTCCCTGCTCGAAGGCACCAAAGTTATGACCATAGGAAAACCAGGACTTTGGCATTCAGGAAGGCACAGGTGTGGCAAGGTAATGACAGACAGACACACTGGATGGCAGTTTGAATCTGCTGCAACTTTACTTTTCTTTTTTTCTTTTTTTTCTTTTTTTCTTTTTTTTTCTTTTTTCTTTTTCTTTTTTTTTTTTTTTTTTTGGATTTGGTTTTTTTTTGAGACAAGGTTTCTCTGTATAGCCCTGGCTGTCCTGGAACTCACTCTGTAGACCAGGCTGGCCTCAAACTCAGAAATCCGCCTGCCTTGCCTCCCAGAGTGCTGGGATTACAGGTGTGTACCACCACTGCCCGGCGCAACTTTACTTTTTAGTCAGGCATATTTATAGTATATTGAGGAACAGATCAAGGTTGGCACACCTCCAGAAACACTCAAACAATTGCTAAACAAGGTACATTTCCATCTTAATTAGAACAGTAAGTAAACAAATGCACCAATGAAGGATTCAGCAGGCACCAATGAAGGATTCAGCAGGATGATGAGACTTAAAAGGGGGAGTATAGGGGTTAGGTGAGTGTGGCTAGGCAGCGTGGGGGAAGGTGTCCAGGCAGGCCCTTGCCTGGGCACCTCTGCCCCTGAAGGACCACACACACAGACATGGTATAGAATAGAGTTTATTCAGAATAGGGGATGGGAGTTAGTGGTAGAAAGAGAGAGGTAGAGAGAGAGAGAGAGAGAGAGAGAGAGAGAGAGAGAGTGGAAGCCAGCCATGACCACGTGGAGGGGGGGAAGAGCCCCAGGGGCAGAGAGGTGAGAGTATGTGGGAGAGCGGAGAGCAAAAAGAGAGAGAGGAGGGGCAAATAGCCCCTCTTATAGTGGGCCAGATCTCTGGGGCGGGGCATACCTGGCCATTGCCAGGTAGGCGTGGGGTGGAGCTTAGACAAAACCCCAACAAACATAACATGATACCCACAGGAACTCTTCCTCTATAAACCATGATCAAAAGCAGATAAAAAACCTTAGACACATGGTGTTCGAGTCTAACTTGTGGTTACTTAAAGTTGTGTTAATAATCGATAGGAGAACCTGGGTCTTCGGGCCAATTTTTATGCCATTAGCCGTCTTGTGCCATCAAAAGTCAAAATGCTTTAAGAATGAGCACATATTCATGACAAGAGCCCTCGGTACTGCCCTGGACAGCAGGCACCGAGGTGGTCTAACTCACACTAATTTATCTCTCCTATTTAAAGAATACGATAGGATCTTCTGTCCTTCATTGCTTTTACCCATCTATTATCTACTTTATCATAAGTACCTGTACAAAGCAATAACTCATCAGTAGTCCTATACTTTCTTCTACTGTGTTCTTCCTGCTACAAACTATTCATAATATTCCCTAATATCTCTGTTCTTTGTGCACTACCTTTGCTAAGGCTAATAATAAAACAGACCCTGAGGAAAAGCATTCCAACACCTTCTTTCACTAAGGTTCAACATGAGTTCATCGAGTTTAGGACTGGAAGCAGTGGGCGTAATCACCACATCCTCTTTTCCTTCAACCAGAATACCAAGTTCTCCTTTATCAATTAACCAGCTTGTAGGCTGGGATCGTGCTGTATAAAGAATTAAGAATAGGAAGAAGAAAGACACAGTGCAGAACCTATAAGCCAGGAAGCGCAGTATCCTTGGAGAACATCGAGGCCCTTTTCAAGGCCAGAGGTGGGCACACTGCCAGAGATCTCCAGGGAGCCTAACCCCGAGCGGCATTTTTCTCCCGTCTGCCTTAATGATGTACTGTCATGTCACGCAGATGACACTGGAGTTGGTGTGACAGAGATCTAAGTGAGAATGGCTCCTGGCATGTCACTACTTTGCTTGATTACTTTGTCTTTTATCTAAGGAGTGACCATGTGTTTTGGGCGTACCAAGAATGATATAAAAGCAGATAATAAAACTGCTTCAGCCTCAGTACAGGCTGGAGTCATGTTTCAGTCTTGTCTAATTGGCTTTTTCATTTCAATCCCTTGAGGACTGGGGATTGGGAGTCCCTCCCTCTCTTGAGACACAGTTGACTGATAGAACTGACTTGGTCACCATGGGAAAACTAAGAAAGGGTCACCCGGACCACACTGGACCCAGGATTTTGAGGGGTGTCTTTGCTGTTTTGTTTGTTTGTTTCTAGACAGGGTTTCTCTGTGTAGCCCTGGCTGTCCTGGAACTCACTCTGTAGACCAGACTGGCCTCGAACTCAGAAATCTGCCTGCTTCCACCTTCCAAGTGCTGGGATTAAAGGCATGTGCCACCACCACCCGGCCCTGAGGGTCTTGACAATGCCTGGCCAACAACTGAATTGTTGTTAGTAGCAGGTTATTTGTTCTGTCAGCCACTTCAGGGGCTGACAGAAGATGGGAAAGGTGACATCACTTCCTGCAGGAAGGCTCTGGATGTTGGGATGTCATGGTCTGTTACAAGTTACCATTCAAGCAATTGAGCAAAATTTTCCTTGTTCACAGGAATCAAAAAGCAACACTCAGGCTCAAGTGTGACCCATTGTACATAGTAGGCCCAGAAAATGAAATATCTTCTGTATTTTAATTTTATGCTGTTTTTCAAACTGTCATTTAGGTACAGTCTATTGAATCACACATTTCAGTACTGCTCCAGAGCTGGCTTCATTGGCTAGTGGTAGCGTGCTTTCTAAATAGCCCTGTGTCCTTAGCACCTGGCCTCACACTCTAATAAGGTAGGAGAAAGAAAGAGAGCTTTTGGAGCATTTTAAAACTGTATTGTTTTATTTTATTTTCATTAGATGTTCTCATTTTTGTATGTGAGTGTGTAGGTGCACTAGCATTGGATCCCTTGGAACTGAAGTTGCAGACGCTGACAGCCGCCATGTGCTGATGTCAGGGACTCAACCTGGATCCTCTGCAACAGCAGCAAGTGCTCGGAGCTGCTGAGCCATCTCCCCAGCCACTGTTGCAATGTTTCCATCAGGAACCCACACAGCTGACCCACAGCACGCTGGCTGAGCACAGTGAGAGAACTAGAGGCTCAGGAGGAGACAGTGCAGTGCAGAGCTCAGGAGGGAGGGTGCTGGGCACTGATGGGGTGAGGCTGAGGGACAGAGACAGAGAGGGGCTGAGCAGGAGGAGACAGAGGCAAAGGGGAGATGCTAACTCAGCAGAGTCCCCTGTTTGAGGGCGTTTCTGTACAGACTGCACTGGACACGTATCTGGACCCTGCTGGCCTCTTACATCCCATAGTGAACGCTGTGCTGGTTTGAATGAGAACAGCCACACAGGCTCATAGGAGTGAATACCTCAAATCCAGCTGTTGGAGCTGTTCAGAAAGGACTGGCATGAGTGGCATGGTTGGAAGATGGGCACTGGGTGAGACAAGGTTTTACAGACTTTCACTGTTCCCAGGGTCTCAACCTGTTGCTTGCAAATCAAATTGTGAGCTCATGGCTGTTTGTCCACCCCACCTTTCCTCTGCCATCATGGACTCAAACCCTCTCAGACTAGAGAACAGATTAAACACATTCTTCTATAAGTCGCCTTGGTCACAGTGTCTCATCACAGTAATAAAAAACTAACTAAAGCTGATGTGGCGACACAGGCCTTCAATCCCAGTGTGGTGGACTGAATAGGTGACCCCTATAGACTCATGTGTTTGAAAGCTTGGCCCACAAGGAGTGGCATTATTAGTGGGTGTGGCCTTGTGGAAGTGGGCGTGGCCTTGTTGGGGAAGTGTGTCACTGTGGGATTGGGCTTTGAGGTCTCCTATGCTCCTGCTCTGCCCAGTGTGGAATGAGAGCCTCTTCCTGGCTGCCTTTGGATCCAGATGCAGAAGTCTCTGCTCCTCCAGCACCATGTCTCCCTGCACACTGTCATGCTTCCTGTTATAATGGACTAAATCCCTGAACCTGTAAGCCAGCCTCTATTAAATGTTTGGGATTAGAAGAGCTGACTTGGTCATGGTGTTCTTCACAGCACTGAAACCCAATCTAAGACACCCAGCACTCAGGATGCAAAGGAATATGTTTCTCTGTGAGTTCCAGGACAGCTTGGTTTACATATTAAATTCCGGGACAGCCAGAGCTGTGGGAACAAACCTTGTTTCCAAACAGAATAAAATAGTAAGAACAGTAACAGAGACAGATACATTCTGTGAGCTGCCGAAGGCCAGCAGCTTCCTTAGGTTAATCCGCATTAACTTCCCAGGGAAAATACCCACAGCACTTCATGTGAATGGTCCGTGGACACAGGTTCTGCTGAATCCTGGTGAGGCTGCTGGGCTGCTGTGGACACCTGCATAAGGAGGTGACAGGCGTTCACATCTGTGGTCACCCATATTTGTTGCTCTGTGTCACAAGTGACTGTGCAGGTGTCCCCACCCCAGTCTGCTCTCACTTCCAAATTTAGTTACCTGTAGCTGTGATTTGAAGAGGTCGGGTAAAAAATGCATAGCATCAAAAAATGTAAGAATTTAATATTTCCACACAGTACTCATCAGGGCTGAAACCTCACCTCACCAGCGTGCACTCTCTGCGTGAGAATCATCTTTCTTCCAGTGTCCACACTGCACAGGCCTGAGGAACTCTGGGGCCAACTCTGTTGTCAGATGCAGTGTCCCACACAGCTGTGACATTCGTGTCCCTCAGCTCATCAGCTCACAGTGTGAGTGAAGGTCAGAGAGGGACTGAGAGGGTCACAGGTTACACAACTCCTACCACACTGTCATCAGTATTCTGTGTTAGAGTCGGTGACAGTTCCTCTCCACCTGTGACTGAGTCACTAAGGCCACTGTCCGTGGAAGTGCAGACACAGGGAAGTGCAGTGTAGACAGGGGTCAGAGCCCTGCTGTCTGTGGTCTCCACAGGGGTCTCTCTTCAGTGGACAAGGGGGTCTCCTGTGCTGAGACAATGATTCAGGTCCACACGGACAATCTCAGGGCTCAGAATGAAGATCCTTGTAAATAAAGCACACCCATCTGGAACCATGGAGGCTGCATCTGGGAAGAAACAGGAGGAATCTGAGTCTAGGCCAAGGTGGAGAAGGGAAATCCCGAGGGAACAGGCAAAGTCTCCTCTTTACAAATGAGAGTCTGCACTCAGGCTTGGCAGTGTGAGTCACCACTGCAGGTGAACAGAGAGCAGCATGTCTCCACCGCATCTCCAACACTTGTGTCACCATTGTATTCCCGGAAGTGGCATTTATTCTAGAAGATTCCAGAGTCTGACTTCTGAAGAGAAGAAGGAAGAAGAAGGGTGAAGGAGAGGACGCAGAGAGTGTGTCCAGACAGCTTCTGGGTCAGAACTTGAAGACACCACAGGGTTCAAGCAAAGTCTTAATCTCCAGGCGGTGAGGTCAGGGGTGGGGAAGCCCAGGGCTATGGATCCCTGGGAACCAACCAGCTTCGTGGCAGCACTGGTTATAAAGTCCACGCAGCCCGCGGGACTCTGACGCCCCGGATCCCAGATGGGGGCGATGGCTCCGCGCACGCTGTTCCTGCTGCTGGCGGCCGCTCTGGCCCCGACCCAGACCCGCGCGGGTGAGTGCGGGGTCGGGAGGGAAACGGGCTCTGCGGGGAGGGGCGGGTGCAGCGCCGGGGAAGCCGCGTCCCCGCGTCGCCCACCGGACCCTCCGCCCCTTCTCCACCCGCGTCCCGAGCCCCACGCCCTGCTCCCCTCCCGGCCCGCGCGCCCGCCCGGGGTCCCGGGAGGAGGTCGGGGTCTCACCGCGCGCCGCCCCCAGGCTCACACTCGCTGCGGTATTTCCACACCGCTGTGTCCCGGCCCGGCCTCGGGGACCCACGGTTCATCTCTGTCGGCTACGTGGACGACACGCAGTTCGTGCGCTTCGACAGCGACGCGGAGAATCCGAGGGCCGAGCCGCGCGCGCCGTGGATGGAACAGGAGGAGCCGGAGTATTGGGAACTGAACACACAGAGAGCCAAGAGCGCGGAGCAGACTTTCCAAGGGAGTTTGAGGAACCTGCTCGGCTACTACAACCACAGCGAGGCCGGTGAGTGACCCCGGGTCGGAGGTCACGACCCCTCCACATCCTGACATGCACCAGAGACATCCGGGATGGATCCCAAGTCCGAGGTTCAGGAGCAGAAGGGACCCTGGACCGGTTTCCCTTTCAGTTTGGAGGCGTCTGCGGGTAGGCGGAGCCGGGTGGGGTGGGGCGGGGCAGGGGCGGGGCTGACCACGGGGTCCCGCAGACTCTCACACACTCCAGCGGATGTGTGGCTGTTACATGGGGTCGAACGGGAGCTTCCTCCGCGGGTACATGCAGTACGCCTACAATGGCCGCGATTACTTCGCCCTGAACGAAGACCTGAAAACGTGGACAGCAGCGGACATGGCGGCGCAGATCACCCGACACAAGTGGGAGCAGGCTGGTGTTGCAGAGTATTACAAGGACTACCTGGAGGGCGAGTGCGTGGAGTGGCTCCACAAACACCTGGAGCGCGGGAAGGAGACGCTGCTGCGCACAGGTGCAGGGGCCGCGGGCAGCTCCTCCCTCTGCCCTCGGGCTGGGGCTCAGTCCTGGGGAAGAAGAAACCCTCAGCTGGGGCGATGCCCCTGTCTCAGAGGGGAGACAGTGTCCCTGGGTCTCCTGATCCTCATCACAGTGACTGCACTGCCTCTCCCAGGGCAGAGGCTTCTCCCTGGGAAGGGTAAAATTTTGCTGACCTAATAACAGCTGCTCCCTTTGCCTGTAGCCTCTGTCACTCATGGCCTCTCCCAGACCAAGTTCTCTGCCCACACCCACTGTCTGTGTGACCCGTGTCATGCTGAGTGTGTCAGGCCTTACAACTCAGGACCCAAAGTCTCCTTTACCTGATGGGAGACATGGACTCCCCTACACTAGCCTGGTTCCCCGAGTTTCTAGAACTTTCCAAAGAATACATTCTCACAGATCCCTCCCTATCTGTGGGGTTTGCATCCCTTCCACAATCCAATGCTATCTATTCCTACAGTGGTGAGTGGTCACAGGTACCCTGGAGGAATATAAATTGTGGAATTTCTTATAATATTTTCTCTTTTCTTCTTTCTTTAATTTTTTTAAGACGTTATTTTCTTTCTATTCAATTTTTGTCTGCACTGGAGTGATCCTGTTACTCCATGCCCTTGTGTTATCATTTGTATCAGTCTCCACAGGTGCCAGGGAAGACTGCTAACCTGGATAATTAGACAAGTTAAACCAGGGTTTCCACTAAAGACCTTTTTGTGATCATAGACTGTTTTCTGTCAGAACTAGACACACAGAACCTCTCTGCTCTTTCTCTGTCCCACAAGTTACAGTGCTCCCCTAATGAATCAGGACTTGGACTCTGAGAGACAGGGTCTTCTGCCATCCAGGGCTGGAGTGAGAGGGAAGATCCACACACCCTGTGAGCCTGCTGTGTTCAGTGAGTGCTGCACTGGGGTCCACAGCACACTCCAGGGATCCTGTGTGACACACCTGTACCTTGTCACCACAGAGGCAGGGGCTGAGAGTCATTTTCTCTGGCTGAGTGTCAGAGGTTCACCACATTTCTGCTACACACTGTGTACTGGCTGTTCACTTAAACTGACAGTTATGCTGGTCAGCAAGATGACCACAAGGGTTGATTCTCAGTGGTGGCACCCTTCCAGTGGTATATGGCCTTGATTTCTAATTTTGATTTGAACTCAAGCACAGATTAAATTACTTATTTTCCATCCCATCTTCCATTCTATAACCACCTATCTCATGCTATAGAATATCATGTAAGGACGACCATGTTGACCCACTGGCTCATGTGGATTCCCTCTTAGCTTCTGAGTCCCCCAGAAACATGTGCAGTTCTGTGTTGAAGGGACCGGCGCTACCTGCAGGTCACTAGTGCAATGACAGTTGAAGTGTCAAACAGATACATAGTTCAGTGTCATCATTGATTTAACTGTGTCTTGTGATTTCCATTTGTCTTGTTAATTGTGTGATTTCCTAAATCTTCCACACAGATCCCCCAAAGACACATGTGACCCATCACCCCAGACCTGAAGGTGATGTCACCCTGAGGTGCTGGGCCCTGGGCTTCTACCCTGCTGACATCACCCTGACCTGGCAGTTAGATGGGGAGGACCTGACCCAGGACATGGAGCTTGTGGAGACCAGGCCTGCAGGGGATGGAACCTTCCAGAAGTGGGCAGCTGTGGTGGTGCCTCTTGGGAAGGAGCAGAATTACACATGCCATGTGCACCATGAGGGGCTGCCTGAGCCCCTTACCAGGAGATGGGGTAAGGAGGGTGTAGGTGCAGAGCTGGGGTCAGGGAAAGCTGGAGCCTTCTGCAGACCCTAAGCAGGTCAGGGCTGAGAGCTGGGGTCATGAACCTCCCCTTCATTTCCTGTGTCTGTCCTTCCCAGAGCCGCCTCCATCCACCGACTCCAACATGGTGATCATTGCTGGTCTGGTTGTCATTGGAGCTGTGGCCATCATCGGAGCTGTGGTGGCTTTTGTGATGAAGAGGAGGAAAAACACAGGTAGGAAAGGGCAGGGTCTGAGTTTTCTCTCAGCCTCCTTCTGAAGTGTGCTCTGCTCATTAATGGAAACATAGCCACACCCTACATTGCTCCTGTCTCCACCTGGGTCTGCTGTCAGTTCTGGGAACTTCCTAGTGTCAAGATCTTCCTTGAACTCTCACAGCTTTCCTTCTCACAGGTGGACAAGGAGGAGACTATGCTCCAGCTCCAGGTTAGTGTGGGGACAGGATTGTCCTGGGGACATTGGAGTGAAGCTGGAGATGGAGGGAGCTCTGGGAATCCATAACAGCTCCTCCAGAGACATCTCCTGGGGCCTGAGTTGTACCGTGATATGAATACATACATGTATATATACATATGTTTTGTTTTACCCTAGGCAAGGACAGCACCCAGAGCTCTGATATGTCTCTCCCAGACTGTAAAGGTGACACTCTGGGGTCTGATTGGGGAGGGGCAATGTGGGCATGATTGGGTTTCAGGGACTCCCAGAATCCCCTGGGAGCAGTGGGTTGTTGGGATGTTGACTTCACAGTGATGGTTCATGACTCTCATTCTCTAGCATGAAGACAGCTGCCTGGAGTGGACTGAGTGACAGCCAGTGTGTTCAGGTCCCTCCTGTGACACACAGAGCCCTCAGTTCTCTTTAGACAACAGTGTCTGATGTTCCCTGTGAGCCTCGGGGCTCAATGTGAAGAACTGTGGAGCCCAGCCTGCCCTGCACACAGGACCCTGTCCCTGCACTGCCCTGTGTTCCCTTCCACAGCCAACCTTCCTGGTCCAGACACACACTGGGGGACATCTGCATCCTGTCAGCTCCATGCTGCCCTGAGCTGCAGCTCCTCACTTCCACACTGAGAATGAGAATCTGAATGTGAACTTGATTGTTCACATCTTCCCCTGAGGTTGATTGCTTGTTAATGTCATGGATTGAGAATACTTTGAGTTTTATTAGAAGAAATAAATGGCAGATGGAGAACATTCCAGAATCTGTGTCACTATGCTGTGTGTATCGGGGACAGGATGAGGCTGTGGGAGCTGACTGTGACTCTTGACTTTGTCTTCTGAGTTTACTTCTTGCATCTTTAGCTTGTACAGGGGACTGGGCCTATTCTTGTTCTTGTGAGTGATTCCTGTCTGGTTCTCCTCATGGATGTCCATGTATGACAGGAGTAGGAGGTGCTTTTCCATTTTTATCCCTCCAGACACAACAAGGGCCCTGCTCTCAGGACACTGTGGGCCACACAGATTGACTAAACTCCCCTGAGCTCCTGCCTCCTTCCAGGCACCTCCGTAGAAATCTCCCCATCTTTCCCCACCTAACCCTGGATTGCAGGATCCACACAGAGGAGGGATCCACAGGCTCTCATCTCAGATCTGGTCCCATTGGATCTGAGCCGTGCCCATGGCCCCTCTCCTTCCCTGGCTCTGGGATCCTGGTGCTGCCTCCAGAGAAGATCCCAGGGTTGATGGGATGAGTCTACTCTAGATTCCTGTTTATTATAAGACTGGTCCTGGTCTGTCTCTCACAGACCTGCTTCCATTTGGAAACCCGCCATTTTGGGAATCACTTGGTGTGTTTGGATGTGCCATGTTGGAATGATTTCTTTGGTTGACTTTTTAGTTCAGTGTTAGTTCTTTCATGTTTGTATCTATGTACATCTGTGTGTGTGGTGGCTATGGATTGAATAGATGACTTCTTATTTTATGTTTTAGGCCAAGATTGACAGACACCTAAATGTTCATGACTTGAGACTATTCTGCAGCTATAAAATTTGAACCTTTGATGTGCAAAACAAGACCTGAAGCCCACTCCGGAAACTAAAGTGAGGCTTGCTAACCCTGTAGATTGCCTCACAAGTTGTCTGTTTACAAAGTAAGCTTTACATCCAGGGGATGAAGAACGCCACCAGCAGAAGACTTGCAAACCCTTTAATTTGATGTATTGTTTTTTAACATGTGTATGAACTGTAGAAAGATGTAAAGGAAATAAATTAGGAGAGACTACTTTGTATTGTACTGCCATTCCTAATGTATTTTTATACTTTTTGGCAGCATTAAATATTTTTATTAAATAGAAAAAAAAAAAAAAAGAAAAAAAAAGACTGGTCCAGGGGCTGCAGAGATGGCCCAGGGCAGAGACACACTGTGCTGCCCTGGGACTCTTACCAGGGGGTGGCGCCTTCCACACTTTTAGTGACTTTGGTTAACTAAGATCTGAAAGGAACAAGGCAAGCACTGTACAGATGGACGAGATACATGCTTTACACATTTTATCTTTCTGTGTCTGGGATGAAGATTCTGTCTCACCTGGTCTGAGACCTTTGCCTCCTCTGTCCAGTGTCCACACTGCTCACGATGCTCAGGTCTGAGGTGCTCATGGGCAGACTCAGCTGTCAGATCCACAGATCCTGATGCCGTGGTCTCTCATTCCCTCAGCGCAGCTCATCTGTCATCTCCCACCACAGGGGAGCACAGGGCAGTGGAGAGGGGGAGGAACTAAACAATGTCTATTTCATTGCCCTGTTCTCAGCATTCTGCATGTGACTGTTACTCATCTCTTACTGCAGCTGATGTAGCAACCTTTCCATTGGAGTGTGTACACAGCAACACACAGAGTGCAGACAGGGCTTACTGCTGTGCAGGGTTCACACACAGGCTCCCAGAGGGAATCTTTTTCCCAGCAGGGAAGGGGACAACTGCATAGAAGCAATGTGTGACTGCACACATGTTTGTTCATATGTGGATTCTAATTTAAATATGGTAGAATGGAACAGCAAGGGAACCACTTGGTGAGGGGCAGCAGGAGAGGCAGGACAGAGAGATGAAAGAAGGAGAAATTATTTACATGTATGTAAATGCCATACACCAACTGAGCATTGTGTGTGAGAGGTGTGCTGCTGACCCCAGAACTCCATAGGGGGATCCACAATGTTAGGGGTTCAAACACAGCCTCAGCTACATAGTGAGTGTGAAGGCAGCCTGAGGTCCTGAGACCCCATCCCATCAAGGGGACTGCAGAGGATGCCTGGAGCTGGAGTTGGGGAGCTGGCATCCTTTGTCATGCTCTCTGTGAGGTTGGGAAGATGCTGGAGCACATGAAGACAGTGTGGGCAGAGAAAGAGCTCCGTGCTACAGATGCAGGGATCACCAACATGGCCTTAAGGCGCCACACACCTGCCTGAGCTCACGGCCTCGATGCTGGTCTCCCTGCTGCTGCTCTGTGCTGGGCGTGTTGTGTGACATCAATTACTATCTGCATTCAACTGGAACTGTGGGAGACACAGCATTACAGGAAGGAGACCAGGAGCCTTCCTGGTCTCAAGCTGGAGAGCATCCTGCAGTCTCCACAGAGGATCACATCCCATCACCCGCCAAGGATACCTGGTAAGGAAGGCCACTGAGGCCAGGCAGAGCATCCTATCAGGACACAGGATTAGGACACCAAGAGGCTGTCTTCAACAACTTGGCTCTGAAATATCCCAAGGCCATAATGAATTATTATAATTTGATTTAGAATAAAATATTCACAGAAAGGCCACTTACACATGAATGGAATTAAAGTTAACATGGACCATTACACAATTCACCTGAAATATTTGTGTTGTTTGGTCTTAGCCCTACACTTCTGTAAACCTGTAAATTTCTCAGACAAGAACAAAGTTTTATTAGTCATAAAAATGTAGCCTTTCAGCCAGGCGGTGGTGGTGCATGCCTCTAATCCCAGCACTCTGGGAGACAGAGGCAAGTGGATTTCTGAGTTCGAGGCCAGCCTGGTCTACAGCATGAGTTCCAGGACAGCCAGGGCTATACAGAGAAACCCTGTCTCAGAAAAAAAAAAATCCAAAAAACAAACAAACAAAAAAAAAAAAAGAAAAGAAAAGAAAACAGAGTCACTGGGCTACACGTAAAACATTTCTATTTTATATATTCAAGAAAAGTGGAGGATATAAAAATAATACAGGAATAATTTACATCTAAAATTATTATTCAATAATTATTCAATTATTCAATCTCTTCTTATATACAACTTTGTATACTGACACAAGATTAATTGATATGTTTGAAAAATTATATTAGCTTACATTGGTTTAGATATTTGCATATTGAAAGAAAACTGAGGTTGTATTTGATTGCATTAGTGTAGATCTTTGTATATTGATACAGATTGCAGTTATATTTCCTTAAATTGGTATAGACTTTTGTATATTGACAGAAAATTAAGATTACATTTGCTTACATAGGTATAGATCCTTGTATAGCGATACAAAATTGATGTTTATTTGATTACTCTAGTATAGATCTTTGTATATTGATTCAAACTGAGGTTACCATTGGTTACATTGGTATAGATGCTTGTATAGTGATACAAAAGTAAGGTTATATTTTGGTTACAACATACTATGTATCAACTCCATGGTTTTAAGATACCTATGTAACTCTTAAAAATGCAATGGGAAGTTCTAATCCTTTTGAAAGTTCCTATTATAAACTGTTTAAGAAAAATTTTTAGATGCTTGTTAAAGTCATTTAATCAAACTTTTGATTTGTTTGGTTTAGTTACATCTTCAAGATTCTCAGAGATCTACAGAATGTGGCATTTAAAGATGTTTTTATTAATGTAAGATTTTTTTTTTTTACAATGAGATGTGTCAGCTCCTGCTAGTACCCCCATATACTTCAAGGAAGATGATGAGCATGGAAGAACCTCCTTATGGAGTTTGCCTCAAATGTGGCAAGCTGCCACTGGACAGGAACCTGCCTTGCGTCAACTGCAGACAGAATGCCCTCCGAACTGGACAAAGAAAGCATAGGAAGTCAAATGCTGAAGTCTGCCAGGACTAGGTAGAGAAGAAGTCCCTCATAATTCCAGCTTCACAGAACAATCTGTCTGATGTCCTGGACAGGCAGCCTGAAGACATGGATACCCCAGTGTTCCAGAGGAACCCTGGGAGACTGTCCAGGCAGCCAGCAGTCTTGCAGTCCCTGTCTTTTCTATAGTATTGGAAGCTGCTTGCTCTGCACTTCCTGTCTCTGTTGATAACATTCATTCTTCTCAGGTCTCTGATGGGGTTGAAGACTAGAGAGTTATACTCTCACAGTTAAGACTAAGTTGTTTAGGATTCAAGAAATTGTTTTAAGGTTTAAAATTAGATTTTTGAGGATGATAAATATAAGTTATAATAGAAAGTGATTTGAGTACAGACCTTTGAACCACCAAACTTGGATAGATAGTAGAAGACTTTCTCCAAGGTTGCCAAATACAAATAAATGGACTGGACATCATGAATGTATTTGTTACCAGACAGTATATAGTTTATTGCTGCTATAAAATAGCAACTGTTCAGACAGAAAGTAGGTAATGTGGCAGGATATTTGATCACATTGTGGAGCCCAAGATTCTGAACTTGGAACAGGAAAAGCCTGTTTCTGCTTGTGCAGACGCACAGCCCTAACAGGCTCTTTTAAGCCAAGAACTTTCTGTTAATTGTAAACAGGCCATTGTGGTGTTGCTCAGACCTTACACACTCTTCTTTCCAAACAGCTTTCTGTAAACAATATTAAACAGAGTCAACCATAGGTCAAGAGGCGCAGCATGCAATCAGTTGACAGGGATGAATATAAAAAAACACAGGAAGCAGAAAGAAGGGAGACTGAGTTGGCTGGCGGGAACTGAAGACAGTGTGAAGGAAAAGGAGCTTTTGCCTTCTGAGACCTTGCTGGAGTAGAAAGGTCTTTTCTCTGCCTCATTGAGCCAGTGGGTTTTCACCCAACATATGGCCTCTTCATCTTTATTGGTAAAATGAATGACAGGGATTTTGTTTTTAAAAACAACATACCATGAAAGCAGATGTTTTAATATAGCAATCATGTGGCTCTCCTCCATCTTGGCTGATAACTTCACCAAAATATAAGTTGCCATATGACTGGCAGCCATCTTTACTAAGGTTACATGCCATGTGAGTTCACTGACATCACCACTTGACCACAAGTCACAAAACAATAACTGTTAAAATTGTTGTCCTAATGAGTTTTCTGTATATCATTGTATCTCTTCTGTACAGAGCCATAACGGGGTGTCATGCCACTTGGTAGGAACTTGATATTGGTCAAGGTGAACTTCTTCTCCCAGCCTTTGTTGAGCAGGGATTCCTGTGCTAGTCAGGATCCTGCTCCACCTAGTGTGGAGTGCTCTGAATGAAGGTGAAATTAATTGTTCCTCCAGGTCTACAAATTCCTGAATTAAGCAGGTGACCCACACAGCTGCCTGAGCAGTGGAGCCAAGAACCACCAGATGACTTCCCGGGAACTCAGCCTGGAGTCTGGGGCGAGGGGCTGGCCCAAACTGTTAAATGGTCTGACCTCCATTGAAGTTTCAGCCTCGATCAGTGGTCAGTAAACTATCATCCTGGCCCTTGTTCTTTTTGTCGCTTCCCCATCCATACCTCAGCTTCTGTTCCAGGAACCCTGTTCACAGTAGCTGCAGCCAGCTACAGAATACAACACTCTTCATAAACTAAGAAGTATCAACAAGTCTCGAGTATTTTTGATTGGCATAAATATTTGCCAATGAAGTAAAAACTTAAGGTTATATTTGTTACAACATACTGAATATGTGACTCAACTCTGGTTTAGAATATAGTGTATGTGATGGTAAAAATGTAAGATTATAAGGATCTGCTTGGATTAGCAAAAGCTGATTTAAGATGTGTGCCTAACCTCCTGTGTCTTTGCTAACTGCTCAGCACCAAGTTGATATAAAATGTAGATAAACGCTACACATGTTTGCTGAATAAAGAATACATTTTATTCTAAAATTTTATGCTATGAGCATGTGAGCATTATATACATTCATATATATGTGATTGTGTCAGATGCCTAGAACTATTATTACAGACAGTTGGTACCTGCAATGTGGTTGTTGATAATTGAATCTGGATTCTCTGGAAGAGAGGCCAGTGCTCATAAGTGCTGAGCCATCACTCCAGTCAAGTGTATTTGATAATGAGTATACTTGATCACGAAGGTTTATCTATTTCTCAGGCCTGCTCAGCTTCACAGTGATATTCCTCTACCTTTTTTATCCTTGCTCGCCTTGTTAAGCTTTTGTTATTTGGAGAAACTGAGTCATCCAAAAACTGTGGTGTTCTATAATTGTAAACTATAAAAGATAACAGTCTCCTATGGACTAAAGTTTAAGTCATTTATGGTTTATTTAGATGATAAAGAATCTTCAACTCAAATTACTAAGGCTCAAACTTAACAGAGATAAAGTTACAAAATCTCAGGACTAGAGAGATGGCTCAGTGGTTAAGAGCACTGGCTGCTCTTACAGAAGTCCTGAGTTCTGTTTCAGGAAAACTATATAGTGGCTCACAACCATCTGTAATGGGATCTGATGCCCTCTTCTGGTGTGTCTGAAGAGAGCAACAGTATACTCACATACATAAAATAAACAAATTAATCTTTAAAAAAATTATTAAAAAGGTATAAAATCTTATGTAAGTTACTGACTTCTTGTAAACTATTGAAGACAATTAACACATGAAAGTTAAGAACAGGAACAAGGTCTAATTAGCCTCCTGTATATATTTCCAATGTCTAAAACAAGTTACTAGAAGCAAGGAACGTTTGTTCACCTTACTATCTAACAGTCCTCAAAATTTTTCAGAGATCTGCCAAATATGGCATTTAACATGTTTAATTTTTCAAAAGCTTACTATGACAGAGACCAACAGCTACTATAAGTGACTCTTCCCCCCTGCATCCCCACAGCCACTGGATGAAAACCTACCCTTCATCTTGTCTGTCACCAGGACCCTGTCCAAACTGTGGACAAGCAGGACACTGGGGAGTTGATTGCCCCAATTTGCTTAGACAAGGTAGGCTGATCCCCCAGGGTCCTCATCCACTGCACAGTCTTTGGACCTTCTGGACCAGGCTGGGAAGACTGATGCTGCCCTGGGTCCTCTGTCCCCAGCAAAATCAAGACTACCACAGCAGAACGTTCAGTGATTGTCTAGATAACAGATAAGTCTGTCATTTTTAATAGATTTGGAAGCTGCTTAGTCTGTACTTCCTACTTACTCGGGTGAAATTCCCCCTTTGCAGATCTCTGATGCTGTTGACCAGGGAGAGCTTTGTCAGTTTAACAGCAGCAACACAGGCTTCAGGTGCTTCTCAGTTCTCTTCATGTGTGAAAATCACCAGACACTTTCCTAGAGTTGCTACTAGGTCTAGACACTGACACATTGTTACCAGATTCTAAGAAGAGATAAATTCACACAATAGATTTCAATGTAACCTTTTACTCTTTATGTAAAGGAAGTTGTTTTACCAAGACTGTTCTCAGTAACCAGCCACCTGTGTCTTGTGGTGAATAATTGGACAGAAGAAAAAATTGTAAAGTTTATGTAACTTTTAAGGATATGAAAGGTTACTTTGTAACGATCTTGAGGGGTGGCTCTTTTCAGTTTATTGCATGAAGGAGTTACACTAGTCTGAGTTAAAAGCAGACCCCAAATGATTACATTATACAAGCTGTGAAGTTTTTAAACGTGTGACAAGAGACAGAAGAGAAATTCTACTCATTGCAAGGAAATCCTCACTGAAGCTTCAGAGAGCCACAAGCACTTGAACCCACGAACCTTCAGCTGATCGCCCTTAGCCACTCCAGTCTCTATCAGGAACTGGCATGTGTTCCTGCACGGCTCACCCTGTAGCTGAATTACTTCTTCATATTCTGGATCTCAATTGCAGTACCACTGCAGGCAAATTTCTTCTTAACCGCTTTCACTAGTTTCTTTTTAATGGTAATCATCAGCGATCCCTTGGACAGTTGTAAGGGTCTTCCTGTGGTTTCTCTGTTGCATTCTTATATGGATATAATCCTGAGTGACAGCAGGAGGCAGGTCATCCTGCCTACTTGCATCAGCAAAGGGGTCGAGAGAGTAGAGGGTCTGAGTAGCAGACCCTTTCTTTCTTTCTTTCTTTCTTTCTTTCTTTCTTTCTTTCTTTCTTTCTTTCTTTCTTTCTTTCTTTCTTTCTTTCTTTCTCCTCCTCCTCCTCCTCTTCTTCTTCTCCTTCTTCCAATGTAAGTACACCATAGCTATTTTCAGACACATGAAAAGAGGGCATCCAATCTCATTACAGAAGGTTGTGAGTCACCATGTACTTCCTGGGATTTGAACTCAGGACCTCCAGAAGTGCAGTGGGTGCTCTTAACTGCTGAACCACCTCTTAAGGCTGATACTATTGCTTTTCCTCGGGAAAAGTTCAAACATTCACCTAAAAAAATTATTCTAACCTCCTTAACTCTACCTTAAAGTTTTATTTACATATATATATATATACATATATATATATATGTAAATAAATATATATATAATACTAGCACCAAGTGTTTCTTCAAACTCTGCATGCCAGACAGCCTCAAAGCACCTGCCCCACGATGGTTCAACTTAAAGATGCATTTGTGTTCCCCAGCTGCAGATGGTCATGCAGAGCCTGGACAGTGTGGGAACAGCATGCTTTTTTTGAACCTAGATAGCATCCTAGCTTTCTTGGGTCCTCAAAGATGTCGCGCACGCGCACACACGCGCACGCGCGCACACACACACACACAGACCACAGACAACAGGTATCAGCACGGTGACCTCATTTCTGCATTACCAGTTACCGCTTCCTATTTTTTTCACCACATATAATAAATAAGAAGAAGGGATGTCTGTCGACCAATGACCACCCACATTCCAGAACCAGCCTGCTTTCAGACTTTCAGTGCCAGAAGCCACATCATCACCAGCTACCAAATGTGACACATTTCCACTGTGGCCACAAGTTGTGTGCACCCTTATCCAGCCCAGGTCGTCACAGACGACACTGTTCTCTTTCACTCACTACTCAACCCCAATAAACCTCTCACATGAAGTCTGCTGTGCAGTGTGATCTTTGCAAAATCCCTTAGCCCTCTGATCCATGCAAGAACCCTAGCAAGCCCCACAGGGTCAGCCCTGAATGTTTCCCCAGCTGGGCAGCTGTCTGTTGGAGCAGGACCTGAAGCTGCATGGAGTCTGAGCAAGAAGGGAAATAGTAGATGTCCAAAGAGTGGAAGAGCGTGTCTTCTCATTTCTTTTTTAATTCTATGTCCACCCGTCTGTCTGTCTGTCTATCTATCAACTACTTACCTACCTAACTACCTCTCCTCAGTCCCTCCCAAATCAGATTATCCTGCTCTGAGATAAGAAGACGTCCCTATTTCTCTCTCCATCTCTTCCCTTGCCCTGACTTTATCACTCTCTCCTGTGATTATATCAGCAGCAGCAACCAACAGGCCGGGTGAAACATGTCCTTAGGACTGAGGGACAGGAATGGGGTAGGAGCCCACCTTACATTCCAACTGATTTACCATGGGTCCTCCATCCACAGGGCAGGGCCCTGGCTCCAGGTCAGGGAGAGGAACCCATACCCATCCTCCTCCCTCAGCTCTCACTGACTGACCCTGCACCAGGAGGCCATGCTGTTTGCATTTTGTCAACACACAGACAGAGATGTATTTGGGGAGAGAATCCTGAATTGAGAAAATGCCTCCGTTCAGGGGCCTTTGGGAAAGTCTATAAGAGCTGGGCGGTGGTGACACACGCCTGTAATCCCAGCACTCTGGGAGGTAGAGGCAGGCATATTTCTGAGTTAGGGGCCAGCCTGGTCTACAGAATGAGCTCCAGGACAGCCAGGACTATACAGAGAAACCCTGTCTCAAAAAAAAAAAAAAAATCCAAAAGTAAAAAAGGAAAGTCTATAAGGCATATTTAAAGTTATTATTAATGATCAGTCTGGAAAGGCTCAGCCCACTGGAAGTAGTCTTGGCTGGTGTTCGTGGGTTGTATAAGAAAGCCATCTGAGCAAGGCATGAGCTACAATGCAGTTCGCACTGGTCCTCGCGGTCTCTGCTTCAGTTCCTACTTTAGAATCCTCGTTCAATGTCCTGCCCTGAATCTCTTCAATGATAGACTGTGATGTGGACTTGTAAACTGAAATAAACCCTTTCTTCTTCAAGTTGCTTTTAGTCACAGGGTCTTTCACAGCGATGGAAACCCTCAGTAAGACAGAGGTGCACGAGAGCCCTACTCTGCTCCCTGCAGACCCCACCCTCTCCTGCAGCTCAACTCCTGTCCCTCCCTTGCCCAGGAGCAGCACCCACAAGGCTGCTCACAACCACCTGGGGATCTGATGCCCTCTCTACTCTAAGACTGAAGGAACCATCTGGCAGGTCTCACCTCCTTTGGGTGGCGCAATCCTGGGAAACCAACGAACTATTCCAAGGGCGCTGGTTATAAAGTCCACGCAGCCCGCGGGACTCTGACGCCCCGGTGGGGGCGATGGCGCCGCGCTCGCTGCTCCTGCTGCTGGCGGCCGCCCTGGTCCCGACCCAGACCCGCGCGGGTGAGTGCGGGGTCGGGAGGGAAACAGGCTCTGCGGGGAGGGGCGGGGGCGGCACCGGGGAAGCCGGGTCCCCACGTCGCCCACTGGACCCTTCGCCCCTTCTCAAACCGCGTCCCGAACCCCGCGCCCTGCTCCCCTCCCGGCCGGCGCACCCGCACGGGGTCCCGGGAGGAGGTCGGGGTCTCACCGCGCGCCGCCCCCAGGCTCACACTCGCTGCGGTATTTCCGCACCGCCGTGTCCCGGCCCGGCCTCGGGGAGCCACGGTTCATTATTGTCGGCTACGTGGACGACACGCAGTTCGTGCGCTTCGACAGCGACGCGGAGAATCCGAGGATGGAGCCGCGCGCGTCGTGGATGGAGCAGGAGGGGCCGGAGTATTGGGAGCGGAACACACGGAACGCCAAGGGCAAAGAGCAACTTTACCGAGTCAACCTGAGGACCCTGCTCGGCTACTACAACCAGAGCGAGGCCGGTGAGTGACTCCGGGTCGGAGGTCACGACCCCTCCACCTGGAAACGTCCCGCATCTGTGGCTCTGGAACAAAACAGACCTGGGACCGGTTTCCCTTTTAGTTTGGAAGAGTTTGCAGGTGGGCGGGGCCGGGCCTGGACGAATTGGGCGGGGCAGGGGCGGGGCAGGGGCGGGGCTGACCGCGGGGTCCCGCAGGCTCTCACACAATCCAGAAGAGGTCTGGCTGTGACCTGGGGTCGGACGGGCGCCTCCTCCGCGGGTACCAGCAGTACGCCTATGACGGCCGCGATTACATCGCCCTGAACGAAGACCTGAAAACGTGGACGGCGGCGGACATGGCGGCGCAGATCACCCGACGCAAGTGGGAGCAGGCTGGTGTTGCTGAGGAAAAAAGGGCCCAACTGGAGGGCGAGTGCGTGGAGTGGCTCCGCAGATACCTGGAGCTCGGGAAGGAGACGCTGCTGCGCACAGGTGCAGGGGCCGCGGGCAGCTCCTCCCTCTGCCCTCGGGCTGGGGCTCAGTCCTGGGGAAGAAGAAACCCTCAGCTGGGGTGATGCCCCTGTCTCAGAGGGGAGACAGTGTCCCTGGGTCTCCTGATCCTCATCACAGTGACTGCACTGCCTCTCCCAGGGCTCAGCCTCCTCCCTGGACAGTGCCCAGGCTGTGTCAGGAGGGAAGGAGAGAATTTCCCCCACTTAGCAATGGCGGCTCCCTGCAGTCTGAAGCCTCTGTCAGCCATGGCCTCTCCCAGGCCGGGTTCTCTGCCCACACCCACTGTCTGTGGACACGGACTCCTGTCATGCTGAGTGTGTCAGCCCTCACACCTCAGGACCGGAAGTCTCCTTTACCTGATGGGAGACATGGGCTCCCCTACACTAGCCTGGTTCCCCAGTTTCAAGAACTTTCCAAAGAATACATTCTCACAGATCCCTCCCTGTCTGTGGGGTTTGCATCTCTTCAACACCCCATTCTAACTATTCCTACAATGGTGAGTGGTCACAGGAGCCCTTATGGGGGACCCTGGAGGAATATAAATCGTAGAATTTCTTTTTTTTTCTCTTTTCTTTTTCTAATTTTCTAATTTCTCACTTTATTTTTTCTTTACTTTTTTTTTTTTTTTGGAAGGGATTATTTTGCTTCTAGTCAGTTTTTGTCTGCACTGGAGTGATCCTGTTTCTTCATGCCCTCGTATTGTCATTTATATCAGTCTCCACAGGTGCCAGGGGAGACTGCTAACTTGAATAATTAGACAGGTTAAATCAGGGTTCCCTTATAAGAGAGATTTTTGAGAACTTAGACTGGTTCCCGTCAGAACTAAACATCCAGAGTCTCCTGTTCTTCCTCTGTCCCACAAGTTACAGTGCTCCCCTAGTGAATCAGGAATTGGACTCTGAGAGACAGGGTCTTCTGCCATCCAGGGCTGGAGTGAGAGGGAAGATCCTCACACCCTGTGAGCCCGCTGTGTTCAGTGAGTGCTGCACTGGGGTCCACAGCACACTCCAGGGATCCTGTGTGACACACCTGTACTTTGTACCCCAGAGGCAGGGGCTCTGAGTCATTTTCTCTGGCTGAGTGTCAGAGGTTCACCACATTTCTGCTATATTCTTCCTAGTGGCTTGTCACTTGGACTGACAGTTATGCTGATCAGCAAGATGACCACAGGGTTGAGTCTCAGTGGTGGCACCCTTCCAGTAGCACATGGCCCTAATTTCTAATTTTGATCTGAACTCAAGCACATATTAAATTACTTTTTTTCCATTCCATCTTCCATTCTGTGACTACCTATTTCATGCTATAGAACATCACATACGGACGACCATGCTGACCCACTGGCTCATGTGGATTCCCTCTTAGCTTCTGAGTCCCCCAGGAACATGTGCAGTTCTGTGCTCAGGGGACCAGCGCTACCTGCAGGTCACTAGGGCAATGACAGTCAAAGTGTCAAACAGACACATACTTCAGTGTCATCACTGATTTGACTGTGTCTTGTGTAGATTTCAGTGTGTCTTGTTAATTGTGGGATTTCTTAAATCTTCCACACAGATCCCCCAAAGGCACGTGTGACCCATCACTCCAGACTTGAAGGTGATGTCACCCTGAGGTGCTGGGCCCTGGGCTTCTACCCTGCTGACATCACCCTGACCTGGCAGTTGAATGGGGAGGGGCTGACCCAGGACATGGAGCTTGTGGAGACCAGGCCTTCAGGAGATGGAACCTTCCAGAAGTGGGCAGCTGTGGTGGTGCCTTTTGGGAAGGAGCAGAATTACACATGTCATGTGCACCATGAGGGGCTGTCTGAGCCCCTCACCCTGAAATGGGGTAAGGAGGGTGTAGGTGCAGAGCTGGGGTCAGGGAAAGCTGGAGCCTTCTGCAGACCCTGAGCAGGTCAGGGCTGAGAGCTGGGGTCATGACCCTCCCCTTCATTTCCTGTGTCTGTCCTTCCCAGAGCCTCCTCCATCCACCAACTCCAATATGGTGATCATTGCTGGTCTGGCTGTCCTTGGAGCTGTGGTCATCATTGGAGCTGTGGTGGCTTTTGTGATGAAGAGGAGGAGAAACACAGGTAGAAAAGGGCAGGGTCTGAGTTTTCTCTCAGCCTCCTTCTGAAGTGTGCTCTGCTCATTAATGGAAACACAGCCACACCCTCATTGCTCCTGTCTCCACCTGGGTCTGCTGTCAGTTCTGGGAACTTCCTAATGTCAAGATCTTCCTTGAACTCTCACAGCTTTCCTTCTCACAGGTGGACAAAGAGGAGACTATGCTCCAGCTCCAGGTTAGTGTGGGGACAGGATTGTCCTGGGGACATTGGAGTGAAGCTGGG
Organism: Apodemus sylvaticus; assembly: GCF_947179515.1. Taxonomy (NCBI): domain Eukaryota; kingdom Metazoa; phylum Chordata; class Mammalia; order Rodentia; family Muridae; genus Apodemus; species Apodemus sylvaticus. The sequence goes on from NC_067490.1 coordinate 3,762,048, forward strand.
GATGGTGGGAGCTCTGGGAATCCATAACAGCTCCTCCAGAGACATCTCCTGGGGGACCTGAGTTGTACCATGATATGAATACATACATGTATATATACATATGTTTTGTTTTACCCTAGGCAGCCACAGCTCCCAGAGCTCTGATATGTCTCTCCCAGATTGTAAAGGTGACACTCTGGGGTCTGACTGGGGAGGGGCAATGTGGACATGATTGGGTTTCAGGGACTCCCAGACTCCTCTGTGAGCTGTGGGTTGTTGGGATGTTGACTTCACAGTGATGGTTCATGACTCTCATTCTCTAGCATGAAGACAGCTGCCTGGAGTGGACTGAGTGACAGCCAGTGTGTTCAGGTCTCTCCTGTGACACCCAGAGCCCTCAGTTCCCTTTAGACAACAGTGTCTGATGTTACCTGTGAGCCTCGGGGCTCAATGTGAAGAACTGTGGAGCCCAGCCTGCCCTGCACACAGGACCCTGTCCCTGCACTGCCCTGTGTTCCCTTCCACAGCCAACCTTCCTGGTCCAGACACACACTGGGGGACATCTGCATCCTGTCAGCTCCATGCTGCCCTGAGCTGCAGCTCCTCACTTCCACACTGAGAATGAGAATCTGAATATGAACTTGATTGTTCACATCATGACCTGAGGGTCGATTGCTTGTTAATGTCATTGATTGAGAATACTTAAGAGTTTTATTTGAAGAAATACATGGTAGATGGAGAACCTTCCAGAATCTGTGTCACTACACTGTGTGTTTTTGGGACAGGATGAGGCTGTGGGAGCTGAGTGTGACAGGGCTGTGCCCAGGTTGGTTCAGTGTGCGGTCGCCCCTCAGCTCTGTTACCTCTGAGCTGTGCTCTCTCCATCACTATGAAGCACATGCTGAGATTCTGTGATCACAATGACACTGGAATGCCAGAGCCTTGTTGTGACCCCAGGATTATGAGCACCAAGGACAAAAGAACAGACTCAACTGGGGATTCTTTAATGTGCCAGGTGCACAAGATAAGTCACACCACATTTCCTCCCACCCATTTGCTCTAGCTTCTAATGATGCCTTCCTGAAGCTGCCCTGGCTGCTCCGTGTCCCCTGCTACTGTGGTGAATTCTGCCTCTCCTTCTCTCCAGCGTCTTTTCCAGGGTTCTCAGGTGTCTGGTGTGACCTGTCTGCTCATCTCTCAGGAGCACATTCACAGCTGGGATAAGACCTGACAGCAATGCTTCTCTCTCCTGTAACTTGGGTACCAATTCCTATACCTGGAATATCTTATCTTTTACATCTTGAGCTCTGGAGTTAACTCCCTGAAGTCTTAGTCTCTGTTTCCAGCTCTGTGGACCTTTAGCTTGCAGCCCAAAGTCCTGCTAATCGGCCGGTTATTGCTCTGCATTTAGACGTGTCTGTACTGTAGGAGTCCAAAGTCCCTCTTATAGGCCTGTATACATTTAATTTATCTCATATTAATACCAATAAAGACACAGGACACATAAACTGAGGTAAAACCCTGCCAGCTCAGTGAGGAAAATTTATTTTCTTAACTATTTATAAGATTCTGTTTACAAGCCTGATTCTACAACTAAACTGCCAGCTCTTTAGAAATCTCTGTGTGTCATTCTACCAAGCCAGTCTGCCTTTCTCTTGAGCTCTACCAACCCTGAGGAGGTTCCTTAGCTTTCTTTCCTAGATTTCTGTTTTACCTGTGTCTTACCAATTGCTTTTTTGTTGTTGTTGCAAGCCCAAAGAGAAAATCCCTATTCCATAAAGGATCTTAAAAGCTAAGAGGAAAAAAAATATATAGGTTTTTTGGATTTTTTTTTTTTTCTGAGACAGGGTTTCTCTGTATAGCCCTGGCTGTCCTGGAACTCACTCTGTAGACCAGGCTGGCCTAGAACTGAGAAATCTGCCTGCCTCTGCCTCCCAGAGTGCTGGGATTATAGGTGTGTGCCACCACTGCCTAGCTGAGAGAAAAAGAGAAAGAGGAAGTGAGACAGACCAACAGCGCGCACATGTGCGAGACAGAGACAGAGAGAGAGAGAGAGAGAGAGAGACAGAGAGAGACAGAGAGAGAGAGACAGAGACAGAGACAGAGAGAGACAGAGAGAGAGAGCGGGCGCTGTCAAATGTCCAATTGCTTATAAAAGAAGTCTCTAGCTCCTCCCCTCCACCCTTGGCAGGTAGAGCCATGTCATTGTCATGGTGGGGTGGGGAAGGCTCCAGGGCAAGCCAGTAGAGTCTGAAAGTCTGAACCCTTTCACCTTTCAGGGGGGCAGCACAAGACCACCTGCTGACTTGCCTGGGGTCACAGGACAAAGACCACAAGCCCTCTCCCATGCACCTTGCCTGAAAATAAGCAGGCACTTTCCATTCTTCAGTGTTCTTATCATGGAGAATTTAGTGGCCTCCAAACTACATCTCTTCAGGTCACATATAACTGCATCTGCCAAATGCAATGTCTATTTAGGCTTTTATATTTTGCTAACATTTAGGTTTCCTATGTACAATAATAAAATATTCTGTGACATAGGCCTGTCAGTACTTAGGAACTGAACATGTCTGGTGCAGGCTTTTCTGGCTGGCAGGGAAGGCAGGGACTGGTCAGGCTCTCTTCTTTGCTTTTTCTGGGTCTGTGGCCAAGTTTTCGTTAGACCTCCCCCTGACAACTCTGAGTTTTATTACTTATGTTACTATTCACAGCTTTTGTGTCCTCTGGAAGTATAAACAATCATCATCCCAGCACCATACACTCACTGACTTCCATTCTGATGCTAACACATCCTTATGGTATATAGGTTGATTTAATTCCACAGAGTTTTCCTTGATCCAGTGTCTCTCAGCTGCTGTTCTTTCTTGTTAATACTCAGGAAATATGAAGTTAGTGGAGCACAATCTATTCCACCCCTGGGTCTTAGTTCTTTCTTTCTGTTTTACAAGAGTGTTCCTTATGGTGTGATAGGCCTTTTCTACATCTGATTTTCTTGCAGCATTGTGTGGTGCAGCTGTAATGTGCTTTATAATGTGCAAAGAGTTGCTGCGTCTTATTGGAGACATGTGCAGGGCATTGTCAGTCCTGGTTTGTACATATTCCCATAGGAGCCATTCTAGTAAATGCGTAATTGCGGAATTAGTATTTTCAGAACTTAAAGCAGTTGCACATTGGAAATCCGAGTATGTTTCAGTGTTATATAAACTTTAGTTTTCCAAATTCTGCAAACTGAAACACATCCATCTGCCAGATTTCATTTTTTATTTATTTATTTTGGTGCCCTGAGCATTTCTTCTAGTGTGTACTGGAGTTTGGTTCTACAAAAAACAAGACATTTCTTTATAAATTCCTTGGCTTGTTGCCAGGTGATAGAAATTTTTTCTTTACACCTTAACTGTTAACATGTTGTTTTCCATGAGTATCTGAGGTGTCTAACACATTTCCTATGAATAATTGGTTAATTTCTTCATTTCCTTGTTTTAATGGACCTGGCAAGCCTGTGAGAGACTGAATATGGGTGACATATGATGGGTAGTTTCTATTTCTGACGGCCTGTTGCAGTTGCAAAATACTGAGGTTAACTCTGAATTATCCAGAATAAATTTAGCAGTTGCTATGTGCAGAACAACTCTGTCTGCATATTGAACCTCAGTGGCTATACTAAGAGATTCAGGAAAATCTGATAATACCATAAGGATTACACACAACGCTGATATTTTAACGGAAGCATTTGGGCTTTGAATTACTTTGCTTATTTTTTCCTTACTTATAGCAGCCATTTCCAACGTTTTTGCATTCGTATGGAATAGTGCCCCAGGAATTAGCATTACCTTTACAATACATGGACAATCAAATTTGTTCTCCCCCCCCCCCCGCCCCCCAGACAGGGTTTCTCTGTGTAGCCCTGGCTGTCCTGGAACTCACTCTGTAGACCAGGCTGGCCTCGAACTCAGAAATCCACCTGCCTCTGCCTCCCAAGTGCTGGGATTACAGGCATGTGCCACCACCGCCCAGCTAAATTTGTTCTTTTTATTAGGGAAAGTTGTTTTCTTTTAGGATATTTGTTAATTTCTTCCAAATACTTGTTACAAACTCTTTGCCAATCTTCAATGATTATCCATAATGATGTAATCTCCATATTAGTGTAAGGCTCTATAATTTTTGCTTGGAACAATTACTGACAATTGGCAGAGTTGTACTTGTGCAATTAAATCAGAAACTTTTTTAATATAAGCCTTTAACTTTTCTCTTTGTGTGTTAAGAAGATCTATCTAAAATACTACTTCTCTTTTCATAATGATCCTAGTAGGAGAAGGAGTTGAAGGCAAAATAACCAAAATACAGTCCAGTTTGGGATCTATGCCATCCACATATATACCTTCTAATCTCTTTTCTATTAAGGTTACCTCTTTCTCTTCTTATTGGTTAGCTGCCTTGGACTGTCCATGTCTGAATCTACTTGCAACATTTGAAACAAATTACTAATCCAATGGTGGGCCAGAGCCAATTGGTATCTCCCATTAATTTTTAAAAATCATTGAGATTTCACAAGTGATTTTTTTCAAATCTGTACCCTCTGCAGGTGAATATTCTGTTGACTTATTTTATAGCATAGCTAGTGAATGGAATCTCCTCTCTGTATTATATTTTTTTTCAGAAGTAATCTTCAAACCTCAACAAAGCAAAATCCTTTCGGTTTTACCAAACAATTTCTCTAAAGTGTCTACATCAGAATCAGCCCTCAGAATATTATACATGTAACGGTAAATAATGGATTGAAGAAATTGCCCACAAATTATTTCTAGCAGTTGTTACATTAAATATGACACAGTGTTAGACTGTTTAACATGCCCAGTGGGAGAACTTTCCACTGACATAATTTTACAGGCTGAGCATTGCTTTAAGCAGGTAATATGAAGGCAATTTTTCCTTATCCTGCTATTGCAAGGGAACAGAAAAAAACCAGCCTTTTAAATTAGTTGCAGTCAATAAAGAAGATAAAGGAATTCCAGGCTGTAAGGACCCATTTGTTGGGATTGCTGTGGTGCTGATATGGATTCAAATCCTAAGTACTGGCCCACAAGATCTGGTTGCCCCAGGAGATGATCCTCATGCACATCCAGTGATGGTATGTAAGCATTGCCCTCCAAGTTAATTTGTCAATAAAAAGCTAAAGCCTGTGATTGGTCAATAGAGGGAGTAAGGCAAGACTTAAAGATTGAGTGAAGGGTCTCAGGAGAGAAAAGGAAAAGACTAAAGGAGAGGAGGGGAGGAGGTCACCTGAGAGTAGAGGAGCTATGAGCACACAGCCAGGACAGACAGCAAACAGCAAGGGACATGTGGGCGGGGTGGAAGTCAGAATAGCTCCAAAACCTGCCCAATCTAAGCTTACACCTTTCAAGTAAAATAGCATGATGGTGTGTCTTTTGTATGCATGGCCTAGAATGTGTCATTCTTTTATATCATTTGGTTTAATTACACTATTCATTGTAATTCTCAAATCTGTAAGCATCACCCCTACCCCAATTTCTTTTTTATAGCAGGTTCAGGGGAATCCTGCGGGCGGGTAGACTCCTCTGTGTGTTGGGCCCCAGCTGCTCTTGTCCCAGCTGATCAAGTGCCTGCAACTTTTCCTTAGAAAGAGATGCACACATGCTTGAGAGCCAACCATTTTAAGGGTAGGGCTATAACTTTAATTTTCTTAAACCATGTTTTTAATTATGTTTTTTAAATGCTTTAACATCTCTTTTAGCCCTTCCCCCAACTCCAACCCCAGAGCTAGCAGGAAAGAAAGGATACAGGGGAAGTGGATGTGTTTAGAAAGGTTTTTTTGGAGTAACTCTCTCTGTGTTGTCTGGAAATCAGTGGTTTAGTTCATAGGTTAGAAGCGGTTTCTCCATCCATTCGCAAACATTTCAGGGATGCACTAGCAGTCTGGTTTGGCAGAGTAGGGAGAGCAAACACAATCAGCAGTGTACTGGCTGGTTTTGTGTGTCAATTTGACACAGGCTGGAGTTAGCACAGAGAAAGGAGCTTCAGTTGGGGAAGTGCCTACATGAGATCCAACTGTGAGGCATTTTCTCAATTAGTGAACAAGGGGGAGGGCCCCTTGTGGGTGGTACCACCTCTGGGCTGGTATTCTTGGGTTTTATAAGAGAGCAGGCTAAGCAAGCCAGTAAGGAACATCCCTCCATGGCCTCTGCATCAGCTCCTGCTTCCTGACCTGCTCGAGTTCCAGTCTTCACTTCCTTTTGTGATGTACAGCAATGCAGAAGTGTAAGCTGAATAAACCCTTTCCTCCCCAACTTGCTTCTTGGTCATGATGTTTGTGCAGGAATAGAAACCCTGACTAAGACAAGCAGTGTGGCAGTGCCTAGCAGAGACAGCCAGGCCTCAGCCTTGGCTCCTCTCAGCAGGAGGGACCCAGAGCCATGTCAGGAGAAGTTTTCAGCTGTGTCCCTTTCAAGGAAGTAAAGGTCAGCAAAGACTTGAGACCCACGAGCTCACTGCACTGGCAAGCCAAGCTCAGCCGAGTCAGGGTCAGCTGAGTCCTGTTTACACTCGCCAGATATCACGCATCTCCCACAGGTCTTGCCTCAACACGTCTCTTGCCTGCACATGTGTCTGTCTCAGCTGACATCACTCTGCCAATCAGCCTGAGTCTGCTAAGGCAAAAAGAAACTGTACCACAGCCCCACAGGATTTTTGGATCCCATCTCCCTATGGAGTCCCAACACATGCAGCTCAACCACGAAATGTAAGGCAGCCAATACACGCGTGTCATTAGTGAAAAATCTTACACCACGTGTCCTTTCGTGCTTGCTTCAGCAGAACAGCCTTTCACCTGTGCTGCTTCAGCAAACATTCCTGCAGGAGTCGGCCTCAGCCTTTCACACCCGTGTCCACTTTAACAAAACCTTCCTTCACGGGTTTGCCCCAGCAAAACCCCATCCAACACAGCTGCTCTTCCAAAGAACCCTTAGTTTCCACTTCATAGGGGCCATTTCAGCAGTGACCCCTCTTAGAAATTTAGAAACAATCCCTGTTGTGTCTTGTTTTTGAACAACTGGCATAGTCTGTAGTTGTTTTGTATGACATTTTTCAATAATTTCCCCAGAAGCACCTTCCATTTCACCCCCTTTTTAGGGATTGGCTCTCATATTATGGGAATATTAATCTGTTCTCTGCTGCTGTAGTAAATCTCACCCCCATGATTTTATGGCTCTGTCAGCCACATGAGATCTTAACTTTTCTATTTGACCTTCCGGTTCCACACATTTAACCCATCACACACTTGTTTTTACCTGAGATAACTCTTTCTATTCCTAGAACTGAGTATAAACCTTTAAAAGTGGCCATTCTGAAATCAACAATTTGTGTCACATGATAGTTACATCCTGTATCCACAAAACCTATTTCAATGAGATTCACTTGATAACTCAATTTTGGCCTCTAGTCATTGACAGCTGCTTGCCAGAACACACATTCCCAACACTTCCAACCATGCTGAGCTTTCTACAGGAGCAGCTTAGCCTCTGATGTAGGGAAACAGTGACGCTCACGATCCCATCACCTGTGCTAACTGACATCTCTCTTTTTACATAAGCCATTATTTCACTTATAGTTGAAATCTACAACTATAATTTGTGAATGAACAATCAATCCTTCGAGATTCAAACTGTTTCTTCCCAAGACCATTCCTACTGTCCCTGAGGGCAAAAGACCATATCATCATATCTCCAGTAGTTATTTTATAACTTTCAGTCTTTAGGAAGAGTGTAAGATGTTTGTCTGTGGCCAAGTCTAGAGCAGCACTGGCTGCAATAGCATGCTTTAGATCTGCAACACTTGGTTGAGGTTTTTCTGCCTGCTCGTTATTTCCTGGCTGACATGGGGCAAACAGCTTGTCCTTTATTCAGTAGGACTGGAGCTAGGCTCCCCATTTCGTTTCCTGATGGCAAGAAAATGCTGGCAAGAAATCGCCTTGGCTATCTAGGACCTGCACTCCTTGGTCCAGTGGCAACCCTTGTTCTGTCACATTGCCTGAGCATTCCTGGAAGCCTAGTTTTTTTTCTGGTTTATATTCAGAATAATCATTGCCCTTAGAGATGCCTTGTTCACAGTTTCGTTTCTGATGAGCATGTTTCCCACATTTAAAGCACAGGGCATTTTGAGATCTGAGAACATTACCAGCTTGTTCAATGTCTTTTTGCTGTATTTCCCACAGTTAGAGCACCGTGCATGTTGAGATCTAAAACCTTTAGCTATGGCTCATCCAGTTCTCTTTCTCCAAGCCCTGTTAACAGGAGAAATATGAAAGTGTGAGGTATATCAATATGTTATCAAATCTATATTACTAAATTCTAAATATAATTCTTGAATGCATAAATACCCAAACTAATACCTAAATCTCAGAATTCAAGAAATACTAAGCTATACAATGAACATTTGTGTTATGTATACAGAAAATATCTCAACATTGTAATTAATCTACTTGCTTTTAACTCATAATTTTATTTTATACTATGAAATTAATCATGTGTGAAAGAAAGTAAATCAGTTGGAGTCCTTTTGCTTTATTCTGTATAATATGAGCTTCCATTCTTAAAACCTACTATGGATGGTTTTTCTTTGTTTATTCTGTAACCAATTTTCACATCATGAATCACAAAGGTTTTTTTTATAGCTTACATATAACGTGTGTCTTCTTTTGATTCCTCTATAAAAATAAAGTATTAGATTCCACCACACCACACCACACCACACCACCCCCCCCCAAAAAAAAAATCCACAGTTTCTTCTGGACTGAACTGCCATTGCTGACTCTCGTGAACTCAACTGCTGATATCCTGACAACACAGAGTGGACTCCCCCCAAAGAACTATTTCTAAACAGGTCCACACCCTCCTCTGCCCTATTAGCCTTTCCTTTCCACTACCTCTGCTGGGCAGTGAGCTAGAAGAGAGGTTAAAACATTTAAGTCAGCTTATTACAGTAGGTTTTGGACAATATCAGCCTACACAGGGCATCTGGAACGTTCCATGTGTGGGTTATGTTACCCATGATGCATTGGTGCTGGAGGACATCAGACGTTTGTGTAGACTGAGCACTGTGGGGACAGTGTGGGAAGCTCCTTCTCTTGGACTCTGTGACCCTGAGGGACCCAGGGCTTCTCCTGTTCACACCTTCTCTGCAGGGTAGTTAGGGGCTCAGGCCTGAGTGCGGCCCTGTGCTGCAGAGAAAAGAATCACAGAGAGCCCCAGCATAAAAATAAAGATGGTGTCACTTCTGAGTAACATCATGGAGCTGGAGAGATTGCTCAGAGGTGAAGAATGCTCACTGCTGTTCCAGAGGACCTGGGTTCAGTCCCAGCTCTCACCCACTTGTAACTCCAGTCTCAGAGGGCATAGGGCGCCCTCTGCTGGCCGCCTGGGGCACTCCATGCACCTGGCACACAGACATACATGGAGGCAAAACAACCATAAAATTTCTGTAAAGAAAGCAATCCCTGAACAGTATTGGGGGTCATTGCAGGACTTAGGAACACCTCCAAACCCTAGTGCAGGACTCTAGGGTCCCCTGCACTAGATGTACACACTGATCTTAGGGATTCAGCGAGGGAAGGAAGAAATCCACACAACTCCCCCTAAGAGTGATCCCTGATGCTACTGGTCTATGAAGCCTGTGTGTTCATTTATGCTGTTTGGTTGCTATGTCTTGACGCTCAGGTTGTTATGTGCCTATACACCATAGGAGGGCGCCAGATCCGTGCAAAGGACCTGTGGAAGAGCCTTTAATGCTCTCAACCTCTGAGTCATCTCTCCAATCTGGAACTTGAATGATCCTCCTGCCTCTCCTCTGCATGCCAAGTGCCAGGATCACATGTGGGGCGTGGGGTGTGTGTGTGTGTCTGTGTGTGTGTATGTCACTGTGACTGGAGAGTGTGGTGTTGTGTAACAATCAGGGGAGGAGCCTGAGGTATAATCTCACTCAGAAGTTGTTTCAGCCTGAAGATCATAAGGACCTCTGAAAACCACAAAACTGAGGATTTGTGAAAAGCAGAAGGGAAAATCCCTGGCTGCTTTTAAGGTAATCGAATAAACCACAGTCTCTCTGTGTCAATTATTTGGGAGAATGCTGGGTTAGAGAAAAAACACCACTTATTAATTTCATGATAAAAACCTTGACACACAATCATGTCTCCTTGTTTCATGATTAACTTCCAAATAAAATCAATAACCAGATCATAATAATATTGAAACATGAGATAACTGTCACTTGTACAAGTGCAAATACATTATAAATTCAGAAAAAGTGGCAATGTCCCTTGAGGGAGATTCTTTCAGTAGCTCCAATTTAAATATGATAGCCATTGATAATTCTCTTAATTGATGCTACATTATGTCATAAAGAAGCAGAAAATACAATGCAATATCTGTACAAATACTTTCTTAACTAAATACAACAGAAGTGTGCATGTCAGTTAAAATCCTCATTTCTGCAACAGGCTTCAGCAGGTAACCTCATGAGTTCCACAAAGCCTCTTTATTTAGAGAAATAAGGACTCTGACACTTATATTATATGCTAATTCCTTGGTTAAATACCTTTGGCTGCTCCCCTGGCTAGCTAATAATATATAATTTGTTTGACACTATTTTCTGCCCTGTGGTTAGTTCCTGCACACAGTCACATCATTGTTCTGTCAACCCAGCTGTGTCAGATTGGTGAGGAACATCATAAGACTAGAGCACTCCAAGACTGTGGGCCCACTATCACACTTCTCCTGCTGTGAAATGAATTCCTTGCTCAGACCACCACATGGAACCCTGTGTGAAATACCGTGATGGTGGATAAGGCATTCTGTGAGTTCACTGATGATGGTTCCAGCAGAAGAAGCATCACATGCAGGAAAGGCAAATCCACAGTCAGAATGAGTATCTACTCCAGTAAGTACCAAGTGTTGTCCTTTCCATGAAGGAAGGACCTGGTTCAATGTAGTCAACCTCCACCAGGTTGCTGGCTGGTCACCTTGAGGAATGGTGGCACATCTGGGGCTCAGTGTTGGTCTCTGCTGTTGGCAGATCTGGCTTTCAGCAGCAGCTGTGACCAGGTCAGCCATAGTGAGTGGAAGTCCATGTTGTTGAGCCCATCCATAACCCCATCTCTGGCATGATGATCTCTTTGTTCATGTGTCCACTGGGCAATGACAGAGAAGGCTGGGTAAAGAGACTGACTGTCCACGGAATGGGTCACCTACCTACCTGATTAGGGAACTTCTCCCCAGCTGACGTCACCTTTTGATGAGCAGGTACATGGGACACAAGTGTCTTCACACCCTTCCCCATTTGGAGAGATCTGTGCACATGCTTCTTCCCCAGATGGTTCCAATCATGCTCTTTCCACGTCCCTGTCCATCCAGTCAGTCCATTGGCCACAGCCCATGAGTTAGAGAACAGTCACACATCTGGCCATTTCCCCTTCCAAATAAAATGTATTAACATGGGTGTGGCCTGAACTTCCACCCACTGTGACGATTTCCCTTCACAAGTATCTTTCAGGGTTGTCCAGGAAAGGGGTTGTAATGCTGCAGCTGTCCACTTCCTGTGGTGCCTGCACAACATGAGAACCATCAGCCAGACAGGCCCTGGTCTCTTCTTCCTTAGTCTTCCAATAACAAGGCACCTCATGAGGATGCAAGTGCATGCTTGGCAGCAGATGGCATTGTAACAGGAGTAGAGGTCATAGGCATTTGGGCAAAGACTTCATGTAACTTCCTTGTGCCTCTAGGACCTGTCCAGTCCTGATTACTTATATACCACTTCTATTTGATAATAGGTTACTGTGTGTCCTATTTTATGACTTTGTATCCAGTAGACCCTGGTAAGTGTGATTCTTTCTTTCCCACAGTGTATGGTTTACCCTGGTGAAAGTCTGTAGATTCCACCAGGAAAGGACTGGAGAAAGGCTAGCAGAAAACCTTTTATGTATTTTATCAGATACTTACTCGGGGTAACCGGACCATTCAGCCGTTCAAGGCATTCTGAGTATGTAAACTGCCTCAAGTCTAGAAACTGATTCATGGGCAGAGATGATCTTTTGCCAACATTATGCAGCCTTTTCTCTCAGTCGTTGAGTATTTTTCTACTACCATGATCAAACAAAAAATCAGTAGGCTTCTATGGTAATTGGATTAAGAACATTTCTGGGCCGTGGTCCTGCATACCCAGAGACAGGCAGAACCCTGAGTTTAAGACTAACCTAGTGTGCAGAGTGAGTTTCGGAACAGCCAGGGACTCACAGAGAGACCTGTAGCTGGTCTTTGCTACTTCATTGGATCTCTACTCAAAAACTCAGCCTGACCCAGTTTAATGTTCCCTCCACCATTATCCCACACCCTCACAATCCCTTCCCACACACATTCCCCAGACTTCTGCTTAAATGAATTAGCGAACTTGTCAGGCTCCTTACATGTGTGCACAGAGGTGCAGGGCTCCTCCTCACGCACTACACACTCTACCTCCCTCCTGGAATCTACTTTGTGTGAAGTCTGCTCATAGGTCTAGAGGCAGGGAACACAGCGACCGAAAAACCCGGAGTTGTTGTTGAGAAAGGTCTGCTGCATCCGATCAGCGTTCGTATGTGAGGACCGCACAGTGGAAGGAAGGAGTGTGCTGAGCTCAGCGAGAAGCTTTGCTGTTGTTTCAACATGAGAAGGAAAGTTATGGGTTCCTTCAAAATTAATAAATATGAGATCTGACCAGGGGAGATCTAAAAATCTTGTCTGCAAAACTGTAGGAAGAAAATAAGTAGAACAACAAAACAAAACAAAATAAAACATGAATCTTGTCCCTCTACAAGGAAACAGCTCTGAAACTGGCTGAGACACCAGTCAGGACTTCAGCTATTCAGAGACAATAAATCTAGTTGGCTACAAAGTCCATATGGCTTATCAGGTCACCCTTTCCTGTGGTATGGGTGGACATTTATATAGCAGCTTGAGTAAGTAGACTTACAGTGTTTGATGCCTTTCCTTCTCTCACATAGAAGAGAATCATCTTTAACTGATCTGTGGACATTGTGTATTCCATACATGTGTTAATGCAGAAATGTATGTTACCTATAAATGTTTATGTGTTTACAGAGAAGGGACTTGACACCAAGGAAGACAAGACAAACATCCCAGATGATCTGAACTCAAACTGCCTCAATATCTGTGTCCTCAGAAATGTGCATCCAGAACAACTTCAAATGATAATTTAAAATCTTCCAGCCCGCCGGGCGGTGGTGACACATGCCTGTAATCCCAGCACTTGGGAGGCAGAGGCAGGTGAATTTCTGAGTTCAAGGCCAGCCTGGTCTACAGAGTGAGTTCCAGGACAGTCAGGGCTATACAGAGAAACCCGGTCTCGAAAAAACAAAAACAACAAAAAAAAAAAATTGATAAACTCTTCCAGCCTCACAGACCCCTCCATCCAGGGCTTCAGTTAAGCCCTGCACTTTCCCATTACGCAGAGACTGGACAGCAAATGTTACAGCTAGCTTTCTTAGGACTTGACCACTATCCTCATTGCCTTAGGGCCTCTGAAAGATATTTTCATTCCCAGAAAGCAAGAAACAATTTTTAGAACACTAAGCCCTCATTGTCAATCGTGGGGTGGTAAGTTTTTGGTTGTTGAGTGGGTGTAGAGTGTTTGTCCTTGTGAAAGTGTGGTTGGTCACAAGTTGTTAAAGGTCCTCGTCAGGGAGGAAGTAAAGGAAAGGAGATTAGATTCAGAAATTTTGTTCTCTCTTTTCCTTTCTTCTGTCTTCCTTTCTCTACTATCTAATGTCAGGGTTGAAGCAGGAAAAGGGATGAAAAGAAAAATGGGGCATGTAGGCATACATTTTTTCCCACCTACTTTAATAAATGTTCGGCCTCTCCTTTTGCCCACCACCCAGAAGAGGTTGTGGAAGAGAAAAGTTATTAGGATGTGGGGGACGTGGACCTGTTTATAAATAGCTTTGTGTGGTGAGCTCAGTCTTCTTTGTGAGCAGTTCAGTCCCATAGCAAACCCCAAATTCAAATCAACAGCTGCAGTCCAGTCGGGAGGCCAGCAAACCCCACACAGGATTCAGCAGCTACAGTTCAGTCCTCTCAGCAGGCAGACGCGATGCCCAAACCAGCAACTGTGGTTCAAAACCAAAGAAACCCCAAGATTAACCAACCAAGAAGTTATGGGAATTCAGAAGCAGTTCTCTGGAGAGTTTCTGTCAGTGGTGGCGTTATCACAAGTGGGTATCAACAAGGATGTAAGGAAAATCAATACATGCATGTCCTTAGTGAAGAACAGTAAGGCAAAGCAAACCAAACCAAAGTTCAGTGCTCATCCCCAACTGTCTGTGGGGTCACATTTATACTTCTTCATCGCAGGTCCTGTCACGTGTCTGCTATAGCAAAACATCCTTTCACCTGTGTCTGCTTCAGGAAAACATTCTGTCACATGTCTGCTCCAGCAAACCATCATTTGTTACAATTAACTTTCCAAAGAACCTAGAAGTTTCCTGTCAGGACTATAAAAGAATGATAGAGTAAAGGGTAGACTGTTGAATCTACTTTTAGACTAAAGAGCAACAAGGACTAGTCTCACATATTTACATTGGTGTGGATTTTTGTATACTGAGAGAAACTTAAGCTTACATTTTGCTACAACTACTGTATACATGCTTCAACTCTTGTTTAAGATATTGTACCCATGCAGCTCATTCTAAAGTGTAAAGGTTTAGCCCTTGAAAGAAACTATTGGAAACACTTCAAGATAATTAAGAAATGTGAGTGGGTAACCAGTCAATCAAAGATATGGACATCTTAGGTACTAGTTTTGTTAATTACAGGGATAAGCTTTCTTTAGACTCTTGTAGGCGTTTTCAAAGTTGAACAGATAGTAGATAGCTAGAAATAAGCAATATTTGCCTATTCTGATGTTCTATAGATACAGAAGTGGTTTTTGAAAATTTCAGAGATCGACAGGTTATGGTGTTCAAAATGTTTTATTAACACGAGGCTTTCCACAGCAGTAAGACAGGACTGTGCCTGCAGCACCCTTTCTACTTCAGAGAGGATGGTGGGCACTGAAGAATCTCCACATGGAGTTTGCTTCAAATGTGGCAAAGCTAAGCACAAGCCAAAAACCTGCCCTTACTTCAACTGCAGACTGCATGCTGTCCTAACAGTGGACAAGGAGAACACGGAGGAAGTTGAGCTTTGCTGGTGAGCTTTGCCAAGACAAGTTGGGGAAGTCCTTCAATATTCCTGCTTCACATAAAAGTCCGTCATACACTGGGCCAGTAGCCTGAAGACGGAGGCCCCAGCACTGCAGAAGAGCCTTGGGTGACTGTCCAGGCAGCCATCTCTGCCATTCCCACAGCTTTGGAAGGAAGCTGCTTGCTCTGCACTTCCTGTTTCTCAGGTAACATTCATCCTTCTCAGGTCACTGATGGGGAGGAAGACTAGATAGTTACAGTTTCACAGTAGCTTAAGTTGTTTAGGATGTAAGAAACTGATTTAGGTCTAGGAAGATTTTTTAGGTGGATAATTTCAAGTTACAGTACAAAGATAATTAGCCACAGAGCTTTCGACTCACAGGAAAGATAATTTCTCAATTGTTGACAAATACAAATGGATCAAACATTATGAATTTAATTCTTATATTTTATATTAAGAATTAATTAAAGTTCTTTTTTTTTTTTTTTTTTTTTTTGGATTTGGTTTTTTCGAGACAGGGTTTCTCAGTATAGCCCTGGCTGTCCTGGAACTCACTCTGTAGACCAGGCTGGCCTCGAACTCAGAAATCCACCTGCCTCTGCCTCCCAAGTGCTGGGATTACAGGCGTGTGCCATCACCACCCGGCTAATAATTACTAATTCTTAATTAGTTTAACTTAAGTTATTATACTTGTTTTTATTGTATATAGTTTATGAAATCAGAGAAGGAGACTTTTTTAGGAATAAAGGGGGCATGCTGAATTAATGTTGTACCCTGTGTGAAGATGAGTCTCTGTCTTACCTTGCCTACCTAAAGCACCTTCTGCGTGGTAAAATAAAAAGCCTATGTCCTGTAGCAAAGGAGAGTAGAAGGCAGGATTCTGGTCAGAGAGAGAAACTCTGGGAAGAGAGAAGCATGGGGAATTCGCCACCCAGACTCAGAGGAAGCAGGATGTGTGAAACTGAGGAGAGGTGACCAGCCACATGGCAGACCTTAGAATAGTATAAATGGATGACTGAGTTAGGAGAGAGCTGGGAACAGGCCTAGCATAAAGCCCAGGCATTCATAATAAATGTAAGTCTGCTGCCATTATTCAGAGCAAGGCGGGCAAGCAGGGATGTCCCACAGATGCAGCAGGGGCAGGAGCAGGAGCAAGCAGACAGAGAGCAAGCCTTCCCTTCTTCCATGGCTGTAGTAAGCCACCTTTGGTCATTCGCCATTACAAGATGGCGCTGGCCAGATGCAGCTCTCTGGTGGTAAACAACGTTAGTACATGCGCAATGTGCTGTGTATGTTATCACACTTGTATGCGGGGCTGAAAAGATGTATAAGGGCCGCAGGGAGAGGGCTCGGGGCCCCAGAAAGAAGAAGAAAAAGTCCTGAATAAAGCGTTGCAGAGAAGAACCTGGTCCTGTTTCATATTTCCTTGCTGGCAGGGTTGGGCACAAGACATGGCTTCCTGTAGGCTTCCAGCAGAAGGTGTGGCCCAGATGAGAAGGGGGGGGGGGGCTGCAGCTCAAATACCCTGGGGCAGCTCAGCCAGCCTGGATCCCTTTACCCTCAGCTCTGTGGGCTCAGGCGCCGTCCTCTTCTGTTCCTCCACCAGGGGGCGCTGTTGCCCAAGACCGTGATGCTTCTCTTTCATCTTCCACAGGTGGGACTCCAGAGGGTCTGCAGTGGGAGGAAGATGGGGAAGGGGACACCTTTCTCTGCAGGGACACTCTGGATGTTGGGATGTCAGGGTCTGTTACAAGTTAGCATTCAAACATCTGAGTGGAATTTATCTTGTTCATGGGCAATCAAAAACTCACATTGGCTCAAGTGCAAAGATGAGCACACACTGTGTCTTCTTCCTGGGATGATGCTGTGATCCACTGTGCACAGTAGGTCCATAAAATGAAATATCTTCTGTATTTTTAATTTTATGATTTTTTTCAAATTGTCTTTTCAGTAAAGTCTGTTTCAACCATCTTTTCCTGTCCTGTTCCAGAGCTCTGTTCATTGGCTGGTTGTGCAGATTTGTCTAAACAGCCCTGTGTCCCCAGCTCCTGGCCTCACTCTAGTTGTGTAGGAGAGAGAGGGAGTATTTTTCAAATCATAGTTATAAAATTTTATTTTTATTAGATGCATTTGTTTTTGTATGTGAGTGTGTAGTGCACTAGCACTGGATCCCTTGGAACTGAAGTTGCAGACGTTGACAGCCGCCATGTGCTGATGTCAGGGACTCAACCTGCATCCTCTGCAACAGCAGCAAGTGCTCGGAGCTGCTGAGCCATCTCCCCAGCCACTGTTGCAATGTTTCCATCAGGATCCCACACAGCTGACCCACAGCACGCTGGCTGAGCACAGTGAGAGAACTAGAGGCTCAGGAAGAGACAGTGCAGTGCAGAGCTCAGGAGGGAGGGTGCTGGGCACTGATGGGGTGAGGCTGAGGGACAGAGACAGAGAGGGGCTGAGGAGAAGGAGACGGAGGCAAAGGTGAGATGCTAACTCAGCAGAGCCCCCTGTTTGAGGGTGTTTCTGTACAGACTACACTGGACACGTATCTGGACCCTGCTGGCCTCTTACATCCCATAGTGAACGCTGTGCTGGTTTGAATGAGAACAGCCACACAGGCTCATAGGAGTGAATACCTCAAATCCAGCTGTTGGAGCTGTTCAGAAAGGATTGGCATGTGTGACATGGTTGGAAGATGGGCACTGGGTGAGACAAGGGTTTACAGACTTTCACTGTTCCCAGGGTCTCAACCTGTTGCTTGCAAATCAAATTGTGAGCTCATGGCTGTTCGTCCACCCCACCTTTCCTCTGCCATCGTGGACTCAAACCCTCTCAGACTAGAGAACAGATTAAACACATTCTTCTATAAGTCGCCTTGGTCACAGTGTCTCATCACAGTAATAAAAAACTAACTAAAGCTGATGTGGCGACACAGGCCTTCAATCCCAGTGTGGTAGACTGAATAGGTGACCCCCATAGACTCATGTGTTTGAAAGCTTGGCCCACGAGGAGTGGCATTATTAGTGGGTGTGGCCTTGTGGAAGTGGGCGTGGCCTTGTTGGGGAAGTGTGTCACTGTGGGATTGGGCTTTGAAGTCTCCTATGCTCCTGCTCTGCCCAGTGTGGAATGAGAGCCTCTTCCTGGCTGCCTTTGGATCCAGATGCAGAAGTCTCTGCTCCCCCAGCACCATGTCTCCCTGCACACTGTCATGCTTCCTGTTATAATGGACTAAATCCCTGAACCTGTAAGCCAGCCTCTATTAAATGTTTGGGATTAGAAGACTTGACTTGGTCATGGTGTTCTTCACAGCACTGAAACCCAATATAAGACACCCAGCACTCAGGATGCAAAGGGACATGTATTTCTGTGAGTTCAAGGACAGCCTGAACTACATAGTGAGTTCCAGGATAGCCAGAGCTGTGCAGAGACCTTGTCTCAAAAACCGAAGAAGAAGAAAAGTAATGGAGATTGATCTGTGGAGCTGCCCAACCCCAGCAGCATCCTTAGGTTGGTCAGGAAGAAACTTAAGAGCATCAGCTTCTCATGGAAGCACTCAGAGGGACCAGAGCCCCTCGCCTTGTAGGCTCACAGTGTGAGTGAAGGTCAGAGAGGGAGTGAGGGGTCACAGGTTACATAACTCCTACCACACTGTCATCAGTATTCTGTGTTATAGCTGGTGACAATGTCTTACTGTGATTGAGTCACTAAAGTCACTGCACTGTGGAAGTGCTGACACAGGGGGGAGGCGGGAGTATAGACAGGGATCAATACCCTGCTGTCTGTGGTCCCCACAGGGGTCTCTCTTCAGTGGAGAAGGAGGTCTAATGTGCTGAGACAATGTCCCAGGTCCTCATGGACAAACCTGGGACTCGGAATGAAGGTCCTTGTAAAACACACCCACCTGGAGCCACAGATGCATCATCTGTGAGGAAACACTGGAGGAGTCTGCAACTAAGCCTGAGGCTAAGAAGACAGAATCCTGAGGGAAGAGGCAAAGTCTCCCCTTTACAGATGAGAGTCCTGCTGTCAGGGTCTGCAGTGAGAACCACTCACTGCAGGTGCACTCAGAGCCTGATCTCTGTGGGGTCCGTGTGGGGCTTGCAGGCCAGCGCCTCCACCTTCAGGAGAAGCATTTCTCCACTGCATCCCCAAACCACTTGCTTTGCCAATGTATTCCCGGAAGTGACTTTTCTTCTAGAAGACTCCAGGGTCTGACTTCTGAAGAGGGAAGAGGAAGGGTGGAGGAGAGGACACAGGGAGTCTGGCCTGCGGGTCTCTCCTGGTGTCCTGACAGCTTCTGGGTCAGAACTCGGAGTCACCATGACAAACAGCGCTCTGTCCGCAGCACAGGATTCAGGCAAAGTCTTAGTCTCCAGTTGGTGAGGTCAGGGGTGGGGAAGCCCAGGGCTGGGGATTCCCCATCTCCTCAGTTTCACTTTTACTCCTAATCCCAGTCAGGTCCTTCTGCCCTGACCCTGATGACGCTGGCAGGACTCGCCCCCATTGGGTGGCGCAAAGCACTGGGAACCAACCAGCCTCACCGCGGGGGCGCTGGTTATAAAGTCCACGCATCCCGCGGGACTCAGACGCCCCGGATCCCAGATGGACGCTATGGCGTCGCGCACGCTGATCCTGCTGCTGGCGGCCGCCCTGGCTGCAATCTAGAACGAAGCGGGTGAGTGCGGGGGTCGGGAGGGAAAAGGCCTGTGCGGGGAGGGGCGGGGGCAGAACCAGGGAAGCCGCGTCCCCGCGTAGCCTACTGGACCCTCCGTCCCTTATCCACCCGCATCCCGAGCCCCGCGCCCTGCTCCCTTCCCGGCCCGCGCACCCGTCCGGGGTCCCGGGAGGAGGTCGGGGTCTCACTGCCCGCCACCCCAGGCTCACACTCGATGCGGTATTTCCACACCGCCGTGTCCCTGCCTGGTCTCAGCCTCGGGGAGCTCTGGAACTTGGAAGTCAGCTACGTGAACCACATGCAGTTCGTGCGCTTTGACTGCAAAGCAGAGAATCTGAGGATGGAGCCGCGTGCGCCTTGGATGGAGCCAGAGGGGGCGGGAGACACAGATCGCCAAGGGCAATGAGAAGAGTTTCCCAGTGAACCTGAGGACTGTGCTGAGCTACCACAACCAGAGGGAGGGTGGCGAGTGACACTCTGGGCCTGATTGAGGAGGGCCAATGTGGACATGATTGGGTTTCAGGGACTCGCACAATCCCCTGTGAGTGGTGCTTTGTTGGGATGTTGACTTCACAGTGATGGTTCATGACTCTCATTCTCTAGCATGAAGACAGCTGCCTGGAGTGGACTAAGTGACAGCCAGTGTGTTCAGGTCTCTCCTGTGACACCCAAAGCCCTCAGTTCTCTTTAGACAACAGTGTCTGATGTTACCTGTGAGCCTCGGGGCTCAATGTGAAGAACTGTGGAGCCCAGCCTGCCCTGAACACAGGACCCTGTCACTGCACTGCCCTGTGTTCCCTTCCACAGCCAACCTTCCTGGTCCAGCCACACACTGGGGAACATCTGCATCCTGTTAGCTCCATGAGATAGATCTAATACCCTCTTTTGGCGTGTCTGAAGACAGCTACAGTGTACTTACATATAATAATAAATAAATCATTTTTTAAAAAATCTCTTTAACCTATGGTGTAAACTATGTGTGAATTTGTAAAATCATTCGGTATAATTTAAAACTGATAAAGTGTAAATGGCCACAGTTACATCAAATGGGTTACCAGGTTACCTGGAAGGAAAGCTGGGGATAGACCGGGTTGCGAGAGAAATATGAAGCCAAGACAAAAGGTTTTCTGATCAAGGCTCAAAGTTTAATGGGGGTCACCAAATATATAGGGGGGGGGACCCTTCCCCCAAAGGCTGGAAACTCATTGGCAGAACAGGTTCAGGTTGCTCAGCAGGTGGCTAGTGCCTCTCAGGAAACTGCAGGTCCTTGAAGAACAGTGGGCTTCAACTTTGAGCACTCCACCCCAGGTGGAGAGAATTATAGCTAACACAGGAATTCCTGCTCAAAGACTGGGAGAGGAACTTCACATTGGTCTATGTCAAGTTCCTGCCAGGTGGCATGGCACCCCAATAAAGATCTCTACAATAAAGTATATAACAAAATTTGGCCTAAAACTTAAAACTAAAAGGTTATAATTAATATCCATAACAGATAATCTTCATTTGCTGCAATGCAGTATATTTAACTCTATGTAGGTATACCTAACTTAGATTCATCTTTTTCTATTGCCAAAAAGAAAGAAAGAAATGGCCAAAATGGGGAGCCCTGGGAGTTAGGGTTTGCGCAGGGCGATGCTCCTATCCTTCCAGGAGAACAAAAGCATCCAACTAAGGAATCTGAAGATCATGGGGCAAATGAAACGTCTGAAGAAAAAAGATGGGTCATCAAGAGAAAATGTCCCAAGACGAGGAGTCAACTGGCCAAGTGGTGTCATCTGTCTCCATCTTGTCTCTTCCTCCTTCTACAGGCATAGGTGGCAAATGGTCTTTGCCACTTTTCAGTTCAATTAAACATTAAGCTGGATTTTGGGGTTAGAGCGTGGGTCTCTCCTTCTCTAAACCCACACATGATTGTTAAAGGAAAATCCAATAATTCCATCTCATATCAGAAGAACCACTTGGTATGGGACAGAGAAAAACAGAAAATAAGGGACCGTTCTATTGCCACCAATCTCATAATCTATTGGTTTTCATTTACTCTCTAACACTTAAGGCATAAAAGTTATAAATATTATGTCAAATTCTGTAAGAATATTGTGGATACATAAACTCTTCTGTCATCACACCAGTAGTCATTCAAGGTAGGAACTGATTCTAGAAATGACCTTCATCTTGCTTCCTCTGTGTGTTCCCAAGTTTCAATCTAAAGCAAGTAACTAGAAACAAAGTTTGTATACCTTGAATTACTTAAGAGGTTGAGGCTTTTAAAAGTTCTGAGATGTGCGGACTATGACACTTAAAATGAATAGGTTTTGTAGCTTTCCTAACAGTAATCTTTTAGGTTTCCAAGAAGAAGGACGACACGGCCCACCAATGGCAAATTCACCTGGATTGTGTTAACACTAACTACTGGGGTAAACTGCCCCATGCCTCTTCTGTTGCCAGGTCCTATGCAAACAGTGGACACCTTTGGGTTGACTGTTGTGTTCTACACAGACAGTGTTGCTGCTAAAGTGGCAAACATCATCCAATAATCAGTTCAGACTACAAACTGCTCAGGACACTCAATTTCCTGAGTTCAGAGGAAACTGACAGGAACACTGTAGAGAACTCTGAACTCAAAAATCCTGAATCCTAAGACTGCCAAATACAACCAAGCTTAACACTGTGGACAGATTGGCATAAACAGATAGCATCGTTGCTGAAAATAGTTTTACTGTGATACATCTAAAATCTTTCCTTTTTATATAGACACAATGGGAGATATAGGAATAATACAGGAATAATAGGAAACAGGTAAATTATTCAATTTTTCTTATGTACAACTGTATATTGATAGAAAATTATTACATACATTTACAAAATTATATTAGCTTACCTTGGTTTAGATCCTTGCATATTGAAACAAAATTGAGGTTGTATTTGATTGCATTAGTATAGATCTTTTTATATTGATACAAAATTTAGGTTTATTTGATCACATTAGATTACATTAGGATAAATCTTTGGTTTTTTGTCGTTGTTTTTGGTTTTGGGTTTTTTGTTTTGTTTTGTTTTGGTTGGTTTTTTTTTTTTTTTGGTTTTTTTGAGACAGGGTTTTTCTGTGTAGCGCTGGCTGTCCTGGAACTCACTCTGTAGACCACGCTGGTCTCGAACTCAGAAATCTACCTGCCTCTGCCTCCCAAGTGCTGGGATCACAGGCATGCGCCACCACCGCCCAGCTTAGGATAAATCTTTGTACATTGATACAAAATAAGGTTATATTTGCCTACATGGGTATAAACTTTTGTATACTGATGGAAAATCAAGGTTATATTTGCTCACATTGGTATATATACCTGTATAGTGATACAAAATTGACGTTTATTTGATTACATTAGTATAGATTGTTGTATATTGATTCAAATTAAGGTTACAGTTAGTTTCATTGGTATAGATTCTTGTATATTCAAAGAAAAGTAAGGTTATATTTTGGTTACAACATACTATGTATCAACCCCATGGTATTTAGATACCTATGTACTCCTTAAAGCAGCAATGGGAAGTACTAATCCTTTTGAAAGCTCCTATTACAAACTGTTTAAGAAAAATTTTTAAATGCTACTTAATAGTCAGTTAATCAAACTTTTGTTTGGTTGATTTTGTTAGGTAGTAGTCTTCAAAAACCTCAGACAGCTTCAGAATATGGCATTTAAAGATGTTTTATTAATTTAAGACTTTCTTTTACAATGAGATGTGTCAGCTCCTGGCAGCACCCCCATATACTTCAAGGAAGATGATGAGCATGGAAGAACCTCCTTCTGGAGTTTCCCTCAAATGCAGCAAGCTGCCACTGGACAAGAACCTGCCCTTGCTTCAACTGGAGACAAAATGCTGTCCAAACTGGACAAAGAAAGCACAGGAAGTCAAATGCTGAAGTCTGCCAGGACCAGGTAGAGAAGTCCCTCATGATTCCCGCTTCACAGAACAATCTGTCAGATGTTCTGGACTAGCAGCCCGAAGACATGGATGCCCCACCGTTCCAGAGGAACCCTGGGAGACTGTCCAGGCAGCCAGCAGTCTCTGTTTTCTATAGTTGTAAGATCTGCATGTTCTGCACTCCCTGTCTAGGTTGAGAACATTCATTCTCTTCAGGTCTTTGATGGGATTCAAACCAGCCACTGGGTGACAATCTGCCCTTCATCTTGTCTGTCACCAGGAACCTGTCCAAACTGTGGACAAGCAGGACACTGGGGAGTTGATTGCCCCGATTTGCATAGACAAAGCAGGCTGATCCCCCAGGGTCCACTGCAGTCTTTGGACCTTCTGAACCGGGCAGGGAAGACTAATGCTGTCCTGGGTCCTCTGTCCCCAGTGAAATCAAGACTACCAGACTACCACAGTGGAACCTTCAGTGATTATCCAGGTAACAGATAAGTCTGTCATTTTTTTTTTTTTGATTTTTTTTTTTTTTTTTTTAGATTTGGTTTTTTTTTTTCGAGACAGGGTTTCTCTGTATAACCCTGGCTGTCCTGGAGCTCACTCTGTAGACTAGGCTGGCCTTGAACTCAGAAATCCACCTGCCTCTGGCTCCCAGAGTGCTGGGATTACAGGCATGCGCCACCACTGCCTGGCTAAGTTTGTCATTTTTAATAGATTTGGAAGCTGCTTAGTCTGTACTTCCTGCTTGCTCAGGTAAAATTCATCCTTCACAGATCTCTGATGGTGTTGACCAGGGAGAGCTTTGTCAGTTTAACAGCAGCAACAACACAGGCTTCAGGTGCTTCTCAGTTCTCTTCATGTGTGAAAATCACCAGATACTTTCCTAGAGTTGCTACGATGTCTAGACACTGACACATTGTTACCAGATTCTAAGAAGAGATAAAGCACACAGCAGATTTCAATGTAACTTTTTACTATCCCTTTCTGTAAAGGAAGTTGTTTAACTGTGACTGCTCTCAGGACCCAGCCACCTGTGTCTTGTGGTGAATACTTGGATAGAAAAAATGGTAAAGCTTATGTAAGTTCTGTGGATATGAAACATTAAGTAAGTTGCAATAATCTTAATAGTGAGCTTTGAGATCTGTGAATGTGACTTACTTATAAAGGTCTAAAAAGTGTTTTAAATGCATTTTATAAGGCTCTAAGGAGGTGTTTTAAGGTGTGTAATGTAATTTGTAAAGGTATAAAAAAGTGATTTAAGGTGTATGTAAAAATGAAAAATGTTTCAGTTTTCTTCCCTTGCTATGCTTTTGTTATATTAAGATCTAAGAAGGTCAGAGTTTTAACATTAATCAGTGGAGCTCTGATCAGTTATTGATCTGGCTATGATAAACAGTGATTGCTATTATCATCGTCTTGAGCTCAAGATTATGAATTTCTTATGTTTGCCTTCTAAGAATAGACTTAAAAGTGCTTCTCTGAGCTAAAAACGCCTGTCCGGTCTGTATACATGCAGTGTTCTGGAAAGAGGGCAGAATGTTCATGCTTTTACCTCCAAACTCCTTTTCTGGGTCCCCAAGCTTTTACTATGACTCAAAGGCCTGAGTCTGCTGCCTTTTCTACAGCGTCAAGTTCAGTACAGATTACACAATGTATCTAAATGTTATAAATGTTAAGTGATATAAATGATAAATGTTATAAATGATAAATGTCTAATTTTGTAAACTTAAAAAATTCTTTTAAGCTTCAAAGAATCTACTTGAATCCACCTCTCACAGGCAAATGGGCTCCAGATGAGTACTGTCAACCAACAGCCTGTTTCATCTCCTGCCTGTTCAGCTTATTCCTGAGGGTGGGGTCTCCTCCTCCTCTCTGTCATCTTGGGATGCCCCACCCCCACCCAGCTAATGGGCCTAAAAGTTTAAAATGTTCACCTAAGGAAGAAAGAATTATTCTAACCTCCTGAACTTTACCCTCTGATCCTTATATACACATATGCTTCAGTAAAATGCTCACTCCAGGTGTTTCCTCAAACCCTGCATGGCAGACAGCCTCAAAGCACCTGCTCCATGACAATTCAACTTAAAGACACATCTGCATTCCCCAGCTGCAGAAGGTCCTGCAGAGCCTGGACAGTGAGGGAACAGCATGCTTATTTTGAACTTAGACAGCATCCCAGCTTTCTTGGGTCCTCAAAGATGTTAACACCCCCAGACAACAGGAAGCAGTCTAAAGAGCTCAGTGACCCCATTTCTGCCCCACCAGTCACCCCTTCCTATTTTCTCACCTTAATAAATAAGACAAATGGATGTCTGTCACCCAATGACCACCCACATTCCAGAACCAGCCTGCTTTCAGCCTTTCAATGCCAGAAGCCACCTAATGTGACACATTTCTACTGTGGCCACAAGTTGTGCACCCTCCTTATCTGGCCCATGTCTTCACAACCAGCTCATTTTCCCTTCCATCCTTACTACCCACCTCAATAAACCTCTCACATGAAGTCTGCTGTGTGGTGTGATCTTTGCAAAATCCCTTAGCCCTCTGATCCATGCAAGAACCCTAGCAAACCCCACAGGGTCAGCCCTGAATGTTTCCCCAGCTGGGCAGCTGTCTGTTGGAGCAGGACCTGAAGCTGCATGGAGTCTGAGCAAGAAGGGAAATAGCAGCTGTCCAAAGAGTGGAAGAGCGCGTCTTCTCATGCCTGTTTAATTCTATGTCCACCTGTCTGTCTGTCTGTCTATCAACTGCCTACCTACCGCTCCTCAGTTCCTCAAAAATCAGACTACCCTGCTCTGAGGGAAGAAAATGTTCTCTCCCCCTCTCCTCAGTAGCCCTGACTTTAACAGTCTCCCCTGTGATTATATCAGCAGCAGCAACCAACAGGCAGGGGAGAGACAGGTCCTTGGTACTGAGGGACAGGAATGGAGTTGATCCCACTGTGTTCCCATTCTGTGCATTCCAACTGATTTACCATGGGTCCTCCATCCACAGGGCAGGGCCCTGGCTCCAGGTCAGGCAGAGGAACCCATACCCCTCCTCCTCCCTCAGCTCTCACTGACTGACCCTGCACCAGGAGGCTGTGCTGTTTGCATTTTGTCAACTCAACACAGACTGAGATGTATTTGGGGAGAGAATCCTGAATTGAGAAAATGCCTCCATCCAGGGGCGTTTAGGAAAGTCTATAGAGCATTTTAAAAATTATTATTAATGATCAATATAGAAGGGCTCAGCCCACTGGAGGTGGTCTTGGCTGGTGATCATGGATTGTATAAGAAAGCAGGCTGAGGAAGCCAGGAGCTGCAAGCCAGGTAGCACTGGTCTGGTCTCTGCTTCAGCTCCTCCCTCTAGAGTCCTGCCTCAAGGTCCTGCCCTGAATCTCTCCCATGATAGACTGTGATGTGGAAGCGTAAAGTGAAATAAACCCTTTCTTCCTCAAGTTGCTTTTGGTCACAGGGTCTTACACAGCAATGGAAACCCTCACTAAGACAGGGGTGCACGAGGACCTCACTCTCTCCCTGCAGACCCCACCCTCTCCTGCAGCTCAACTCCTGTCCCTCCCTTGCCCAGGAGCAGCATCCACAAGGCTGCTCACAACCTGTATTGCTCCAGGGGATCTGATGCCCTCTCTGACCTCCTAAGACTGAAGGAACCATCTGGCAGATCTCACCTCCATTGGGTGGGGCGATCCTGGGAAACCAACAAGCTATTCTGTGGGTGCTGGTTATAAAGTCCACTCAGCCCGCAGGACTCAGACACCCCGATCCCAGATGGGGGCAATGGCACCGCGCACGCTGCTCTGCCCTGGCCCCGACCCAGATCCGCGCAGGTGAGTGCGGGGTCGGGAGGGAAACGCGCTCTGCAGGGAGGGGCGGGGGCGGCACCGGGGAAGCCGCGTCTCCGCGAACCGAACTCCGCCCCTTCTCCACCCGCATCCCGAGCCCCGCACCCTGCTCCCCTCCCGGCTCGCGCACCCCCTCCTCCGGGGTCCCTGGAGGAGGTCGGGGTCTCACCGCGCGCCGCCCCCAGGCTCACACTCGCTGTGGTATTTCTACACCACTGAGTAACGGCCTGGCCTCGGGGAGCCCCGGTTCATTATTGTTGGCTACTTGGACGACCTGCAGTTCGTGCGCTTCGACAGCGATGCGGAGAATCCCAGGATGGAGCCACGCGCCTTGGATTGAGCAGGAGGGGCCAGAGTATTGGGAACTGAAGACACGGAAAGCCAAGGCCTGTGTGCAGTTTTACCGAGTGGGTCTGAGCACCCTGCTGGGTTACTACAACCAGAGCGAGGGCGGTGAGTGATCCCGGGTTGAGGGTCACGATCCCTTCACGTCCGGACATAGGTGCTGGAGACATCCCGGGTCCAGAGCAAAACCAACCCAGGACCGGTTTCCCTTTCAGTTTGGCAGAGTGTGTAGGTGGGCGAGGGAGGGGCGGGAGGACGCGACTGACCGCGGGGTCCTGCAGGCTCTCACACAATCCAGAAGATGTCTGGCTGTGATGTGGGTCGAATGGGAGCCTCCTCCGCGGGTACATGCAGTACGCCTATGATGGCCAGGATTACATCACCCTGAATGAAGACCTGAAAACATGGATGGCAGTGGACCTGGCGGCACAGAAAACCCGACGCAAGTGGGAGCAGGCTGGTGTTGCAGAGAGACACAGGGCCTACCTGGAGGGCGCATGCATGGAGTGGCTCCACAGATACCTGGAGCGCGGGAAGGAGAAGCTGCTGCGCACAGGTGCAGGGGCCGCGGGCAGCTCCTCCCTCTGCCCTCGGGCTGGGGCTCAGTCCTGGGGAAGAAGAAACCCTCAGCTGGGGCGATGCCCCTGTCTCAGAGGGGAGACAGTGTCCCTGGGTCTCCTGATCCTATCACAGTGACTGCACTGCCTCTCCCAGGGCTCAGCCTCCTCCCTGGACAGTGCCCAGGCTGTCTCAGGAGGGAAGGAGAGAATTTCCCAACATAATAACAGCTGCCAGCCTGTAGCCTCTGTCAGCCATGGCCTCTCCCAGGCCCGGTTCTCTGCCCACATGCATTCTCTGTGGTCACTGACTCCTGTCATGATGGGTGTGTCAGTCCTTTACCAAGGACCCAGAGTCTACTTTACCTGATGGGAGACATGGACTCCCCTACACTAGGCTGGTTCCACCTGTTTCTAGAACTTTCCAAAGAATAGATCCTTGCAGATCCCTCCCTGTCTGTGGGGTTTGCATCCCTCCTACAACCCAATTCATTCTATTCCTACAGTGGTGAGTGGTCACAGGAGCCCTTGTGGGGGACCCTGGAGGAATATAAATTGTGGAGTTCCTTTTCTTTTTTTCTCTTTTCTCTTTCTTATTTCTTTATTTTTTTCTTTACTTATTTGGGGGGGGGCGTGTTATTTTGCTTCTAGTCAGTGTTTGCACTGCAGTGATCCTGTTTCTCCATGCCTGTATTATGGTTTGTATCAGTCACCACAGGTGCCAGGGGAGACTGCTAACTTGAATAATTAGACTAGTTAAATCAGGGTTCCCTTAAAAGAGAGGTTTTTGAGAACTTAGACTGGTTCCTGTCAGAACTAAACATCCAGAGCCTCCTGCTCTTCCTTTTTGCCCCCACAAGTTACAGTGCTTCCCTAATCAATCAGGAATTGGACTCTGAGAGACAGGGTCTTCTGCAATCCAGGGCTGGAGTGAGAGGGAAGATCCTCACACCCTGTGAGCCCGCTGTGTCCAGTGAGTGCTGCATTGGGATCCACAGCACACTCCAGGGATCCTGTGTGACACACCTGTACATTGTCACCCCAGAGGCAGGGCTGAGAGTCATTTTCTCTGGCTGACTGTCAGAGGTTTACCACATTTCTGATATACACTTCCTAATGGCTTGTCACTTAGACTGACAGTTATGCTGGTTAGCAAGTTGACCACAAGGTTGAGTCTCAGTGGTTACATCCTTCCAGTAGCACATGGCCCTAATTTTTATTTTGATATGAACTCAAGCACACATTACATTATTTATTTTTTATCCCATCTTCCATTCTGTGACCACATATCTCATGCTGTAGAACATCACATAAGAATGACCATGCTGACCCACTGGCTCATGTGGATTCCCTCTTAGCTTCTGAGTCCCCCAGGAACATGTGCAGTTCTGTGCTGAGGGGACCAGCTCTGCCTGCAGGTCACTAAGTGCAGTGATAGTCGAAGTGTCAAACAGACACATAGTTCAGTGTCATCATAGATTTAACTGTGTCTTATGTTGATTTCAGTTTGTATTATGATTTCTTAAATCTTCCACACAGATCCCCCAAAGGCACATGTGACCCATCACCCCAGACCTGAAGGTGATGTCACCCTGAGGTGCTGGGCCCTGGGCTTCTACCCTGCTGACATCACCCTGACCTGGCAGTTGAATGGGGAGGGGCTGACCCAGGACATGGAGCTTGTGGAGACCAGGCCTGCAGGGGACGGAACCTTCCAGAAGTGGGCATCTGTGGTGGTGCCTTTTGGGAAGGAGCAGAATTACACATGTCATGTGCACCATGAGGGGCTGTCTGAGCCCCTCACCAGGAGATGGGGTAAGGAGGGTGTGGGTGCAGAGCTGGGGTCAGGGAAAGCTGGAGCTTTCTGCAGACCCTGAGCAGGTCAGGGCTGAGAGCTGGGGTCATGACCCTCACCTTCATTTCCTGTACCTGTCCTTCCCAGAGCCTCCTCCATCCACCGACTCCATCATGGTGATCATTGCTGTTCTGGTTGTCCTTGGTGCTGTGGCCATCATTGGAGCTGTGGTGGCTTTTGTGATGAAGAGGAGGAGAAACACAGGTAGAAAAGGGCAGGGTCCGGGTTTTCTCTCAGCTTACTTTAGAAGTGTCCTCTGCCCATCAATGGGAAACACAGCCACACCCCACATTGCTCTTGTCTCCACCTGGGTCTGTGTCAGTTCTGGGAACTTCCTAGTGTCAAGATCTTCCTTGAGCTCTCACAGCTTTCCTTCTCACAGGTGGACAAGGAAGAGACTATGCTCCAGCTGCAGGTTAGTGTGGGGGACAGGATTGTCCTGGGGCCATTGGAGTGAAGCTGGAGATGGAGGGAGGTCTGGGAATCCATAATAGCTCCTCCAGAGAATTCTTCTGGGGGGCCTCAGTTGTACAGGGATATGGATACATACAGGTACATGTACATATACATGTTTTGTTTTACCCTAGGCAGCCACAGCTCCCAGAGCTCTGATATGTCTCTCCCAGATTGTAAAGGTGACACTCTGAGGCCTGCTTGGGGATGGGCAATGTTAACATGATTGGGTTTCAGGGACTCCCAGAATCCTTTGTGAGTGACCTGTGGGTTGTTGGGATGTTGTCCTCACAGTGATGATTCATGACTCTCATTCTCTAGCATGAAGACAGCTGCCTGGAGTGGACTGAGTGACAGCCAGTGTGTTCAGGTCTCTCCTGTGACACACAGAGCCCTCAGTTCTCTTTAGACAACAGTGTCTGATGTTCCCTGTGAGCCTCGGGGCTCAATGTGAAGAACTGTGGAGCCCAGCCTGCCCTGCACACAGGACCCTGTCCCTGCACTGCCCTGTGTTCCCTTCCACAGCCAACCTTCCTGGTCCAGCCACACACTGGGGGACATCTGCATCCTGTCAGCTCCATGCTGCCCTGAGCTGCAGCTCTTCACTTCCACACCGAAAATGAGAATCTGAATGTGTTCTTGATTGTTCACATCCTCACCTGAGGTTGATTGCGTGTTAATGTCATGGATTGAGAATACTTGGAGGTTTATTTGTAGAAATAAATGGCAGATGGAGAACCTTCCAGAATCTGTGTCACTACACTGTGTGCATCGGGGACAGGATGAGGCTGTGGGAGCTGAGTGTGACAGGGCTGTGCCCAGGTTGTCTCACTGTGCTGCTATCTCTGATGTGGTTGCGCCTCAGCTCTGTCACTTCTGCGCTGTGCTCCCTCCATCACTGTGAAGCACATGCTGAGATTCTGTGATCACAAGGACACGGGAATGCCAGAGCCTTGTCCTGACCCCAGGACTAAAGTTCAGAGACTCAACTCGGCATCCTTTAGTGTGCCAGGTGCACAAGATAAGTCACACTATGTTTCCTCCCACCCATTTGCTCTAGCTTCTAATGATGCCGTCCTGAAGCTGCCCTGGGCGCTCCCTGTCCCATGCTACTGTGGTGATTTCTGCCTCTCCTTCTCTCCAGCATCTTTTCCAGGGTTCTCAGGTGTCTGGTGTGGTCTGTCAGTTCATCTCTCAGGAGCACATCCACAGCTGGGATAAGACCTGACAGCAATGCTTCTCTCTCCTGTGACTCGGGTACCGATTCCTGAACCTGGACTACTTTAACTCCAGGACCAAGGTGCTAAAGTCTCTTCATCTCCACTGCCAGCTATGTTGACTTGTGGCTTGCAGCCCTGACTCGGGCATGATGGATGCTGTATTCAGCATAGTCTGCCTTAAAGTCCTATTCATAGACCTGTTGTTGCTCTGCATGGTGGATGGCTCTGTATTGCAGGAGATCAAAGTCCCAGTCATAGGCCGGTAACCATTTAAATTAACTAATATCTATAGCACTAAAGACACTGGAGGCATAAACTGAGGCAATAACTGGCTACCTCAGCAGGGAAACTTTTTCTTAACTATATATAAGATATCTGTTTTTTTGATTTTGGTTTTTTTTTTTTTTTTTTTTTTTTTGAGACAGGGTTTCTCTGTGTAGCCCTGGCTGTCCTGGAACTCACTCTGAAGACCAGGCTGACCTTGAACTCAGAAATCTGCCTGCCTCTGCCTCCCAAGTGCTGGGATCAAAGGCATGTGCCACCACTGCCCGGCCAAAATATCTGTTTACAAGCCTGATTCTACAACTAAACTGCCAGCTCTTCAGAAATCTCTCTGTGTGTCATTCTACCAACCTAGTCTGCCTTTCTCTTGAGCTCCTCCAAATGCAAGAGGGATCCTCAGCTCCCTTTGGTAGATTTTTCTTTCACTTGGATCTTGCCAGATGCTTCTCTGTTTTTCCTGCAAGCTCAAAGAGAAACTCTCTATGACTTACCTGGAGCTCCTACCTTGAAGGCTCTTCAAAGCTGAGGGAGAGACAGAAAGATAGACACACACAGAGAGAAAGAGACACAGAGAGAGAGAGACAGACACACACACACAGAGACACAGAGAGACAGACAGACAGACAGTGGGAGAGTAGGTGAGTTCTGTCAAAGGTTCAATTGCTTTTTCTTTTTTCTTTCTTTTTTTTTTTTTTTTTTTTTTTTTTTTTTTTTTTTGAGACAGGGTTTCTCTGTGTAGCCCTGGCTCTCCTGGAACTCACTCTGTAGACCAGGCTGACCTTGAACCCAGGAATCCACCTGCCTCTGCCTCCCAAGTGCTGGGATTAAAGGCGTGTGCCACCACTGCCCAGAAGTCTCTAGCTTGCCCCTCCCCCCCACACACACACCCTTGGCAGACTGAGCCAGGTCATTGTCTTGGTGGGGGGAAGGCTCCAAAGCAAGACTGTAGGGGACAAACCCTTTCTCCTTTCCAGGGGGTAGAGGAAGATCACCTGTGAACTTTGCCTCGGGTCATAGAGCAAAGACCACAAGCCCTCTCCCATACACTTTGCTTTAAAATAGGCAGGAACTTTCCATTCTTTAGTGTTCTTATCTTGGAGAATTTAGAGGCACCCAAACTACATCTCTTCAGGATTCATAAGTCTATTCTACTCCTGGGCTCTTAATTCTTTCTTTTTGTTTTACAAGTGTGTTCCTTATGGTGTGATTAGGCCTTTTCTACAACAGTTTGCCCTGCAGCATTGTGTGGTGCAGCTGTAATGTGCTTTACCATGTGCAAAGAGTTGCTGCATCTTAGTGGAGACATGTGCGGGGCATTGTCAGTCCTGGTTTGTACATAATGCCATAAGAGCCATTACTCCTAGTAAATGTGTAACTGCAGAATTAGTATTTTCAGCACTCAATGCAGGTGCACATTGGAATTCTAAGAATGTATCAGTGGCGTGATATATAAACTTTAGTTTTCCAATTTCTGAAAACCGAAACACATCCATCTGCCAGATTTCATTATTTTTTATTTATTTATTTATTTTGGTGCCCTTAGAGTTACTTCCATTGTGTACTGGAGTTTGTTTATACAAAAAACAAGACATTTCTTTATAAAGTCCTTGGCTTGTTGCCAGGTGATAGAAATTTTGTCTTTAAACATTATCCATTAACATAGTGTTATTCCTGAATATCTGAAGCTTCTAACACATTTCCTATGAATCATTGGTTAATTTCTTCATTTCTTTGTGTTCATGGACGTAGCATGCCTGTGAGAGACTGAATATCATGATATATCATGGATAGTTTCTATTTCTGACTGCCTGTTGCAGTTGCAGAATAACAAGGTTAACTCTGAATTATCCAGAATAAATTCAGCAGTTCCTAGGTGCAGAACAGCTCTTTCTGCATATTGACCCAGTAGCTATACTAAGAGATTCAGGAAAATCTGATAATACCATAAGGGTTGCACACAACGCTGATATTTTAACTGAAGAATATGGGCTTTGAATTACTTTGCTTATTTTTTCCTTACTTATAGCAGCCATTCCCAATGATTTTGCATTCGTATGGAATGGTGCCCCAGGAATTAGCATTCCTTTTACAATACCTGGGACAATCCAATCAGTTCTTTTTATAAGGGGAAGTTACTTTCTTTTAGGATATTTGTTAATTTCTTCCAAATAGATGTTACAAACTCTTTGCCAGTCTTCACTGATTTCCCATAATGACGTAATCTTCGTATTAGTGTAAGGCTCTGTAATTTCTGCTAGGACTATTACTGACAGTTTACAGAGTTGTACTTTTGCAATTAAATCAGAAACTTTTTAAATATAAGCCTTTAACTTTTCTCTTTGTGTGCAAAGAAGATCTATTCTAAAATACTACTTCCCTTTTCATAATGATCCCAGTAGGAGAAGGAGTTGAAGGCAAAATAACCAAAATACAGTCCAGTTTGGGATCTATGCCATCCACATATACACCTTCAGTCTCTTTTCTATTAAGGTTACCTCTTTCTCTTCTTATTGGTTAGCTGTCCTGGACTGTCTATGTCTGAATCTACTTGCAACATTTGAAACAAATTACTTGAATCTTGAGCAACTAATCCAATGTTGGGCCAGTGCCAATTGCTATTTCCCATTAATTTTTGAAAATCATTGAGATTTCACAACTGATCTTTCCAATCTGTACCCTCTGGGGTTGAATGTTTTGTTGACTTATTTTATAGCATAGCTAGTGAATGGAATCCCCTCTCTGTAATTTTTTTTTCAGAAGCAATCTTCAAACCTCAACAAGGCAAAATCCTTTCGGTTTCACCAAACAATCTCTAAATTATCTACATCAGAATCAGCCCTCAGAATTTTTTCCATGTAATGGTAACTAATGAATTGAAGAAATTGCCTACAAATTATTTCTAGCAGTTGTTACATTAAATATGACACAGTGTTTGAATGTTTAACATTCCCTGTGGGAGAATTTCCACTAATATCTTTTTACAGGTCGAGCACTGTTATAAGCAGGTAATATGAAGACAGTTTTTCCTTATCCTGCTGTTGCAAGGGAATAGAAAAAAACCTGCCTTTTAAATTAGTTGCAATCAATAAAGAAGATAAAGGAATTCCAGGCTGTAAGGACCCATTTTTCGGGATTGCTCTGGTGCTGATATGCATTCAAATCCTAAATACTGGCCCACAAGATCTGGTTGCCCCAGGAGAAGATCCTCATACACATTCAGTGATGCTATGTAAACCTTTCCCTCCAAGTTAATTTGTCAATAAAACGCTAAAGCCTGCGATTGGTCAATAGAGTGAGTAAGGCGGAACTTAAAGATTGAGGGGCCTTAGGAGAGAAGAGGAAAAGAAGAAAGGACAGGAGGAGGGAAGCAGGTCACCTGAGAGTAGAAGGGCCATGAGCACAGGGCCAGGACAGACAGCAAACAACAAGGGACATGGCACCTGGGTGTAAGTCAGAATAGCTCCAAAACCTGCCCAATCTGAGCTTACAGCTTTCAAGTAAAATAGCAGAACGCTGTGTCTTTTATATGTGCAGGCTGGAATGTGTAATTATTTTTATACCCTTTGCCTTAATTACTCTATTCATTGCTCTCAAATCTGTAAGCATCACCCCTACCCCAATTTCTTTTTTATAGCAGGTTCAGGGGAATCCCGCGGGCAGGTAGACTCCTCTGTGCGTTGGGCCCCAGGTCCTCTTGTCCCAGTTGATCAAGTGCCTACAACTTTTCTTGAGACAGATATGCACACATGCTTGAGAGCCAACCATTTTACGGGTAGAGCTATAACTTTAATTTTCTTAAACCTTGTTTTTAATTATGTTTTTTAAATGCTTTAAACTCTCTTTTAGCCCTTCCCCAACCCCAACCCCAGAGCTAGCAGGAAAGAAAGGATACAGGGGAAGTGGATGTGTTTAGAAAGGTTTTTTTGGAGTAACTCTCTCTGTGTTGTCTGGAAATCAGTGGTTTAGTTCATAGGTTAGCAGCGGTTTCTCCATCCATTCACAAACATTTCAGGGATGCACTAGCAGTCTGGTTTGGCAGAGTCGGGAGAGCAAACACAACCAGCAGTGTGGCAGTGCCTAGCAGAGACAGCCAGGCCTCAGCCTTGGCTCCACTCAGCAGGAGGGACCCAGAGCCATGTCAGGAGAAGTTTTCAGCTGTGTCCCTTTCAAGGAAGCAAAGGTCAGCAAAGACTTGAGACCCACGAGCTCACTGCACTGGCAAGCCAAACTCAGCCCGCGTCAGGGTCAGCTGAGTCCTGTTTACACTCGCCAGACATCACGCATCTCCCACAGGTCTTGCCTCAACATGTCTCTTGCCTGCACATGTGTCTGTCTCAGCTGACATCACTCTGCCAATCAGCCTGAGTCTGCTAAGGCAAAAAGAAACTGTACCACAGCCCCACAGGATTTTTGGATCCCATCTCCCTATGGAGTCCCAACACATGCAGCTCAACCACGAAATGTAAGGCAGCCAATACACGCGTGTCATTAGTGAAAAATCTTACACCACGTGTCCTTTCGTGCTTGCTCCAGCAGAACAGCCTTTCACCTGTGCTGCTTCAGCAAACATTCCTGCAGGAGTCAGCCTTAGCCTTTCACACCCGTGTCCACTTTAACAAAACCTTCCTTCACGGGTTTACCCCAGCCAATGAGATCCACACGAGGGGTTTACCCCAATCCACATGAGATCTTAACTTTTCTATTTGACCTTCCGGTTCCACACATTTAACCCATCACACACTTGTTTTTACCCGAGATAACATTTTCAATTCCTAGAAACTGGGTATAAACCCTTTGAAGTTACCATTTTGAAATAAAAGATTTTTGTAAAATTATAGTTACATCAGCTCCTGCATCCACAAGACCTTCTATTTCGATGTCATTCATATGCAACTTTAATTTTGGCCTCTAATCATTGACAACTGTTTGCCAGAACACACATTTTCCATTACTTCCAAACTCTCCTGATCTTTCTACTGGAGCAGCTTAGCCTCTGATGTAGGGAAACAGTGACGCTCAGGATCCCATCACCTGTGCTAACTGACATCTCTCTTTTTACATAAGCCATTATTTCACTTATAGTTTAAATCTACAACTATAATTTGTGAATGAACAATCAGTCCTTCAAAAGTCAAAGGGTTTCTTCCCAAGACCATCTCTACTGTCCCTGAGGGCAAAAGACCAAACCATCTCTCCAGAAGTTATTTTATAACATTCAGTCTTTAGGACTAGTGTAAGATGTTTGTCTGTTGCCAAGTCTAGAGCAGCACTGGCTGCAATAGCATGCTTTAGATCTGCAACACTTGGTTGAGGTTTTTCTGCCTGCTCGTTATTTCCTGGCTGACATGGGGCAAACAGCTTGTCCTTTATTCAGTAGGACTGGAGCTAGGCTCCCCATTTTGTTTCCTGATGGCAAGAAAATGCTGGCAAGAAATCGCCTTGGCTATCTCTCTAGGACCTGCACTCCTTGGTCCAGTGGCAACCGTTGTTCTGTCACATTGCCTGAGCTCTCCTGGAAGCCTAGGGTTTTTCTCATTTATATTCAGAATAATCATTGCCCTTAGAGATGCCTTGTTCACAGTTTTGTTTCTGATGAGCACGTTTCCCACATTTAAAGCACAGGGCATTTTGAGATCTGAGAACATTACCAGCTTGTTCAATGTCTTTTTGCTGTATTTCCCACAGATAGAGCACCGTGCATGCTGAGATCTAAAACCTTTAGCTATGGCTCATCCAGTTCTCTTTTCTCCAAGCCCTGTTAACAGGAGAAATATGAAAGTGTGAGGTATATCAATATGTTATCAAATTTATATTACTAAATTCTAAATATAATTCTTGAATGCATAAATACCCAAACTAATACCTAAATCTCAAAATTCAAGAAATACTAAGCTATACAATGAACATTTGTGTTATGTATACAGAAAATATCTCAACATTGTAATTAATCTACTTGTTTTTAACTCATAATTTTATTTTATACTATGAAATTAATCATGTGTGAAAGAAAGTAAATAAGTTGGAGTCCTTTTGCTTTATTCTGTATAATATGAGCTTCCATTCTTAAAACCTACTATGGATGGTTTTTCTTTGTTTATTCTGTAACCAATTTTCACATCATGAATCACAAAGTTTTTTTTATAGCTTACATATAACGTGTGTCTTCTTTTGATTCCTCTATAAAAATAAAGTATTAGATTCCACCACACCACACCACCACCCCCCAAAAAAAATCCACAGTTTCTTCTGGACTGAACTGCCATTGCTGATTCCTGTAAACTCAACTCCTGATATCCTGACAACACAGAGTGGACTCGCTCCAAAGAACTATCTCTAAACAGGTCCACACCCTCCTCTGCCCTATTAACCCTTCCTTTCCACTACCTCTGCTGGGTGGTGAGCTAGAAGAGAGGTTAAAACATTTAAGTAAGCTTATTACAGTAGGTTTTGTACAATATCAGCCTACACAGGGCATCTGGAACGTTCCATGTGTGGGTTATGTTACCCATGATGCATTGGTGCTGGAGGACATCAGACGTTTGTGTAGACTGAGCACTGTGGGGACAGTGTGGGACGCTCCTTCTCTTGGACTCTGTGACCCTGAGGGACCCAGGGCTTCTCCTGTTCACACCCTCTCTGCAGGGTAGTTAGGGGGCTCAGGCCTGAGTGAGGCCCTGTGCTGCAGAGAAAAGAATCACAGAGAGTCACAGCATAAAAATAAAGATGGTGTCACTTCTGAGTAAAATCATGGAGCTGGAGCGATTGCTCAGAGGTGAAGAATGCTCACTGCTGTTCCAGAGGACCTGGATTCAGTCCCAGCTCTCACCCACTTGTAGCTCCAGTCTCCGAGGGGATCGGGCGCCCTCTGCTGGCCGCCTGGGGCACTCCATGCACCTGGCACACAGACACACATGGAGGCAAAACACCCATAAGATTTCTGTAAAGACAGAGATCCCTGAACAGTATTGGGGGTCATTTCAGGACTTAGGAACACCTCCAAACCCTAGTGCAGGACTCTAGGGTCCCCTGCACTAGATGTACACACTGATCTTAGGGATTCAGCAAAGGAAAGAAGAATACCACACAGCTCCCCCTAAGAGTGATCCCTGATGCTACTGGTCTATGGAGTCTGTCTGTTCATTTATGCTGTTTGGGTTGTTATGTCTTGAAGCTCAGGTTGACCGTGAATTTTTATTTTTTCAGATTTATTATGTACACAGTGTTCTGCCTGCTTATGTGCCTATCTACCCGAAGAGGGCGCCAGATCTGCATAAAATGTTTGTGAGCCACCGAGATTTCTAAGAATTCTACAGGTCAGAACCTGTTGAAGAGCAGTTAAAGGTCTCAACCTCTGAGTCATCTCTCCAGTCCAGACCTTGAATGATCCTCCTGCCTCACCTCTGCATGCCAAGTGCCGGGATCACACCACTTATTAATGTCATAATAAAAACCTCGACACACAATCATGTCTCCTTGTGTCATGTTTAACTTCCAAATAAAATCAATAACCAGATCATAATAATATTGAAACATGAGAAAACTGTCACTCGGGCTGGAGAGATGGCTCAGTGGTTAAGAGCACTGACTGCTCTTCCAAAGGTCCCGAGTTCAAATCTCAGCAACCACATGGTGGCTCACAACCATCTGTAATGAGATCTGACTCATTCTTCTGGTGTGTCTGAAGACAACTACAGTGTACTTACATAAAATAAATAAATAAATCTTAAAAAAAAGAAAACTGTCACTCGTACAATTGCAAATACATTATAAATTCAGAAAAAGTGGCAATGTCCCTTGAGGGGATTCTTTCAGTATCTCCAATTTAAATATGATAGCCATTGATAATTCTCTTAATTGATGCTATATCGTGTCATAAAGAAACAGAAAAGAGAATGCAATATCCATACAAATACATTCTTAACCAAACACAACGGAAATGCGCATGTCTGCATTTCTGCAGCTGGTCACATGGTTTCAGCAGGTAACCTCATGGGTTCCACAAAGCCTCTTTGTTTAGAGAAATAAGGACTCTGCAACTTATCTTATTTGCTACAGCCTTGGTCAAATAGCTTTGGCTGGTTCCCTGGCTACTTCATAATATATAATCCCATTTCTTTGACACTATTTTCTGCCCTGTGGTTAGTTCCTGCTCCTCTGCTTCATGTGTCTGTCCTCTTCAGTGCCCTGGGCTGAATCTTCTGCTCTCCTGACCGGTGTTTATAACCACCTTCCTCTGCTACCCATTCTGCATTCCTCTCTTTCACCAGCACCTCCGCAGGTCTTAGCTCCTTTCGTGGAGGAGTGACCAGCATACCACCATTCCTGAAGGGTCTGTGCCCTCTGTCATCCTGCCTGGATTAGGCTGTTGTAGTTTCCCATTGACTTTTTTTCTTTTATTTGCTGTGGTTTTATTCTTTTTACTTTTTTTTTTTTTTTTACTGAAAAAGGAAGTAAAAACATTTTATAACAAAATTGAAGATTCACATGGAAATATTTCTGACAAAACTGATGAAATATATAATGATGAAAATGATGAAAAATATGTTAAAATTGACAATTTTCATGGAAAAATTAAAGAGTAAAATGGTAGACAAAACATTGCTAAATTGATTGAAAAAGGAAGTAGAAACATTTTATGATAGAATTGAAGATTTACGTGGGAAATATTTCTGATAAAATTGTAGAAAAATATAGAATAACATGTTAAAACTGAAGAGTATCATGGAAAATTACACAGATAAAATGGTAGGCATAAAATATTTCTAAGTTGATTGAAAGTGTAATTATAAACATTTTCTGATAAAATTGAAGATTTACATGAAAAATATTTCTGTTAGTCTATGTCTTTTTATTAGGGAATTTAGTCCATTGATGTTAAGAGATATTAAGGAATAGTGATTGTTGCTTCCTGTTATTTTTGATGTTATATTTATGTTTGTGTGGTTACTTTCTTTTGGGTTGTTGGGAAGATTACTTTCTTGCTTTTTCTAGGGTGTAGTTTCCCTCCTTGTGTTGGCATTTTCCATCTATTATCCATTGAAGGACTGGATATGTGGAAAGATATTGTGTAAATTTGGTTTTATCATGGAATATCTTGGTTTCTCCATCTATGGTGATTGAGAGTTTTGCTGGGTATAGTAGTCTGGGCTGGCATTTGTGTTCTCTTAGGGTTTGTGTGACATCTGCCCAGGATCTTCTAGCTTTCATGGTCTCAGGTGAGAAGTCTGGTGTAATTCTGATAGGCCTTCGTTTATAAGTTATGTGACCTTTTCCCCTTACTGCTTTTAATGTTCTTTGTTTAGTGCATTTGGTGTTTTGATTATTATGTGCCAGGAGGACTTTCTGGTGGTCCAGCCTGTTTGGAGTTCTGTAGGCTTCTTGTATGTTCATGGGCATCTCTTTCTTTAGGTTAAGGAAGTTTTCTTCTATAATTTTGTTGAAGATATTTACTGGCTCTTTAAGTTGGAAATCTTCACTCTCTTCTGTACCTATAATCCTTATATACCATCAGCAAGACAGGCCCTGGTCTCTTCTTCCTTAGTCTTCCAATAACAAGGCACCTCATGAGGCTGCAGGTGCAGGCTTGGCAGCAGATGGCATTGTAACAGTAGAGGTCATAGGCATTTGAGCAAACACTTCGTGTAACTTCCTTGTGCCTCTAGGACCTGTCCAGTCCTGATTACTTATATACCACTTCTATTTGATAATAGGTTACTGTGTGTCCTATTTTATGACTTTGTATCCAGTAGACCCTGGTAAGTCTGATTCTTTCTTTCCCACAGTGTATGGTTTACCCTGGTGAGAGTCTGTAGATTCCACTAGGAAAGGACTGGAGAAAGGCTAGCAGTAAACCTTTTATGTATTTTATAAGATACTTACTCGGGGTAACCAGACCATTCAGTCATTCAAGGCATTCTGAGTATGTAAACTGGCTCAAGTCTAGAAACTGATTCATGGCCAGAGATGTTCTTTTGCCACCATTATGCAGCCTTTTCTCTCAGTCGTTGACTATTTTTCTACTACCATGATCAAACAAAAAATCAGTAGGCTTCTATGGTAATTGGATTAAGAACATTTTCTGGGCCATGGTCCTGCATACCCAGAGACAGGCAGAACCCTGAGTTGAAGACTAACCTAGTGTGCAGAGTGAGTTTCGGAACAGCCAGGGACTCACAGAGAGACCTGTAGCTGG
The DNA here is from genome assembly GCF_947179515.1 of Apodemus sylvaticus. NCBI lineage: Eukaryota > Metazoa > Chordata > Mammalia > Rodentia > Muridae > Apodemus > Apodemus sylvaticus. Next base: position 3,804,610 of record NC_067490.1, read on the forward strand.
TCTTTGCTACTTCATTGGATCTCTACTCAAAAACTCAGCCTGACCCAGTTTAATGTTCCCTCCACCATTATCCCACACCCTCACAATCCCTTCCCACACACATTCCCCAGACTTCTGCTTAAATGAATTAGCGAACTTGTCAGGCTCCTTACATGTGTGCACAGAGGTGCAGGGCTCCTCCTCATGCACTACACACTCTACCTCCATCATGGAATCTACTTTGTGTGAAGTCTGCTCATAGGTCTAGAGGCAGGGAACACAGCGGCTGAAAAACCCTGGAGTTGTTGTTGAGAAAGGTCTGCTGCATCCGATCAGCGTTCGTATGTGAGGACCGCACAGTGGAAGGAAGGAGTGTGCTGAGCTCAGCGAGAAGCTTTGCTGTTGTTTCAACAAGAGAAGGAAAGTTATGGGTTCCTTCAAAATTAATAAATATGAGATCTGACCAGGGGAGATCTAAAAATCTTGTCTGCAAAAATGTAGAAAGAAAACAAGTAGAACAACAAAACAAAACAAAACAAAACAAAACAAAACAAAACATGAATCTTGTCCCTCTACAAGGAAACAGCTCTGAAACTGGCTGAGACACCAGTCAGGACTTCAGCTATTCATAGACAATAAATCTTGTTGGCTACAAAGTCCATATGGCTTATCAGGTCACCCTTTCCTGTGGCATGGGTGGACATTTATATAGCAGCTTGAGTAAGTAGACTTACAGTGTTTGATGCCTTTCCTTCTCTCACATAGAAGAGAATCATCTTTAACTGATCTGTGGACACTGTATATTCCATACATGTGTTAATGCAGAAATGTATGTTACCTATAAATGTTTATGTGTTTACAGAGAAGGGACCTGACACCAAGGAAGACAAGACAAACATCCCAGATGATCTGAACTCAAACTGCCTCAATAGCTGTGTCCTCAGAAATGTGCATCCAGAACAACTTCAAATGATAATTTAAAATCTTCCAGCCCGCCGGGCGGTGGTGACACACGCCTGTAATCCCAGCACTTAGGAGGCAGAGGCAGGAGAATTTCTGAGTTCAAGGCCAGCCTGGTCTACAGGGTGAGTTCCAGGACAGCCAGGGCTACACAGAGAAACCCTGCCTCGAAAAAACAAACAAACAAACAAAAAAAAAAACAAAAAACAAAAAACAAAAAAAAACAAAAGACAAAAAAAAATTGGTAAAATCTTCCAGCCTCACAGACCGCTCCATCCAGGGCTTCAGTTAAGCCCTGCACTTTCCCATTACCCAGAGACTGGACAGCAAATGTTACAGCTAGCTTTCTTAGGACTTGACCACTATCCTCATTGCCTTAGGGCCTTTGAAAGATATTTTCATTCCCAGAAAGCAAGAAACAATTTTGAGAACACTAAGCCCTCATTGTCAATCGTGGGATGGTAAGTATTTGGTTGTTGAGTGGGTGTAGAGTGTTTGCCCTTGTGAAAGTGTGGTTGGTCACTAGTTGTTAAAGGTCCTTGTCAGAGAGGAAGCAAAGGAAAGATTAGATTCAGAAATTTTGTTCTCTCTTTTCCTTTCTTCTGTCTTCCTTTCTCTACTATCTAATGTCAGGGTTGAAGCAGGAAAAGGGATGAAAAGAAAAACGGGGCATGTAGGCATACATTTTTTCCCACCTACTTTAATAAATGTTCAGCCTCTCCTTTTGCCCACCACCCAGAAGAGGTCACGGAAGAGACAAGTTATTAGGATATTGGGGGAAGCGGACCTGTTTAACAATAGCTCTTTGGGGGTGAGCTCAATCTTCTTTGTGAGCAGTTTAGTCCCATAGTAAACCCCAAATTCAAATCAACAGCTGCAGTCCAGTCGGGAGGCCAGCAAACCCCACACAGGATTCAGCAGCTACAGTTCAGTCCTCTCAGCAGGCAGACACGATGCCCAAACCAGCAACTGTGGTTCAAAACCAAAGAAACCCCAAGGTTAACCAACCAAGAAGTTATGGGAATTCAGAAGCAGTTCTCTGGAGAGTTTCTGTCAGTGGTGGTGTTATCACAAGTGGGTATCAACAAGGATGTAAGGAAAATCAATACATGCATGTCCTTAGTGAAGAACAGTAAGGCAAAGCAAACCAAACCAAAGTTCAGTGCTCATCCCCAACTGTCTGTGGGGTCATATTTATACTTCTTCATCGCAGGTCCTGTCACATGTCTGCTATAACAAAACATCCTTTCACCTGTGTCTGCTTCAGGAAAACATTCTGTCACATGTCTGCTCCAGCAAACCATCATTTGTTACAACTAACTTTCCAAAGAACCTAGAAGTTTCCTGTCAGGACTATAAAAGAATGATAGAGTAAAGGGTAGACTGTTGAATCTACTTTACACTAAAGAGCAACAAGGACTAGTCTCACATATTTACATTGGTGTGGATTTTTGTATACTGAGAGAAACTTAAGCTTACATTTTGCTACAACTACTGTATACATGCTTCAACTCTTGTTTATGATATTGTACCCATGCAGCTCATTTTAAAGTGTAAAGTTTTAGCCCTTGAAAGAAACTATTGGAAACAGTTCAAGATAATTAAGAAATGTGAGTGGGTAACCAATCAAAGATATGGACATGTTAGGTACTAGTTTTGTTAATTACAAGGATAAGCTTTCTTTAGCCTCTTGTAGATGTTTGCAAAGTTGAACAGATAGCAGATGGCTAGAAATAAGCAATATTTGCCTATTCTGATGTTCTATAGATACAGAAGTGGTTTTTGAAAATCTCAGAGATCTACAGGTTATGGCGTTCAAAATGTTTTATTAACACGAGGCTTTCCACAGCAGTGAGGCAGGACTGTGCCTGCAGCACCCTTTCTACTTCAGAGAGGATGGTGGGCACTGAAGAATCTCCATATGGAGTTTGCTTCAAATGTGGCAAAGCTAAATACCAGCCAAAAACCTGCCCTTATTTCAACTGCAGACTGCATGCTGTCCTAACAGTGGACAAGCAGAACATGGAGGAAGTTGACTGGTGAGCTTTGCCAAGACAAGTTGGGGAAGTCCTTCAATATTCCTGCTTCACATATAAGTCCGTCATACACTGGGCCAGTAGCCTGAAGACGGATGCCCCAGCATTGCAGAAGAACCTTGGGTGACAGTCCAGTCAGCCAGCCATCTCTGCCATTCCCACAGCTTTGGAAGGAGGCTGCTTGCTCTGTACTTCCTGTTTTCTCAGGTAACATTCATCCTTCTCAGGTCACTGATGGGGAGGAAGACTAGATAGTTACAGTTTCACAGTGGCTTAAGTTGTTTAGGATGTAAGAAACTGATTTAGGTCTAGGAAGATTTTTTAGGTGGATAATTTCAAGTTACAGTACAAAGATAATTAGCCACAGAGCTTTCGACTCACAGGAAAGATAATTTCTCAATTGTTGACAAATACAAATGGATCAAACATTATGAATTTAATTCTTATATTTTATATTAAGAATTAATTAAAGTTCTTTTTTTTTTTTTTTTTTTTTTTGGATTTGGTTTTTTCGAGACAGGGTTTCTCAGTATAGCCCTGGCTGTCCTGGAACTCACTCTGTAGACCAGGCTGGCCTCGAACTCAGAAATCCACCTGCCTCTGCCTCCCAAGTGCTGGGATTACAGGCGTGTGCCATCACCACCCGGCTAATAATTACTAATTCTTAATTAGTTTAACTTAAGTTATTATACTTGTTTTTATTGTATATAGTTTATGAAATCAGAGAAGGAGACTTTTTTAGGAATAAAGGGGGCATGCTGAATTAATGTTGTACCCTGTGTGAAGATGAGTCTCTGTCTTACCTTGCCTACCTAAAGCACCTTCTGCGTGGTAAAATAAAAAGCCTATGTCCTGTAGCAAAGGAGAGTAGAAGGCAGGATTCTGGTCAGAGAGAGAAACTCTGGGAAGAGAGAAGCATGGGGAATTCGCCACCCAGACTCGGAGGAAGCAGGATGTGTGAAACTGAGGAGAGGTGACCAGCCACATGGCAGACCTTAGAATAGTATAAATGGATGACTGAGTTAGGAGAGAGCTGGGAACATGCCTAGCATAAAGCCCAGGCATTCATAATAAATGTAAGTCTGCTGCCATTATTCAGAGCAAGGCGGGCAAGCAGGGATGTCCCACAGATGCAGCAGGAGCAGGAGCAGGAGCAAGCAGACAGAGAGCAAGCCTTCCCTTCTTCCATGGCTGTAGTAAGCCACCTTTGGTCATTCGCCATTACAAGATGGCGCTGGCCAGATGCAACTCTCTGGTGGTAAACAACTTTAGTACATGCGCAATGTGCTGTGTATGTTATCACACTTGTATGCGGGGCTGAAAAGATGTATAAGGGCCGCAGGGAGAGGGCTCGGGGCCCCAGAAAGAAGAAGAAAAAGTCCTGAATAAAGCGTTGCAGAGAAGAACCTGGTCCTGTTTCATATTTCCTTGCTGGCAGGGTTGGGCACAAGACATGGCTTCCTGTAGGCTTCCAGCAGAAGGTGTGGCCCAGATGAGAAGGGGGGGGGAGGGCTGCAGCTCAAATACCCTGAGGCAGCTCAGCCAGCCTGGATCCCTTTACCCTCAGCTCTGTGGGCTCAGGCGCCGTCCTCTTCTGTTCCTCCACCAGGGGGCGCTGTTGCCCAAGACCGTGATGCTTCTCTTTCATCTTCCACAGGTGGGACCCTGGAGGGTCTGCAGTCGAAGGAAGGTAGGGGAAGGGGACACCTTTCTCTGCAGGAAAGCTCTGGATGTTGGGATGTCAGGGTATGTTACAAGTTAGCATTCAAACATCTGAGTGGAATTTATCTTGTTCATGGGTAATCAAAAACTCACATTGGCTCAAGTGCAAAGATGAGCACACACTGTGTCTTCTTCCTGGGATGATGCTGTGATCCACTGTGCACAGTAGGTCCATAAAATGAAATATCTTCTGTATTTTTAATTTTATGATTTTTTTTCAAATTGTCTTTTCAGTAAAGTCTGTTTCAACCATCTTTTCCTGTCCTGTTCCAGAGCTCTGTTCATTGGCTGGTTGTGCAGATTTGTCTAAACAGCCCTGTGTCCCCAGCTCCTGGCCTCACTCCAGTTGTGTAAGAGAGAGAGGGAGTATTTTTCAAATCATAGTTATAAAATGTTATTTTTATTAGATGCATTTGTTTTTGTATGTGAGTGTGTAGGTGCACTAGCACTGGATCCCTTGGAACTGAAGTTGCAGACGTTGACAGCCGCCATGTGCTGATGTCAGGGACTCAACCTGCATCCTCTGCAACAGCAGCAAGTGCTCGGAGCTGCTGAGCCATCTCCACAGCCACTGTTGCAATGTTTCCATCAGGAACCCACACAGCTGACCCACAGCACGCTGGCTGAGCACAGTGAGAGAACTAGAGGCTCAGGAAGAGACAGTGCAGTGCAGAGCTCAGGAGGGAGGGTGCTGGGCACTGATGGGGTGAGGCCCGAGGGACAGAGACAGAGAGGGGCTGAGCAGGAGGAGACGGAGGCAAAGGGGAGATGCTAACTCAGCAGAGCCCCCTGTTTGAGGGCGTTTCTGTACAGACTGCACTGGACACGTATCTGGACCCTGCTGGCCTCTTACATCCCATAGTGAACGCTGTGCTGGTTTGAATGAGAACAGCCACACAGGCTCATAGGAGTGAATACCTCAAATCCAGCTGTTGGAGCTGTTCAGAAAGGATTGGCATGCGTGGCATGGTTGGAAGATGGGCACTGGGTGAGACAAGGGTTTACAGACTTTCACTGTTCCCAGGGTCTCAACCTGTTGCTTGCAAATCAAATTGTGAGCTCATGGCTGTTCGTCCACCCCACCTTTCCTCTGCCATCATGGACTCAAACCCTCTCAGACTAGAGAACAGATTAAACACATTCTTCTATAAGTCGCCTTAGTCACAGTGTCTCATCACAGTAATAAAAAACTAACTAAAGCTGATGTGGCGACACAGGCCTTCAATCCCAGTGTGGTGGACTGAATAGGTGACCCCCATAGACTCATGTGTTTGAAAGCTTGGCCCACAAGGAGTGGCATTATTAGTGGGTGTGGCCTTGTGGAAGTGGGCGTGGCCTTGTTGGGGAAGTGTGTCACTGTGGGATTGGGCTTTGAGGTCTCCTATGCTCCTGCTCTGCCCAGTGTAGAATGAGAGCCTCTTCTTGGCTGCCTTTAGATCCAGATGCAGAAGTCTCTGCTCCCCCAGCACCATGTCTCCCTGCACACTGCCATGCTTCCTGTTATAATGGACTAAATCCCTGAACCTGTAAGCCAGCCTCTGTTAAATGTTTCCTTTTAGATGTGTTCCCTTGGTCATGGTGTTCTTCACAGCAATGAACCCAGACTAAGACACCCAGCACTGGGATGCAAAGGGACATGTATTTCTGTGAGTTCAAGGACAGCCTGAACTACATAGTGAGTTCCAGGATAGCCAGAGCTGTGCAGAGACCTTGTCTCAAAAACCGAAGAAGAAGAAAAGTAATGGAGACTGATCTGTGGAGCTGCCCAACCCCAGCAGCATCCTTAGGTTGGTCAGGAAGAAACTTAAGAGCATCAGGTTCTCATGGAAACACTCAGAGGGACCAGAGCCCCTCGCCTTGTCAGCTCACAGTGTGAGTGAAGGTCAGAGAGGGAGTGAGGGGTCACAGATTACATAACTCCTACCACACTGTCATCAGTATTCTGTGTTATAGCTGGTGACAATGTCCTACTGTGATTGAGTCACTAAAGCCACTGCACTGTGGAAGTGCTGACACAGGGGGGAGGCGGGAGTATAGACAGGGATCAATACCCTGCTGTCTGTGGTCCCCACAGGGGTCTCTCTTCAGTGGAGAAGGAGGTCTAATGTGCTGAGACAATGTCCCAGGTCCTCATGGACAAACCTGGGACTCAGAATGAAGGTCCTTGTAAAACACACCCACCTGGAACCACAGATGCATCATCTGTGAGGAAACACTGGAGGAGTCTGAAACTAAGCCTGAGGCTAAGAAGACAGAATCCTGAGGGAAGAGGCAAAGTCTCCTCTTTACAGATGAGAGTCCTGCTGTCAGGGTCGGCAGTGAGAACCACTCACTGCAGGTGCACTCAGAGCCTGGTCTCTGTGGGGTTCCTGTGGGGCTTGCAGCCCAGCGCCTCCACCTTCAGGAGAAGCATTTCTCCACTGCATCCCCAACCGCTTGCTTTGCCATTGTATTCCCGGAAGTGGCTTTTCTTCTAGAAGACTCCAGGGTCTGACTTCTGAAGAGAAGAGGGAAGAGGAAGGGTGGAGGAGAGGACACAGGGAGTCTGGCCTGCGGGTCTCTCCTGGTGTCCTGACAGCTTCTGGGTCAGAACTCGGAGACACCATGACAAACAGGGCTCTGTCCGCAGCACTGGATTCAGGCAAAGTCTTAGTCTCCAGGCGGTGAGGTCAGGGGTGGAGAAGCCCAGGGCTGGAGATTCGCCATCTCCCCAGTTTCACTTTTACTCCTAATCCCAGTCAGGTTCTTCTACCAGGACCCTGAGGACGCTGGCAGGACTCGCCCCCATTGGGTGGCGCAAAGCACCGGGAACCAACCAGCGTCACCGCGGGCACTGGTTATAAAGTCCACGCATCCCGCGGGACTCAGACGCCCCGGATCCCAGATGGACGCTATGGTGTCGCGCACGCTGATCCTGCTGCTGGCGGCTGCCCTGGCTGCAATCTAGAACGAAGCAGGTGAGTGCGGGAGTCGGGAGGGAAAAGGCCTATGCGGAGAGGGGCGGGGGCGGAACCAGGGAAGCCGCGTCCCCGCGTCGCCTACTGGACCCTCCGTCCCTCATCCACCCGCGTCCCGAGCCCTGCTCCCTTCCCGGCCCGCGCACCCGTCCGGGGTCCCGGGAGGAGGTCGGGGTCTCACTGCCCGCCAACCCAGGTTCACACTCGATGCCGTATTTCCACACCGCCGTGTCCCTGCCCGGTCTCGGCCTCGGGGAGCCCTGGAACTTGGAAGTCAGCTACGTGGACCACGTGCAGTTCGTGCGCTTTGACTGCAAAGCAGAGAATCTGAGGATGGAGCCGCGTGCGCCTTGGATGGAGCCGGAGGGGCGGGAGACACAGATCGCCAAGGGCAATGAGAAGAGTTTCCCAGTGAACCTGAGGACTATGCTGAGCTCCCGCAACCAGAGGGAGGGTGGTGAGTGACACTCTGGGCCTAATTGTGGAGGGCCAATGTGGACATGATTGGGTTTCAGGGACTCGCACAATCCCCTGTGAGTGGTGCTTTGTTGGGATGTTTTTTTCACAGTGATGGTTCATGACTCTCATTCTCTAGCATGAAGACAGCTGCCTGGAGTGGACTAAGTGACAGCCAGTGTGTTCAGGTCTCTCCTGTGACACCCAAAGCCCTCAGTTCTCTTTAGACAACAGTGTCTGATGTTCCCTGTGATCCTATGGGCTCAATGTGAAGAACTGTGGAGCCCAGCCTGCCCTGCACACAGGACCCTGTCCCTGCACTGCCCTGTGTTCCCTTCCACAGCCAACCTTCCTGGTCCAGCCATACACTGGGGGACATCTGCATCCTGTCAGCTCCATGAGATAGATCTAACACCCTCTTTTGGCGTGTCTGAAGACAGCTACAGTGTTCTTATATATAATAATAAATAAATCTTTTTTTAAAAAAATCTCTTTAAGACTATGGTGTAAACTATGTGTGAATTTGTAAAATCATTCGGTATAATTTAAAACTGATAAAGTGTAAATGGCCACAGTTACATCAAATGGGTTACCAGGTTACCTGGAAGGAAAGCTGGGGATAGACCGGGGTTGCGAGAGAAACATGAAGCCAAGACAAAAGGTTTTCTGATCAAGGCTCAAAGTTTAATGGGGGTCATCAAATATATAGGGGGGGAGGAGGAACCCTTCCCCCAAAGGCTGGAAACTCATTGGCAGAACCAGTTCAGGTTGCTCAGCAGGTGGCTAGTGCCTCTCAGGAAACTGCAGGTCCTTGAAGAACAATAGACTTCAACTTTGTCTGAGCACTCCACCCCAGGTGGAGAGAATTATGGCTAACACAGGAATTCCTGCTCAAAGACTGGGAGAGGAACTTCACATTGGTTTATGTCAAGTTCCTGCCAGGTGGCATGGCACCCCAATAAGGGTCTCTACAATAAAGTGTATAACAAAATTTGGCCTGAAACTTAAAACTAAAAGGTTATAATTAATATCCATAACAGATAATCTTCATTTGCTGCAATGCAGTATATTTAACTCTATGTAGGTATACGTAACTTAGATTCATCTTTTTCTATTGCCAAAAAGAAAGAAATGAATGGCCAAAATGGGGAGCCCCGGGAGTTAGGGTTTGCGCAGGGCGATGCTCCTATCCTTCCAGGAGAACAAAAGCATCCAACTAAGGAATCTGAAGATCATGGGGCAAATGAAACGTCTGAAGGAAAAAGATGGGTCATCAAGAGAAAATGTCCCAAGACAAGGAATCAACTGGCCAAGTGGTGTCATCTGTCTCCATCTTGTCTCTTCCTCCTTCTACAGGCATAGGTGGCAAATGGTCTTTGCCACTTTTCAGTTCAATTAAACATTAAGCTGGATTTTGGGGTTAGAGCGTGGGTCTCTCCTTCTCTAAACCCACACATGATTGTTAAAGGAAAATCCAATAATTCCATCTCATATCAGAAGAACCACTTGGTATGGGACAGAGAAAAACAGAAAATAAGGGACCGTTCTATTGCCACCAATCTCATAATCTATTGGTTTTCATTTACTCTCTAACACTTAAGGCAGAAAAGTTACAAATATTATGTCAAATTCTGTAAGAATATTGTGGATACATAAACTCTTCTGTCATCACACCAGCAGTCATTCAAGGTAGGAACTGATTCTAGAAATGACCTTCATCTTGCTTCCTCTGTGTGTTCCCAAGTTTCAATCTAAAGCAAGTAACTAGAAACAAAGTTTGTATACCTTGAATTACTTAAGAGGTTGAGGCTCTTAAATGTTCTGAGATGTGCGGACTATGACACTTAAAATGAATAGGTTTTCTAGCTTTCCTAACAGTAATCTTTTAGGTTTCCAAGAAGAAGGATGACACAGCCGACCAATGGCAAATTCACCTGGATTGTGTTAACACTAACTACTGGGGTAAACTGCCCCATGCCTCTTCTGCTGCCAGGTCCTGTGCAAACAGTGGACACCTTTGGGTTGACTGTTGTGTTCTACATAGACAGTGTTGCTGCTAAAGTGGCAAACATCACCCAATAATCAGTTCAGACTACAAACTGCTCAGGACACTCAATTTCCTGAGTTCAGAGGAAACTGACATGAACACTGTAGAGAACTCTGAACTCAAAAATCCTGAATCCTAAGACTGCCAAATACAACCAAGCTTAACACTGTGGACAGCTTGGCTGAAACAGCTTCATTGCTGAAAACAGTTTTACTGTGATACACCTAAAATCTTTTTTTTTAATATAGACACAATGGAGGTTATAGGAATAATACAGGAATAATAGGAAACAGGGTTAAATTATTCAATCTATTCTTATGTACAACTGTATATTGATAGAAAATTATTGTATAAATTTACAAAATTATATTAGCTTACATTGGTTTAGATCTTTGCATATTGAAACAAAAGCGAGGTTGTATTTGATTACATTAGTATAGATCTTTGTATATTGATACAAAATTGAGGTTTATTTGATTACATTGAGATAAATCTTTGTACATTGATACAAAATTAAGGTTATATTTGCCTACATGGGTATAAGTGTTTGTATATTGATGGAAAATCAAGATTGTATTTGCTTACATTGGTATAGATCCCTGTATAGTGATACAATATTGATGTATATTTGATTGCACTAGTATAGATCTTTGTATATTGATTCAAATTAAAGTTACAGCAGGTTACATTGGTATAGATCCTTGTATATTCTAACAAAAGTAAGGTTATATTTTGGTAATGTAAGACCCCCCAAAACCGAGGGTGCCCCAGCACCCCACGCCTCGGAAGGTGACACCCAAATCACTCTCGAGAAACGGTCTCGATGCAATAACATGAGGATTTCTTTATTTCAGAATTCTGGGTTCCACAGCCGTACACCGCACAGGGTTAGGGGACTGCGGACCCCGAGTGCTAAATTGCAACAGCTTTTATAAGTTTACAACAAAGCCCGCAAATCACAAACCAATCATTTCTTAGCATGGAGAGCCCGCGAAATGCGAGCCAATCGATTTGTACCACTCCATAGTTTTTAGGCCAATCAGTTTAAATTACCATATTATTTAAATTATGGACCAATTAGTTTCCTATTTTCATGAATGTCTATAGCTGCGTGAACTCCTGGATAGGTAATGGCGTAAGCAGTTTACAGAAGCAAGATAAGCTTAGCTCATTTCCAGTTACCTTATGGGACCAGGATCACCTATTCAAGGCCTTTTTGCCTAGCTCTGAACAAAGGGTGGACTCTGAACTGTGACCTTTTACCTAGTTTCTAACAAAGAGAACAAAGAGCAGGCTCTGGAATATGAAGTGTTTGGGGCTCCTTAGAAGGCTCGAGTTAGGCTGTATTTTCTATTCTTTCAGTAACAACATACTATGTATGGTATTAAAATAAATAAACCCTAAAAATACCTATGTACTCCTTAAAATTGCAATGGGAAATACTAATTCTTTTGAAAACTATTACAAAGTGTTTAAGAACATTTTTAAAATGCTAGTTAATAGATAATCCTACCTTTGTTGGTTTGGTTTTGTTAGGTAGTAGTCTTCAAAATCCTCAGACAGCTACAGAATATGACATTTAAAGATGTTTTTATTAATTTAAGACTTTTTTTTTAGACAATGAGATGTGTCAGCCCCTGGCAGCACCTCCATATACTTCAAGGAAGATGATGAGCATGGAAGAACCTCCTTATAGAGTTTGCCTCAAATGTGGAAAGCTGCCACTGGGCAAGAACCTGCCCTTGCTTCAACTGCAGACAGAATGCTGTCTGAACTGGACAAAGAAAGCACAGGAAGTCAAATACTGAAGTCTGCCAGGACCAGGTAGAGAAGAAGTCCCTCATGATTCCCGCTTCACAGAACAATCTGTCAGATGTTCTGGGCCAGGAGCCTGAAGACATGGATGCCCAACCGTTCCAGAGGAACCCTGGGAGACTGTCCAGACAGACAGCCAGCAGTCTGTGTTTTCTACAGTTGTAAAAGCTGCATGTTCTGCACTCCCTGTCCATGTTGATAACATTCATTCTTCTTAGGTCTCTGATGGGGTTGGAGCCATCCACTGGGTGACAATCTGCCCTTCATCTTGTCTGTGACCAGGACCCTGTCCAAACTGTGGACAAGCAGGAAACTGGGGAGTTGATTGCCCCGATTTGCATAGACAAAGCAGGCTGATCCCCCAGGGTCCACTGCAGTCTTTGGACCTTCTGAACTGGGCAGGGAAGACTAATGCTGTCCTGGGTCCAGTGAAATCAAGACTACCACAGTGGAACCTTCAGTGATTGTCCAGGTAACAGATAAGTCTGTCATTTTTAATAGATCTGGAAGCTGCTTAGTCTGTACTTCCTGCTTACTCAGTTGAAATTCCCCCTTTGCAGATCTCTGATGCTGTTGACCAGGGAGAGCTTTGTCAGTTTAACAGCAGCAACAACACAGGCTTCAGGTGCTTCTCAGTTCTCTTCATGTGTGAAAATCACCAGACACTTTCCTAGAGTTGCTACTAGGTCCAGACACTGACACATTGTTACCAGATTCTAAGAAGAGATAAAGCACACAGCAGATTTCAATGTAACTTTTTACTATCCCTTTCTGTAAAGGAAGTTATTTAACTGTGACTGCTCTCAGGACCCAGCCACCTGTGTCTTGTGGTGAATACTTGGATAGAAAAAATGGTAAAGCTTATGTAAGTTCTGTGGATATGAAACATTAAGTAAATTGCAATGATCTTAGTAGTGAGCTTTGAGATCTGTGAATGTGACTTACTTATAAAGGTCTAAAAAGTGTTTTAAATGCAATTTATAAGGCTCTAAGGAGGTGTTTTAAGGTGTGTAATGTAATTTGTAAAGGTATAAAAAAGTGATTTAAGGTGTATGTAAAAATGAAAAATGCTTCAGTTTTCTTCCCTTGCTATGCTTTTGTTATATTAAGATCTAAGAAGGTCAGAGTTTTAGCATTAATCAGTGGAGCTCTGATCAGTTATTGATCTGGCTATGATAAACAGTGATTGCTATTATCATCGTCCACGAGCTCAAGATTATGAATTATTTATGTTTGTCTTCTAAGAATAGACTTAAAAGTGCTTCTCTGAGCTAAAAACACCTGTCCGGTCTGTATACACGCAGTGTTCTGGAAGAGGGCAGAATGTTCATGCTTTTACCTCCAAACTCCTTTTCTGGGTCCCCAAGCTTTTACTATGACTCAAAGGCCTGAGTCTGCTGCCTTTTCTACAATGTAAAGGTCAATACAGATTAGAGAGTGGTGTGTTCACATGTCTAAAAGTTATCTCATTTTGTAAACTTAAAAAATTGTTTTAAGCTTCAAAAAATCTTGAATCCACCTCTCACAGGTCAGTAAGTACTGTCAATCACAGCCTGTTTCATCTCCTGCCTGTTCAGCTTATGCCTGAGGGTGGGGTCTCCTCCTCCTCTCTGTCATCTTGGGATGCCCCACCCCCAGATAATGGGCATAAAAGTTTAAAATATTCCCCTAAGGAAGAAAGAATTTTTCTAACCTCCTGAACTTTACCTTCTGATCCTTATATACACATATGCTTCACTAAAATGCTCGCTCCAGGTGTTTCCTCAAACCCTGCATGGCAGACAGCCTCAAAGCACCTGCCCCATGACAATTCAACTTAAAAACGTATCTGCATTCCCCAGCTGCAGATGGTCCTGCAGAGCCTGGACAGGGAGGGAACAGCATGCTTATCTTGAACCTAGACAGCATCCCAGCTTTCTTGGGTCCTCAAAGATGTTGACACCCCCAGACAACAGGAAGCAGTCTAAAGAGCTCAGTGACCCCATTTCTGCCCCACCAGTCACCCCTTCCTATTTTCTCACCTTATACAATAAATAAGACAAATGGATGTCTGTCAACCAATGACCACCCACATTCCAGAACCAGCCTGCTTTCAGACTCTCAGTGCCAGAAGCCACATCATCACCAGCCACCAAATGTGACACATTTCCACTGTGGCCACAAGTTTTGTGCACCCTTATCCAGCCCAGGTCTTCACAGACGACACTTTCCTCTTCCACTCACTACTCAACCCCAATAAACCTCTCACATGAAGTCTGCTGTGTGGTATGATCTTTGCAAAATCCTTTAGCCCTCTGATCCATGCAAGAACCCTAGCAAGCCCCACAGGGTCAGCCCTGAATGTTTCCCCAGCTGGGCAGCTGTCTGTTGGAGCAGGACCTGAAGCTGCATGGAGTCTGAACAAGAAGGGAAATAGTAGATGTCCAAAGAGTGCAAGAGCGCGTCTTCTCATGCCTGTTTAATTCTATGTCCACCTGTCTGTCTGTATATCTATCAACTACTTACCTACCTAACCACCTCTCCTCAGCCCCTCCCAAATCAGATTATCCTGCTCTGAGATAAGAAGATGTCCCTATTTCTCTCTCCATCTCTTCCCTCGCCCTGACTTTATCACTCTCTCCTGTGATTATATCAGCAGCATCAACCAACAGGCCGGGTGAGACATGTCCTCAGGACTGAGGGACAGGAATGGGGTAGGAGCCCACCTTACATTCCAACTGATTTACCATGGGTCCTCCATCCACAGGGCAGGGCCCTGGCTCCAGGTCAGGCAGAGGAACTCATACCCATCCTCCTCCCTCAGCTCTCACTGACTGACCCTGCACCAGGAGGCTGTGCTGTTTGCATTTTGTCAACTCAACACAGACTGTGTTGTATTTGGGGAGAGAATCCTGAATCGAGAAAATGCCTCTGTTCAGGGGCCTTTAGAAAAGTCTATAGGGCATTTTAATAATCATTATTAATGATCAATATAGAAGGGCTCAGCCCACTGGAGGTGGTCTTGGCTGGTGATCATGGATTGTATAAGAAAGCAGGCTGAGGAAGCCAGGAGCTGCAAGCCAGGTAGCACTGGTCTGGTCTCTGCTTCAGCTCCTCCCTCTAGAGTCCTCCCTCAAGGTCCTGCCCTGAATCTCTCCCATGATAGACTGTGATGTGGAAGCATAAAGTGAAATAAACCCTTTCTTCCTCAAGTTGCTTTTGGTCAAGGGGTCTTATGCAGCCATTTAAACCCTCACTAAGATAGGTGCACAAGAGCCTCACTCTCTCCCTGCAGACCCCACCCTCTCCTGCAGCTCAACTCCTGTCCCTCCCTTGCCCTGGAGCAGCACCCACAAGGCTGCTCACAACCTGTACAGCTCCTGGGGATCTGATGCCCTCTCTGACCTCCTAAGACTGAAGGAACCATCTGGCAGGTCTCACCTCCATTGGGTGGGGCGATCCTGGGAAACCAACGAGCTATTCCGCGGGCGCTGGTTATAAAGTCCACGCAGCCCGAGGGACTCAGATGACCGGGATCCCAGATGGGGGCGAAGGCGCCTCACAAGCTGCTCCTGCTGCTGGCGGCCGCCCGGGCCCCGACCCAGACCCGCGCGGGTGAGTGCGGGGTCGGGAGGGAAAAGGACTCTGCGGGGAGGGGCGGGGGCGGCACCGGGGAAGCCGCGTCCCCTCGTCTCCCCACCGAACCCTCTGCCCCTTCTCCACCCGCGTCCCGAGCCCCGCGCCCTGCTCCCCTCCCAGCCCGCGCACCCCCCCTCCTCCGGGGTTCCCGGAGGAGGTCGGGGTCTCACTGCGCGCCGCCCCCAGGCTCACTGTGGTATTTCTACACCACTGAGTCCTGGCCTGACCTCAGGGAGCCCCGGTTCATTAGCGTTGGCTACGTGGACGACACGCAGTTTGTGCGCTTCGACAGCTACGTGGAGAATCCGTGGATGGAGCCGCGCGTGCCTTGGATTGAGCAGGAGGGGCCGGAGTATTGGGAACTGGAGACGCGGAAAGCCAAGGCCCGTGTGCAGTTTTACCGAGTGGGTCTGAGCATCCTGCTCGGTTACTACAACCAGAGCAAGGGTGGTGAGTGATCCCGGGTCGAAGGGCAGGAGCGGGGCGGGAGGGCGAGGCTGACCGCGGGGTCCCGCAGGCTCTCACACAATCCAGAAGATGTCTGGCTGTGATGTGGGGTCGAATGGGAGCCTCCTCCGTGGGTACATGCAGTACGCCTACGACGGCCACGATTACATCGCCCTGAACGATGACCTGAAAACGTGGACGGCAGTGGACCTGGCGGCGCAGATCACCCGACGCAAGTGGGAGCAGGCTGGTGATGCAGAGACACAGGGCCTACCTGGAGGGCGAGTGCGTGGAGTGGCCCCGCAGATACCTGGAGCGCGGGAAGGAGACGCTGCTGCGCACAGGTGCAGGGGCCACGGGCAGCTCCTCCCTCTGCCCTCGGGCTGGGGCTCAGTCCTGGGGAAGAAGAAACCCTCAGCTGGGGCGATGCCCCTGTCTCAGAGGGGAGACAGTGTCCCTGGGTCTCCTGATCCTCATCACAGTGACTGCACTGCCTCTCCCAGGGCTCAGCCTCCTCCCTGGACAGTGCCCAGGCTGTGTCAGGAGGGAAGGAGAGAATTTCCCCCACTTAGCAATGGCGGCTCCCTGCAGTCTGAAGCCTCTGTCAGCCATGGCCTCTCCCAGGCCGGGTTCTCTGCCCACATGCATTCTCTGTGGTTACTGACTCTTGTCATGATGAGTGTGTCAGTCCTTTACCAAGGACCCGGAGTCTACTTTACCTGATGGGAGACATGGACTCACCTACACTAGGCTGGTTCCACCTGTTTCTAGAACTTCACAAAGAATTCATCCTTGCAGATCCCTCCCTGTCTGTGAGCTTTGCATCCCTTCCACAACCCAATTCATTCTATTCCTACAGTGGTGAGTGGTCACAGGAGCCCTTATGGGGGGACCCTGGAGAATTATAAATTGTGGAATTTCTTTCTTTCCTTCTTTCTTTCTTTTTTTCGGTTTTTGATTTTTGGTCTTTGGTTTTCGGTTTTTCTAGACAGGGTTTCTCTTTGTAGCCCTGGCAGTCCTGGAACTCTGTAGATCAAACTGGCCTGGAACTCAGAAATTCACCCGCCTCTGCCTCCCAAGTGCTGGGATTAAAGATGTGCACCACCACTGCCTGGTTGTTTTTTTTTTCTTTTCTTTTTCTTATTTCTTACTTTCTTCTTTACTTTTTTTTTTTTTTTGAAGGCATTATTTTGTTTCTACTCAGGTTTTGTCTGCATGGAGAGATCCTATTTCTCCAAGCCCTCCTATTAGCATTTGTATCAATCTCCACAGGTGCCAGGGGAGACTGCTAACTTGGATAATTAGACAAATTAAATCAGGGTTCCCATTAAAGGAGAGATTCTTGTGAACTTAGACTGTTTCCTGTCAGAACTAAACATCCAGAGCCTCCTGTTTGTCCTCTGTCCCACAAGTTACAGTGCACCACCCCAGTGAATCAGGAATTGGACTCTGAGAGACAGGGAATTCTGCAATCTAGAGCTGGAGTGAGAGGGAAGATCCTCACACCATGTGAGCCCATTGTGTTCCAGTGAGTGCTGTACTGGGGTTCAGAGCACACTCTACGGATCCTGTGTGACACACCTGTACCTTGTCCTACAGAGGCAGGGCCAGGAAGTATTTTCTCTGGCTGAGTGTGAGAGGTTCACCACATTTCTGCTACACACTATGTGATGGCTGCTCACTTGGACTGACAGTTCTGCTGGTCAGCAAGATGGCCACAGTGGTTGAGTCTCAGTGGTGACACCCTTCCAGTGGCATATGGCCTATAGAGCAGCATATAAGGATGACCATGTCAGGCCAGGCGGTGGTGGCCCACTCCTTTAATCCCAGCACTCTGGGAGGCAGAGGCAGGCAGATTTCTAAGTTCGAAGCCAACCTGTTCTACAGAGTGAGTTCCAGGACAGCCAGGGCTACACAGAGAAACCCTGTCTTGAAAGAAAACAAAACAAAAAACAAACAACAACAACAACAAAAGGATAACCATGTTGACCCACTGGCTCGTGTGGATTCCCTCTTAGCTTCTGAGTCCCCCAGGAACATGTGCAGTTCTGTGCTCAGGGGACCAGCTCTGCCTGCAGGTCACTAGGGCGATGACAGTCAAACTATCAAACAGACACATAGTTCAGGGTCATCATTGATTTAACTGTGTCTTGTGTAGATTTCAGTTTGTCTTCCTAATTGTATGATCTCTTAAATCTTCCACACAGATGTTCCAAAGGCACATGTGACCTGTCACCCCAGACCTGAAGGTGATGTCACCCTGAGGTGCTGGGCCCTGGGCTTCTACCCTGCTGACATCACCCTGACCTGGCAGTTGAATGGGGAGGAGCTGACCCAGGACATGGAGCTTGTGGAGACCAGGCCTGCAGGGGACGGAACCTTCCAGAAGTGGGCATCTGTGGTGGTGCCTCTTGGGGAGGAGCAGAATTACACATGTCATGTGCACCACGAGGGGCTGTCTGAGCCCCTCACCCTGAAATGGGGTAAGGAGGGTGTGGGTGCAGAGCTGGGGTCAGGGAAAACTGGAGCCTTCTGTAGACCCTGAGCAGGTCAGGGCTGAGAGCTGGGGTCATGACCCTCACCTTCATTTCCTGTACCTGTCCTTCACAGAGCCTCCTCCATCCACCAACTCCAATCTGGTGATCATTGCTGGTCTGGCTGTCCTTGGAGCTGTGGTCATCATTGGAGCTGTGGTGGCTTTTGTGATGAAGAGGAGGAGAAACACAGGTAGGAAAGGGCAGGGTCTGGGTTTTCTCTCAGCCTCCTTCTGAAGTGTGCTCTGCTCACTAATGGAAACACAGCCACACCCACATTGCTACTGTCTCCACCTGGGTCTGCTGTCAGTTCTGGGAACTTCCTAGTGTCAAGATCTTCCTTGAGCTCTCACAGCTTTCCTTCTCACAGGTGGACAAGGAGGAGACTATGCTCCAGCTCCAGGTTAGTGTGGGGGACAGGATTGTCCTGGGGCCATTGGAGTGAAGCTGGAGATGGTGGGAGCTCTGGGAATCCATAATAGCTCCTCCAGAGACATCTTCGGGGGACCTGAGTTGTGCCGTGATATGAATACATACATGTACAGATACATTTGTTTTGTTGTACCCTAGGCAGGGACGGCTCCCAGAGCTCTGATATGTCTCTCCCAGATTGTAAAGGTGACACTCTAGGATCTGATTGAGGAGAGGTAGTGTGGACATGATTAGGTTTCAGGGACTCCCAGAATCCCCTGCGAGCAGTGGGTTGTTGGGATGTTGACTTCACAGTGATGGTTCATGACTCTCATTCTCTAGCATGAAGACAGCTGCCTGGAGTGGACTGAGTGACAGCCAGTGTGTTCAGGTCTCTCCTGTGACACCAGAGCCCTCAGTTCTCTTTAGACAATAGTGTCTGATGTTCTCTGTGATCCTATGGGCTCAATGTGAAGAACTGTGGAGCCCAGCCTGCCCTGCACACAGGACCCTGTCCCTGCACTGCCCTGTGTTCCCTTCCACAGCCAACCTTCCTGGTCCAGCCACACACTGGGGGACATCTGCATCCTGTCAGCTCCATGCTGCCCTGAGCTGCAGTTCCTCACTTCCACAATGAGAGAATCTGAATGTGAACTTGATTTTTCACAACTTGGCCCTGAGGTTTGATTGCTTCTTAATTTCATGGATTGGGAATTCATAGAATTTTTTTCTTTAAGAAATAATGACATATGTGTAATCTTCCAGAATCTGTGTCACTTTGCTGTGTGTATCTGGTGGGAGACAGTGAGGCTGTGGGAACTGAGTGTGAACAGAGCTGTGCTGAGTCGGGCTCAGTCAGTTATTATCTGTGATGGGGTCACTGCATGGCTGGGTCACTCCAGGCTCTGCTGTCTCCATCACTATGAAGCACATGCTGAGAGTCTGTCATCACAAGGACACAGGGAAGGACAGAGCCTTGTCCTGTCCTCAGGATTGTGAGCCCCAAGAGCTAAAGCTCAGAGACCCAAGTGGGGATCCTTCAGTGTGCTGGGTGGGTGCACAAGAAAAGTCACTCTACATTTCCTCCCACCTATTTGTTTTAGCTACAAATGATACCGTCCTGAAGCTGCCCTGTCCTATGTTACTGTGGTGATTTCTGCTCCTTTTTTCCAGTGTCTTTTCCAGGGTTCTCAGGTATAGAATGTGATTTTTGGTTGAACTCTCAAGAACACATCTCCAGCTGAGATAATTGGCTTAGATTTTTCAGAACCTATTTTTAATAATGGTTCTCAAGTGCTTAACCTTCCTGCTATCTGTCACCCACCAGAAGCAATGGAAAAGAAAGGATATGAGGATACAGGGAAGTGCACCTGTTTAGAAATGGTTTTTGGGGTAAATCAGATCCACATTGTCAGGTTATCAGCAGTTCAGTTCACAAGAATCAGCAAGGGCAGCTTGATGCAGAGGAAGCCGGGAGGCTCAGCTGTTTGCTGTTTAGAAAGAGTTCCATGGAACAATTTCAATCTCCAATTGTCAGGATACCAGCAGTCCAGGTCTGTAGTGTCAGGATAGCAAACAGGAATCATCAGATGTGGCACAACCCAGCAGAAACAGCCAGGCCTCCGCTGAATCAGCCTGAGTCAGCAGGAGACACCAGGAGAAGTTCTCTGCTGTGCCTCTCTCAACAGAGTGAAGACCAGTGAAGACATGACACTGACAAAGCATTGCGAAGCCAGCTCTGCAAGACCACCATCACTTACACTGCGTCCTATTATACTCTCCCCAGACACCATGTGTTCTCACAGGACTATTTCCTCCCATGAATCTTGCCTCAGCAAAACACCACGTGAGTCTGTACCAGCTGACATATCCAGAAACTTTGCTTCACTCTGCCAATTGGCGCCCTGCAAAAAGGATCAAGAAGCTGCCAGAACATCACCAGAATATTTTTGATGCATTTGTCTCTATGGAGTCATGAGAAACAATGACCAATAAACAATGGTAAGGCTTAGGGGCTGGAGAGATGGCTCAGTGGTTAAGAGCACTGACTGCTCTTCCAAAGGTCCTGGGTTCAGTTCCCAGCAACCACATGGTGGCTCACAACCATCTGTACTGAGATCTGACTCCCTCTTCTGGACTGTCTGAAGACAACTACAGTATACTCACATATAATAAATAAGTAAATCTTTAAAAGAAAAAAGAAAAGAAATAAACTTTTAAAAAAATGATAAGGCTTACCAATACCATGGAGCCTCATCTTCTGTCTGTTGGGTTTTATTTACATTCCCCTTAAATATCGAATGTCTATTTTATATAGCCTTTCATATGTTTACTTTAGCAAAAACAACCTTTCATCTGTGTCTGTTTCAGTAAAACATCATTTGATACAACTGACTTTCCACAGAAAACAGAAGTTTTCATTTCAAGAACAGCAATGCTTCTCTCTCCTGAAATTTGGGTACGGCTTCCTGAACCATTTACACTCCTGGACTATCCTATCTTTTAGCAGCTTGTGTTCCAGAGTTAACTCCCTGAAATCTCTTCATCTCCACTGCCTGCTCTGTGGACTTGTGGCTTGCAGCCCTGACTTGGGCATTGTCTTAGGGTTTCTACTGCTGCACAAACATCATGACCAAGAAGCAAGTTGGGGAGGAAAGGGTTTATTCAGCTTACAGTTCTGCATTGCTGTTCATCACAAAAAAGAAGTCAGGACTGGAATTCAAGCAGGTCAGGAAGCAGGAGCTGATGCAGAAGCCATGGAGGGAAGTTCCTTACTGGCTTGCTTCCCCTGGCTTGCTCAGCCTGCTCTCTTATAGAACCCAAGACTACCAGCCCAGAGATGGTACCATCCACAAGGGGTCCAAGCCCCTTGATCACTAATTGAGAAAATTCACACAGCTGGGTCTCATGGAGGCACTTCCCCAACTGAAGCTCTTTTCTCTGTGATAACTCCAACCTGTGTCAAGTTGACATGCAAAACCAGCATGATGGATGGACAAAAGCACACAAAAACAGGCATGGTGGATGCTGTATTCAGCATAGTCTGCCTTAAAGTCCTGTTCATAGGCCTGTTGTTGCTCTGCACTGTGGACGGCTCTGTATTGCAGGAGACCAAAGTCCCACTCATAGGCTGTACCATTTAAATGAAGTTAGGCTTATAGCCCTAAAGACACAGGAGGCAAAAACTGAGGTAAAACCCTGTCAACGAACCTTTATTTTCTTAACTATATAGGAGATGCCTATTACAAGCCTGATTCTGCAACTAAATGCCAGCTCTTTAGAAATCTCTATCTGTGTCATTCTTCGGAGCAGGTCTACATTTCCCTTGAGCTCCTCCAAAGCCAAGATGGCTCCTCAGCTCTCTTTCCTAGATTTCTGCTTTAACTGTGTCCTGCCAGTTGCTTCTGTTGTTCCTGTAAACCCAAAGAGAAAATCCCCATCACCCCGGATGGGATGCTCTTTCCATAGAGGCTCTTCCAAGCTGAGACACACACACACACACACACACACACACACACACACACACACACAGAGAGAGAGAGAGAGAGAGAGAGAGAGAGAGAGAGAGAGAGAGAGAGAGCTCTTCCCCCAAAGGCCCAATTGCTTGTATATATATAATCTAGCTCGTCCCACACACCTTGCCAGGCTGAGCCACCTTGCTGTTGCTGTCATGGGGTTTTTCTCCTCCAGGACTGCTAACTTTTTTTTCATCCCCCTTTTCCCTGGCATCAGGCCCATGGGCTAGAGTGGGAAGTGCTTCCCGGATGCAGCTAGTTTTTGCTAAGGCTCCATTTCTCTGGTGCTGCTGGGGACTGGAGGGGACTGGAGATGTGTTGTCACCATGGACAACTCCTGTGAGGCCTGCAGGCTGAGGAGATGTAGTGGAGCCTCCATTTTAACAGGACCTGCCATTTTGGACAGCTCCTGTGGGGCATTTACTGAGGTGGCCCATAGGCTGGAGCAGGAAGGAAGGACCTGCTCCACTTTGAGGGATTTACTGTTAGAGACTACAAATAAGCCAGGATAGACCCTTTCTTCCTAAGCTGTGCCTTGTCAGATATTAAGCCACAGGGATGGAAAAGGAAACTGTATTGGTTACTTTTCTGTTGCTGTGATAAAACATCATGTCCAAGGAAACTTATAGAAGGTTTCTCTGGGGATTAGGGTCCCAAAGAGTTAAGAGTCCATCACCATCATGACAACAAACACCAGGCATGGCAGCAGGAACAGCTGAGAGCTCACACCTCCAACCACACCCCCCAGTGACATAGTTCCTCCAGCAGGGCCACACCTCCTAAGCCTCCCCAAACAGCACCAACTGGGAACTAAGTATTCAAGTGACCAAGACTATGGGGGTCATCCTATTCAAAGGACCACAGTAACTAATACAGTGCCACCCAAGCTCTCAGGGCAAATATAGGATCTTCCAGATGTAGTGCCAGTGAAATGGTAGGGATCCCCCAAAAGCAGACAGGAGCTGATCCGATGTAATCACAGTAGGACCTGTTTATTTGAGCTAGCTCAGTTCAGAGGGCTGCATCAATCAGGACCGTTTTGGTGATGAGGAGACAGGCAAGGTTTTATAGTGAGCAGCAAGCAGGGGTGAGTGTGCAAGCCTCTAACTGGGAAGTTACTGTGGCCTTAAACATAATTGGGCAGTGGTGGTGTAAGACCCCCCAAAAGCGAGGGTGCCCCAGCACCCCACGCCTTGGAAGGCGACACCCAAATCACTCGCGAGAAATGGACTCAATGCAATAACATGAGGATTTCTTTATTCCAGAATTCTGGGTTCCATAGCCGTATACCGCGCAGGGTTAGAGGACTATGGACCACGAGTGCCGAATTGTGACAGTTTTTATAAGTTTACGACAAAGCCCGCGAATCACAAACCAATCATTTCTTAGCATGGAGAGCCCATGAAATGCGAACCAATCGATTTGTACCACTCCATAGTTTTTAGGCCAATCAGTTTAAATTATCGGAGCCTGCACTCAGTGGACCAATTAGTTTCCTATTTTCTTGAATGTCTATAGCTGCATGAACTCCTGCATAGGGGTAATGGCATAAGCAGTTTACAGAAGCAAGATAAGCTTAGCCCATTTCTAGTTACCTTATGGGGCCAGGCTCACCTATTCAAGGCTTTTCTGCTAGCTCTAAACAAAGGGTGGGCTCTGGAATGTGACCTTTTACCTAGTTTCTAACAAAGCGAGATAGCATTTTAAACTTCTAACTTCTTGGGTTCATTAGAGTTAGGCTGTATTATTTTCTATCCTCTCAGTGGCATACAACTTTAATCCCAGCATTTGGGAGACAGAGGCTTAACAGATTTCTGAGTTCGAGGCCAGCCTGGTCTACAGAGTGAGTTCCAGGAAAGCCAGAGCTACACAGAGAAACCCTGTCTCAAAAAAAAAAAAAAAAAAAAAAAAAAAAAAAAAAAAAAAAGGCATGTGAACATAATTGGATGGCGCTGGGAGTCATATCATAAACTTAATTTCTGCTACCCTCTGCATTGGTGGTTGCTAGACTGAGGATGGGCTTATAACCTGGGGATGCAGTTTTGTTGGGGCTTGTAACCTGGAGACACAGATCCTGTTGGGGATTAGCCTAGACACTGGAGCTAGGCTCATGTTTTGTTGAGAGGTAACTTGGAAACTAATGCCAGGTACCAGCCTGTTAGTTTGCCTGAGTTGAAGTTCTATAAAATGGATTCTTAATTTAAAAGGTTTGACCTCTCACAGGTGGCAGCTGGCTGACACTGCCACAGAAGGAACCTGGGCAAGAAGGCCTGGTTCTCCAGAGTCACCCAAGGCAATGCTGGTGCCCATCTGGCCAGGAAATGCCTTTTCTAATGTCATGGTGGGCAAGTCCTGTATGTGCCGAGTCCAGGAATGAAGCAACTTTCCAAAGGAAATGTTCAGACACAAGGATCTCCAAGGGGCCATCGAGATGGCTCAGCGTGTGAGGGTCTTGTCACCAAGCTTGGCACCCTGAGTTTGATCCACAGAAGCCACGTGGTGAATGGAGAGACCTGACTCCTGTAAGTTATCCTCTGAGCCTCACACGGGAATCATGTTATGCACATCCCTGCACATGATTATTAAATCAGTGCAATAAAAAAGAAAAATTGGGGCTGGAGAGATGTCTCAGTGATTAAGAGCACTGACTATTCTGAAGGTCCTGAGTTCAAATCCCAGCATCCACATGGTGGCTCACAACTATCTGTAATGAGATCTAATGTTCTTTTCTGGAGTGTCTGAAGACAGCTACAGTGTACTTACATATAATAATAAATAAATCTTAAAAAAAAAAGAAAAGAAAAACTGGTTTCATGTTGAAGGATATGGAAACAGGTATGTATAAGGACACATATGTATAAGTTGTGTCCAATTTTCCTCCAGACTTTCCACTGGGGAAGTTTTCCTGTGTCTAAAACCCACATTGTGATGAGAGGCTACCAGGATTGAAGGGCAACCCATGCAAGGATGATCACAGAGATTTTAAACTACTTTACGTGTTACGTATTTATACTATTGCTTTATGTGTATGGTGTGTAAATGAGGGCACTCCCCAGCTGTGGTGTGTGTGTTGGGAACAGAGGGAGTCAGAAGACAATCTTGGGGACACAGTTCTCTTTTTCCATGTGGGTTCTGGGGGACTGACACCAGGTGGTCAGACCTCATGGCAATCACCTCTACCTGAGTCACCTCACCATCCAACACCCTGTTTTTGGAAGTGTTGAGAAATCAAACCTGGGGCCTGTGTTGTACAAGGTGGGCACACTTGTCACTGAGCCACATTCCCAATGCTTGAAAACCTGTCAGCAGACAGTGTTTTCTGTTATTTCAAAGGCCGGTACTAAAGCTTTGGGATAAAGATGGAATTAGAGACTACCTTTTAAAAACAGATTTGGGTGACATACAAGAAGCACTTTGGCAACAGAGTTAGGTGATCTGAAGATCTAAATCTAGGAGAACCAGGTCTGAATGGAAATTTCTGGCTTCGTTGGAGACCCTGTTGTGTCGTGTGATGTTTTTCTGGAATCTGTCTACTGGGAGGATGATTTTGCTGAAGCAGACACGTGGTGTTATTCTGGAAGCTTCCTGGAAAAGGGGCGAGTGATGTTTTGCTAGAGCTTGAGAGACGTCCTCTTGAGAGAACACCTGGTGTTTGGAAAGGGTGTGAATATAACCCAACCTCGGACGATGCTGTGTGGCATTGGTTCACCTGCCACTCTGTGCTGGTCCTCACTGACGATGCTGTGGCATTGGTTAGCCTTGCCTTCTTTGCTGATCGATTGTCATGACTTTGTAGAGAGAAACGAACCAAAGAGCTTCTGGTGAGTTCCAGCAGCTTCTTCCTGCTTCTGCAGACTCAGGCCGATTGGTGGAGCCTCAGAGTTTCTTCTGGACTGAACTGCCATTGCTGACTCATGTGAACTCAGCTGCCGACATCCTTACAGTACAGACTGGATTCGCCCCGAAGAACCATGTCTAAACATGTCCAACCTCTCCTTTGCCCTATTACCTTCCCCTTTCTACCGCTGAAATACATGGAGTTGAGAAAGCTCGGCTGAATCAGATCACCCAACATATTGAGAACCTCAGAATGGAAGGAAGGAAATGTGTTGAGTTCAGGGAGATGTTTTGCCCTTGTTTCCACAAGAGAATGAAAGCTATGAATTCCTTCAAAATTAATAAAGATTAGATTTGAACAGGGGAGATCTCATGAAAATCTTGCTTAAAAAAATGAAGGGAGAAAACAAGAGGGACAACAAAACAAAGAAAACAAAACAGAACGCGGATTCTCAGCCCTCCACATGGAAACAGCTCTGAGGAGGCTGAGTCATCTTTGTGTGCTGTCATTATTCAGAGCAAGGCGGGCAAGCAGGGATGTCCCTCAGATGCAGCAGGAGCAGGAGCAAGCAGACAGAGAGCAAGCCTTCCCTTGTTCCATGGCTTCCTGGAGGCTTCCAGCAGAAGGTGTGGCCCAGATGAGAAGGGGGGAGGGGCTGCAGCTCAAATATCCTGGATTACAGGTGTGTTTTCCTATCTCAAAGAAAAGGATGGGGGGGGGGGTGCACGCCTGTAATCCCAGCACTCTGGGAGGCAGAGGCAGGCAGATTTCTGAGTTCGAGGCCAGCCTGGTCTACAGAGTGAGTTCCAGGACAGCCAAGGCTATACAGAGAAACCCTGTCTGGAAAAACAAAACAGAAAGAAAGAAAGAAAGAAAGAAAGAAAGAAAGAAAGAAAGAAAGAAAGAAAGAAAGAAAGAAAGAAAGAAAGAAAGAAAGAAAGAAAGAAAGAAAGAAAGAAAGCACATTAAGCAAAAACGCCTCTCAGATGTTGCCCTCCATTTTGGGGTTTTTGTTAATCCCACATGTAGCTGACATCACAGAATCAACATCACAGGCCCTGTCAGAGTTCTGGAGCTGCTCTGTTTGGGGCTTTGCAGCTCCTTTTAGCACTCATGGCTCTGCCTCCTGCCTCCGCTCTCACAGGGAGTTTTCTTCCCACGGGTGGAGAAGCATGTGAAGTTCTTCTTGATGTAAGTTTGAGGAGAGCAGGGCAGCGTGAGACTTGAGACCCCTGGAGAAGTGCAGACAGGAAGGAGGCCCTGGGGCAGCTCAGCCAGCCTGGATCCCTTTACCCTCAGCTCTGTGGGCTCAGGCGCTGTCCTCCTCTGTTCTTCCACCAGGCGGCGCTGTTGCCCAAGACCGTGATGCTTCTCTTTCATCTTCCACAGGTGGGACCATGGAGGGTCTTCAGTGGGAGAAAGATGGGGAAGGGGACACCTTTCTTTGCAGGAACAGTCTGGATGTTTGGATGTCAGGGTCTGTTACAAGTTAGCATTCAAACATCTGAGTGGAATTTATCTTGTTCATGGGTAATCAAAAACTCACATTGGCACAAGTCCAAAGAAGAGCACACACTGTGTCTTCTTCCTGGGATGACGCTGTGATTCACTGTGCATAGTAGGTCCATAAAGCGAAATATCTTCTGTATTTTTAATTTTATGATTTTTTTCATATTGTCTTTTCAGTAAAGTCTGTTTCAACCATCTTTTCCTGTTCTGTTCCAGAACTCTGTTCATTGACTGGTTGTGCAGATTTGTCTAAAGAGCCCTGTGTTCTCAGCTCCTGGCCTCACTCTAGTTGTGTAAGAGAGAGAGGGAGTATTTTTCAAATCATATTTATAACATGTTATTTTTATTAGATGCATTTGTTTTTGTATGTGAGTGTGTAGGTGCACTAGCACTGGATCCCTTGGAACTGAAGTTGCAGACGTTGACAGCCGCCATGTGCTGATGGGACTCAACCTGGATCCTCTGCAACAGCAGCAAGTGCTCGGAGCTGCTGAGCCATCTCCCCAGCCACTGTTGCAATGTTTCCATCAGGAACCCACACAGCTGACCCACAGCACGCTGGCTGAGCACAGTGAGAGAACTAGAGGCTCAGGAAGAGACAGGGCAGTGCAGAGCTCAGGAGGGAGGGTGCTGGGCACTGATGGGGTGAGGCTGAGGGACAGAGACAGAGAGGGGCTGAGCAGGAGGAGACAGAGGCAAAGGGGAGATGCTAACTCAGCAGAGTCCCCCGTTTGAGGGCGTTTCTGTACAGACTGCACTGGACACGTATCTGGACCCTGCTGGCCTCTTACATCCCATAGTGAACGCTGTGCTGGTTTGAATGAGAACAGCCACACAGGCTCATAGGAGTGAATACCTCAAATCCAGCTGTTGGAGCTGTTCAGAAAGGATTGGCATGCGTGGCATGGTTGGAGAAGTGTCACTGGGGCTGGGCATTGAGGTTTTAAACATTTCCAGGCTCCAGGCACCTGTGGTGGGCAGTGCCAGTTGACTGCACAGGCATGGGCAGTGGTTTTGGCTGGGATTTAATGTTATGGGTGGAAGAAAGTTGGACCCAGGGGCCATTATAGAGCAGGTGTAAGTGCAGATCGCTATAGCCAATCACAGGAGCTGCTGAAGATGACTGACAGGTGTTTCAGGAAGTGCATCTGGAAGCCTGGGGCTCCTTGGATAACTCAGAGCAGAAATGCATCACCACGTGCATGGACCGCTACATGGACACCTTGAACACTGTGTCCCATGCCTGCAGCTCTCCACTGCAGAGGGAACAAGCCAACATGTGACTGAGACCTGTGCCTCAGTGACCCGTCCAGCAGGTCCAGTTATTCCAGGGTCCTGAAGGGGCACTACCTGAGGGTCAAAAATGGGGGGGAGAGAAAAGGGAAGCCAAGCACGCTAACAAAATCAGAGTCAGTCTGGGTTGTGTCAAGGCTTCCTCTAATGTCGGGGAGGTAAGTGGGTTTTAAGGCTTACAGAGAAGGAATTGACCTTCACACCAGACAAAGGAGGGAAGGGCAGAGACACCCCTAGAGATGGAAGCAGGAAGCGAGGTGGTCATCTGGTCACCTGGAGGGGACACCCGGAGTTAACGCCAGCAGGTACATTCCGTGGTTAGGGCAGGAACATCTTGTGGTATTCTCGGGATCTTCTCACCCTGGGCAGGAACATCTTGTGGTATTCTCGGAATCTTCTCACACCAATAGCTCAAGGAGAAGGCTCTAGTTAATTGTTCTTATATTTTAGCAGCCACCACCTTAGGGCCATGAGTAAGCAAGCGTAAGTCCGAATAGCTCAGGATGGCTTCCCACACCTCAGGACGCTGTTCTCAGAAGAGAGCAAGGACCAGTGTGAGTGCAGGGACATGGCTCCTTCCACTGAACTGTGACCTCATGAGGGCAGGTCAATAAATCCCTGCTGGGAGGGTGGGGGCTGAGAGACTCCTGCTGTTCCCTGATGGCCCAAGAGCTTTCAGAGGAGAAGAACTTTAATCTGTGGCTCAGAGACTGTTTTGGTGATGTTTTGGTGAAGAACATGGCTGCTTTTTGCCATTGTCTGAAGAGACTGCCTAGAGCTAAGGTAAAGAGATTTATATTAATTGCATCTGCAAAGGAAGTCTCAAAAAAGCTCAACAAAGACTTTGTTCTATGGTTAAGTCTGATGAAGAGAATTTTGAACAAACATAGCAAGTCAGTAAGAAACATCCCTCCATGGCCTCTGCATCAGCCCCTGCTTCATGACCTGCTTGAGTTCCAGTCCTGACTTCCTTTAGTGAAGAACAGGAACGTGGAAGTATAAGTGGAATAAACCCTTTCCTCCTCAACTTGCTTCTTGGTCATGATGTTTGTGCAGGAATAGAAACCCTGACTAAGACAGCAGCCCTCTGCAGGTGAACACACAGCCTGGTGTCTGTGGGGTCAATGTGGGGCTCGCAGGCCAGCACCTCTGCTTCAAGGAGAAGCTTCTGTCTACTGCAAATCCCCTTCCCCACCTCTTACTGTTGACACTCTATTCCCAGAAGTGGCTTTTCTTCTAGAAGACTCCAGGGTCTGACTTCTGAGGAGAAGAAGGAAGAGGAAGGGTGGAGTTGAGGACACAGGGAGTCTGGCTTGCAGGTTTATCATGGTGTCCAGACAACTTCTGGGTCAGAATTCTGAGGTAGTGATGTCATGGGTGGGGGAGCGCAGGGTTGGGGATTCCCCATCTCTCCAGTTTCACTTCTGCTCCTAACCTGTGTCAGGTCCACAGGTCCATCTGCCAGGACACTGATGACAAGCTGACAGATCTCAGCCCACCCCCCACCCCACCCTGCAATTGGGTGGCAAAATCCTGGGAAACCAAACAGCATTTCTGTGGCCCTGGTTATAAATTCTACGCAGCCCGCGGGACTCAGATGCCCTGGATCCAAGATGGGTGCGATGGCACCTTTCATGATCCTCCTGCTGCTGGTGGCAGCCCTGGCCCCAGCCCAGACCTGCTCGGGTGAGTGCGGGATCAGGGGGAAAGGCCTCTGCGGGGAGGGGCGGGGACTTTACAGGGAAAGCAGTGTCCCCATGTCGCTCACCGGACCCTCCGACCCTTCTCCACCCGGGCCCCAAGCCCCGCGCCCTTCTCCCCTCCCGGCCCGCGCACCTGCCCGGGGTCCCGGGAGGAGGTCGGGGTCTCACCGCGCGCCGCCCCCAGGCTCACACTCGCTGCGGTATTTCGAGATCACTGTGTCCCGGCCTGGCCTCGGGGAGCCCCGGTTCATTATTGTTGCCTACTTGGGCGCTTCGACAGCGACGCGGAGAATCCGAGGGCGGAACCGTGCACATCGTGGGCTGAGCAGGAGAAGCCGAAGCATTTGGAGCAGCAAACACAGATCGCCAAGAGAGAAGAGCAGATTTTCCGTGTGAACTTGAAGACACTGCTCCACTACTACAACCAGAGAGAGGGCGGTGAGTGACCCCAGCTGGGAGGTCACCACCCCTCCAGGTCTCTACACAGGGGACAGAAACTTCCAGGGAACCAAGTCTCAGGTTCAGACCAGTTTCCCATTCAGTTTGGAGGAGTCTGCAGCTTAGGCAGGGATGATCCTGGGACAGGGCGAGTGGGCGGGGCCGGTGTGGGAGGGGCCGGTGTGAGTGGGCGGGGCCGGTGTGGGTGAGCTGGGATGACCACAGGGTCCCTGCAGGCTCCCACACACTACAGGGGATGTTTGGTTGTGACTTGGATTTGGACGGGCGCCTCCTCCGCGGGTACTGGCAGTCCGCCTATGATGGCCATGATTACATCGCCCTGAACGAAGACCTAAAAACGTGGACAGCAGCAGACAAGGCAGCGCGGATCACCCGACACAAGTGGGAGCAGGCTGGTGCTGCAGAGAGACACAGGGCCTACCTGGAGGGCGAGTGCGTGGAGTGGCTCCGCAGATACCTGGAGCGCGGGAAGGAGACGCTGCTGCGCACAGGTGCAGGGGCCGCGGGCAGCTCCTCCCTCTGCCCTCGGGCTGGGGCTCAGTCCTGGGGAAGAAGAAACCCTCAGCTGGGGCGATGCCCCTGTCTCAGAGGGGAGACAGTGTCCCTGGGTCTCCTGATCCTCATCACAGTGACTGCACTGCCTCTCCCAGGGCTCAGCCTCCTCCCTGGACAGTGCCCAGGCTGTGTCAGGAGGGAAGGAGAGAATTTCCCCCACTTAGCAATGGCGGCTCCCTGCAGTCTGAAGCCTCTGTCAGCCATGGCCTCTCCCAGGCCGGGTTCTCTGCTCACACCCACTGTCTGTGGACATTGACTCCTGTCATGCTGAGTGTGTCAGCCCTTACACCTCAAGACCGGAAGTCTTCTTTACCTGATGGGAGACATGGACTCCCCTACACTAGGCTGCTTTCCCAGTTTCTAGAACATTCCAAAGAATACATTCTCACAGATCCCTCCCTGTCTGCAGGGTTTGCATCCCATCCACAACCCAACTCTATCTATTCCTACAGTGGGAATGGTCACAGGAGCCCTTATGGGGTGCCCTGGAGAAATATAAACTGTGGAATTTCCTTTTTTATTTATTATTATTATTATTATTATTGTTATTATTTGGTTTTTCGAGACAGGGTTTCTCTGTGTAGCCCTGGCTGTCCTGGAACTCACTCTGTAGATCAGGCTGGCCTCGAACTCAGAAATCTGCCTGCCTCTGCCGCCCCAGTGCTGGGATTAAAGGCGTGCGCCACCATCACCCGGCTTTCTTTGTTTCTCTTTTCTTTATCTTCTTTCTTTTTTCTTTACCTTTTTTCGGTGGGAGTGGGGTGGAGAAGGTCTTATTTTGCTTCTAGTCAGGTTTTGTCACTGCACTGGAGTGGTCCTGTTTCTCCATGCCCTTGTGTTATCATTGGTATCAGTCTCCACAAGTGCCAGGGGAAACTGCTAACTTGGATAATTAGACAAGTTAAACCAGGGTTTCCATTAAAGAAGACCTTCTTGTGATCTTAGACTGTTTCCTGTCAGAACTAAACATCCAGAGTCTCCTGCTCTTCCTCTGCCCTCACAAGTTACAGTGTTTCCCTAGTGAATCAGGAATTGGACTCTGAGAGACAGGGTCTTCTGCAGTCCAGGGCTGGAGTGAGAGGGAAGATCCTCACACCCTGTGAGCCCGCTGTGTTCAGTGAGTGCTGCACTGGGGTCCACAGCACACTCCAGGGATCCTGTGTGACACACCTGTACCTTGTCCTGGAGAGACAGGGGCTCTGAGTCATTTTCTCTGGCTGAGTGTGAGAGGTTCACCACATTTCTGCTATACACTGTGTGATGGCTGCTCACTTGGACTGACAGTTCTGCTGGTCAGCAAGATGACCACAGGGGTTGAGTCTCAGTGGTGGCATCCTTCCAGTAGTATACGGCTATAATTTCTAATTTTGATGTGAACTCAAGCACATATTAAATTACCTATTTTCCATTCCATCTTCCATTCTATTAACACCTATCTCATGCTATAGAACATCACGTAAGGACGACCATGTTGATCCACTGGCTCATGTGGATTCCTCTTAGCTTCTGAGTCCCCCAGGAAAATGAGCAGTTCTGTGCTGAGGGGACCAGCTCTGACTGTTGCAATGACAGTTGAAGTGTCAGACACATAGTTCAGTGTCATCATTGATTTAACTGTGTCTTGTGTAGATTACCATTTTTCTTGTTAATTGTTCGATATTTTAAATCTTCCACACAGATCCCCCAAAGGCACATGTGACCCATCACCCCAGACCTGAAGGTGATGTCACCCTGAGGTGCTGGGCCCTGGGCTTCTACCCTGCTGACATCACCCTGACCTGGCAGTTGAATGGGGAGGAGCTGACCCAGGACATGGAGCTTGTGGAGACCAGGCCTGCAGGGGATGGAACCTTCCAGAAGTGGGCATCTGTGGTGGTGCCTCTTGGGAAGGAGCAGAATTACACATGTCATGTGCACCATGAGGGGCTGTCTGAGCCCCTCACCCTGAAATGGGGTAAGGGGTGTGTGGGTGCAGAGCTGGGTTCAGGGAAAGCTGGAGCCTTCTGCAGACCCTAAGCAGGTCAGGGCTGAGAGCTGGGGTCATGACCCTCACCTTCATTTCCTGTACCTGTCCTTCCCAGAGCCTCCTCCATCCACTGACTCCAATATGGTGATCATTGCTGTTCTGGTTGTCCTTGGAGCTGTGGCCATCATCGGAGCTGTGGTGGCTTTTGTGATGAAGAGGAGGAAAAACACAGGTAGGAAAGGGCAGGGTCTGAGTTTTCTCTCAGCCTCTATGAAGTGTGCTCTGCCCATCAATGGAAATCACAGCCACACCCACATTGCTACTGTCTCCACCTGGGTCTGCTGTCAGTTCTGGGAACTTCCTAGTGTCAAGATCTTCCTTGAACTCTCACAGCTTTCCTTCTCACAGGTGGACAAGGAGGAGACTATGCTCCAGCTCCAGGATAGTGTGGGGGACAGGATTGTCCTGGGGACATTGGAGTGAAGCTGGGGTTGGTGGGAGCTCTGGGAATCCATAATAGCTCCTCCAGAGACATCTTCTGGGGGCTCAGTTGTGCCGTGATATTAATACATATTTGTACAGATACATTTTTTTAGCCATAGGCAGGGACAGCCTAAAGCACTGATATGTCTCTCCCAGATTGTAAAGGTGACACTCTGGGGTCTGACTGGGGAGGGGCAATGTGGACATGATTGGGTTTCAGGGACTCCCACAATCCCCTGTGAGCTGTGGGTTGTTGGGATGTTGACTTCACAGTGATGGTTCATGACTTTCATTCTCTAGCATGAAGACAGCTGCCTGGAGTGGACTGAGTGACAGCCAGTGTGTTCAGGTCTCTCCTGTGACACCTGAGACCTCAGTTCTCTTTAGACAACAGTGTCTGATGTTCCCTGTGAGCCTATGGGCTCAATGTGAAGAACTGTGGAGCCCAGCCTGCCCTGCACACAGGACCCTGTCCCTGCACTGCCCTGTGTTCCCTTCCACAGCCAACCTTCCTGGTCCAGCCACACACTGGGGCACATCTGCATCCTGTCAGCTCCATGCTGCCCTGAGCTGCAGCTCCTCACTTCTACACTGAGAATGAGAATCTGAATATGAACTTGATTGTTCACATCATGACCTGAGGGTCGATTGCTTGTTAATGTCATTGATTGAGAATACATAAGAGTTTTATTTGAAGAAATACATGGTAGATGGAGAACCTTCCAGAATCTGCGTCACTACACTGTGTGTTTTTGGGACAGGATGAGGCTGTGGGAGCTGAGTTTGACAGGACTGTGCCCAGGTTGGTTCAGTGTGCGGTTGCCCCTCAGCTCTGTTACCTCTGAGCTGTGCTCTCTCCATCACTATGAAGCACATGCTGAGATTCTGTGATCACAATGACACTGGAATGCCAGAGCCTTGTCGTGACCCCAGGATTATGAGCACCAAGGATGAAAGAACAGACTCAATTGGGGATTCTTTAATGTGCCAGGTGCACAAGATAAGTCACACTACATTTCCTCTCACCCATTTGCTTTAGCTTCTAATGATGCCGTCCTGAAGCTGCCCTGGATGCTCCCTGCCCCATGCTACTGTGGTGATTTCTGCCTCTCCTTCTCTCCAGCGTCTTTTCCAGGGTTCTCAGGTGTCTGGTGTGACCTGTCTGCTCATCTCTCAGGAGCACATCCACAGCTGGGATAAGACCTGACAGAAATGCTTCTCTCTCCTGTAACTTGGGTACCAATTCCTATACCTGGAATATCTTATCTTTTACATCTTGAGCTCTGGAGTTAACTCCCTGAAGTCTTAGTCTCTGTTTCCAGCTCTGTGGACCTTTAGCTTGCAGGCAAAAGTCCTGCTAATCAGCATGTTGTTGCTCTTCATTTAGACGTGTCTGTATTGCAGGAGACCAAAGACCCTCTTATAGGCCTGTATCTGTTTAAATTATCTCATATTAATACCAATAAGGACACAGGACACATAAACTGAGGTAAAACCCTGCCAGCTCAGTGAGGAAAATTTATTTTCTTAACTATTTATAAGATTCTGTTTACAAGCCTGATTCTACAACTAAACTGCCAGCTCTTTAGAAATCTCTCTGTGTGTCATTCTACCAAGCCAGTCTGCCTTTCTCTTGAGCTCTACCAACCCTGAGGAGGTTCCTTAGCTTTCTTTCCTAGATTTCTGTTTTACCTGTGTCTTACCAATTGCTTCTTTGTTGTTCCTGCAAGCCCAAAGAGAAAATCCCTATTCCATAAAGGATCTTAAAAGCTAAGAGGAAAAAAAAATATATAGGTTTTTTGGCGGTTTTTGGTTTTTTTTTTTTTGTTGTTGTTTTTGTTTTTTTTTTTTTTGCTGAGACAGGATTTCTCTGTGTAGCCCTGGGTGTCCTGGAACTCACTCTGTAGACCAAGCTGGCCTAGAACTGAGAAATCTGCCTGCATCTGCCTCCCAGAGTGCTGGGATTACAGGTGTGTACCACCACTGCCTGGCTGAGACAAAAAGAGAAAGAGGAAGTGAGACAGACCAACAGAGAGAGAGAGAGAGAGAGAGAGAGAGAGAGAGAGAGAGAGCTGTCAAATGTCCAATTGCTTATAAAAGAAGTCTCTAGCTCCTCCCCTCCACCCTTGGCAGGTAGAGCCATGTCATTGTCATGGTGGGGTCGGGGAGGCTCCAGGAAAATCCAGTAGAGTCTGAAAGACTGAACCCTTTCACATTTGGGGGGGAGGCAGCACAAGATCACCTGCTGACTTGCCTGGGGTCACCGGGCAAAGACCACAAGCCCTCTCCCATGCACCTTGCCTTAAAATAAGCAGGCACTTTCCATTCTTCAGTGTTCTTATCATGGAGAATTTAGAGGCACCCGAACTACAGCTCTTCAGGCCACATATAACTGCATCTGCCAAATGCAATGTCTATTTAGGCTTTTATATTTTGCTAACATTTAGGTCTCCTGTGTACAATAATAAAATATTCTGTGACATAGGCCTGGCGGTGCTTAGGAACTGAACATGTCTGGTGCAGGCTTTTCTGGCTGGCAGGGAAGGCAGGGACTGGTCAGGCTCTCTTCTTTGCTCTTCTGGGTCTGTGGCCAAGTTTTTGTTAGACCTCCCCCTGACAACTCTGAGTTTTATTACTTATGTTACTATCCACAGCTTTTGTGTCCTCTGGAAGTATAAACAATCATCATCCCAGCACCATACACTCACTGACTTCCATTCTGATGCTAACACATCCTTATGGTATATAGGTTGATTTAATTCCACAGCGTTTTCCTTGATCCAGTGTCTCTCAGCTGCTGTTCTTTCTTGTTAATGCTCAGAAAATGTAAAGTTAACAGAGCACAATCTATTCCACCCCTGGGTCTTAGTTCTTTCTTTCTGTTTTACAAGAGTGTTCCTTATGGTGTGACAGGCCTTTTCTACAACCGATTGTCTTGCAGCATTGTGTGGTGCAGCTGTAATGTGCTTTATAATGTGCAAAGGGTTGCTGCATCTTATTGGAGACATGTGTAGGGCATTGTCAGTCCTGGTTTGTACATATTCCCATAGGAGCCATTACTTCTAGTAAATGTGTAATTGCGGAATTAGTATTTTCAGAACTTAAAGCAGTTGCACATTGGAAATCCGAGTATGTTTCTGTGTTATATAAACTTTAGTTTTCCAAATTCTGCAAACTGAAACACATCCATCTGCCAGATTTCATTATTTATTTATTTATTTTGGTGCCCTGAGCATTTCTTCTAGTGAGTACTGGAGTTTGGTTCTACAAAAAACAAGACATTTCTTTATAAATTCCTTGGCTTGTTGCCAGGTGATAGAAATTTTTTCTATACACCTTAACTGTTAACATGTTGTTTTTCATGAGTATCTGAGGTGTCTAACACATTTCTTATGAATAATTGGTTAATTTCTTCATTTCCTTGTTTTAATGGACCTGGCAAGCCTGTGAGAGACTGAATATGGGTGACATATGATGGCTAGTTTCTATTTCTGACAGCCTGTTGCAGTTGCAAAATACCAAGGTTAACTCTGAATTATCCAGAATAAATTCAGCAGTTGCTATGTGCAGAACAACTCTGTCTGCATATTGAAACTCAGTGGCTATACTAAGAGATTCAGGAAAATCTGATAATACCATAAGGATTACACACAACGCTGATATTTTTACTGAAGCATTTGGGCTTTGAATTACTTTGCTTATTTTTTCCTTACTTATAGCAGCCATTTCCAACGTTTTTGCATTCGTATGGAATAGTGCCCCAGGAATTAGCATTACCATTACAATACATTGACAATCAAATTTGTTCTTCCTCCCCCCCCCCCCCCCCCCAGACAGGGTTTCTCTGTGTAGCCCTGGCTGTCCTGGAATTCACTCTGTAGACCAGGCTGGCCTCGAACTCAGAAATCCACCTGCCTCTGCCTCCCAAGTGCTGGGATTACAGGCATGCGCCACCACCGCCCAGCTAAATTTGTTCTTTTTATTAGGGAAAGTTGCTTTCTTTTAGGATATTTGTTAATTTCTTCCAAATACTTGTTACAAACTCTTTGCCAATCTTCAATGATTACCCATAATGATGTAATCTCCATATTAGTGTAAGACTCTGTAATTTTTGCTTGGGACAATTACTGACAATTGGCAGAGTTGTACTTTTGCAATCAAATCAGAAACTTTTTTAATATAAGCCTTTAAATTTTCTCTTTGTGTGTTAAGAAGATCTATTCTAAAATACTACTTCTCTTTTCATAATGATCCTAGTAGGAGAAGGAGTTGAAGGCAAAATAACCAAAATACAGTCCGGTTTGGGATCTATGCCATCCACATATATACCTTCCAGTCTCTTTTCTATTAAGGTTACCTCTTTCTCTTCTTATTGGTTAGCTGCCTTGGACTGTCCATGTCTGAATCTACTTGCAACATTTGAAACAAATTACTAATCCAGTGGTGGGCCAGAGCCAATTGGTATCTCCCATTAATTTTTAAAAATCATTGAGATTTCACAAGTGATTTTTTTCAAATCTGTACCCTCTGCAGGTGAATATTCTGTTGACTTATTTTATAGCATAGCTAGTGAATGGAATCTCCTCTCTGTATTATTTTTTTTTTTCAGAAGTAATCTTCAAACCTCAACAAAGCAAAATCCTTTGGGTTTTACCAAACAATTTCTCTAAAGTGTCTACATCAGAATCAGCCCTCAGAATATTATACATGTAACGGTAAATAATGGATTGAAGAAATTGCCTACAAATTATTTCTAGCAGTTGTTACATTAAATATGACACAGTGTTAGACTGTTTAACATGCCCAGTGGGAGAATTTCCACTGACATAATTTTACAGGCTGAGCATTGCTATAAGCAGGTAATATGAAGGCAATTTTTCCTTATCCTGCTATTGCAAGGGAACAGAAAAAAACCAGCCTTTTAAATTAGTTACAGTCAATAAAGAAGATAAAGGAATCCCAGGCTGTAAGGACCCATTTGTTGGGATTGCTGTGGTGCTGATATGGATTCAAATCCTAAGTACTGGCCCACAAGATCTGGTTGCCCCAGGAGATGATCCTCATGCACATCCAGTGATGGTATGTAAGCATTGCCCTCCAAGTTAATTTGTCAATAAAAAGCTAAAGCCTGTGATTGGTCAATAGAGGGAGTAAGGCGGGACTTAAAGATTGAGTGGAGGGTCTCAGGAGAGAAAAGGAAAAGACTAAAGAAGAGGAGGGGAGGAGGTCACCTGAGAGTAGAAGAGCTATGAGCACACAGCCAGGACAGACAGCAAACAGCAAGGGACATGTGGGCGGGGTGGAAGTCAGAATAGCTCCAAAACCTGCCCAATCTAAGCTTACACCTTTCAAGTAAAATAGCAGGATGGTGTGTCTTTTGTATGCATGGCCTAGAATGTGTCATTCTTTTATATCATTTGGTTTAATTACACTATTCATTGTAATTCTCAAATCTGTAAGCATCACCCCTACCCCAATTTCTTTTTTATAGCAGGTTCAGGGGAATCCTGCGGGCGGGTAGACTCCTCTGTGTGTTGGGCCCCAGCTGCTCTTGTCCCAGCTGATCAAGTGCCTGCAACTTTTCCTTAGAAAGAGATGCACACATGCTTGAGAGCCAACCATTTTAAGGGTAGGGCTATAACTTTAATTTTCTTAAACCATGTTTTTAATTATGTTTTTTAAATGCTTTAACATCTCTTTTAGCCCTTCCCCCAACTCCAACCCCAGAGCTAGCAGGAAAGAAAGGATACAGGGGAAGTGGACCTGTTTAGAAAGGTTTTTTTGGAGTAACTCTCTCTGTGTTGTCTGGAAATCAGTGGTTTAGTTCATAGGTTAGAAGCGGTTTCTCCATCCACTCGCAAACATTTCAGGGATGCACTAGCAGTCTGGTTTGGCAGAGTAGGGAGAGCAAACACAATCAGCAGTGTACTGGCTGGTTTTGTGTGTCAATTTGACACAGGCTGGAGTTAGCACAGAGAAAGGAGCTTCAGTTGGGGAAGTGCCTACATGAGATCCAACTGTGAGGCATTTTCTCAATTAGTGAACAAGGGGGAGGGCCCCTTGTGGGTGGTGCCATCCCTGGGCTGGTATTCTTGGGTTTTATAAGAGAGCAGGCTAAGCAAGCCAGGGGAAGCAAGCCAGTAAGGAACATCCCTCCATGGCCTCTGCATCAGCTCCTGCTTCCTGACCTGCTCGAGTTCCAGTCTTCACTTCCTTTTGTGATGTACAGCAATGCAGAAGTGTAAGCTGAATAAACCCTTTCCTCCCCAACTTGCTTCTTGGTCATGATGT
Source organism: Apodemus sylvaticus (assembly GCF_947179515.1). NCBI lineage: Eukaryota > Metazoa > Chordata > Mammalia > Rodentia > Muridae > Apodemus > Apodemus sylvaticus. The sequence continues at coordinate 3,845,204 of NC_067490.1, forward strand.
TTGTGCAGGAATAGAAACCCTGACTAAGACAAGCAGTGTGGCAGTACCTAGCAGAGACAGCCAGGCCTCAGCCTTGGCTCCTCTCAGCAGGAGGGACCCAGAGCCATGTCAGGAGAAGTTTTCAGCTGTGTCCCTTTCAAGGAAGCAAAGGTCAGCAAAGACTTGAGACCCACGAGCTCACTGCACTGGCAAGCCAAGCTCAGCCCGAGTCAGGGTCAGCTGAGTCCTGTTTACACTCCCCAGACATCACTCATCTCCCACAGGTCTTGCCTCAACACATCTCTTGCTTGCGCTTGTGTCTGTCTCAGCTGACATCACTCTGCCAATCAGCCTGAGTCTGCTAAGGCAAAAAGAAACTGTACCACAGCCCCACAGGATTTTTGGATCCCATCTCCCTATGGAGTCCCAACACATGCAGCTCAACGACGAAATGTAAGGCAGCCAATACACGCGTGTCATTAGTGAAAAATCTTACACCACGTGTCCTTTCGTGCTTGCTCCAGCAGAACAGCCTTTCACCTGTGCTGCTTCAGCAAACATTCCTGCAGGAGTCGGCCTTAGCCTTTCACACCCGTGTCCACTTTAACAAAACCTTCCTTCATGGGTTTGCCCCAGCAAAACCCATCCAACACAGCTGCTCTTCCAAAGAACCCTTAGTTTCCACTTCATAGGGGCCATTTCAGCAGTGACCCCTCTTAGAAATTTGGAAACTCAATCCCTGTTGTGTCTTGTTTTTGAACAACTGGCATAGTCTGTGGTTGTTTTGGATGACATTTTTCAATAATTTCCCCAGAAGCATCTTCCATTTCACCCCCTTTTTAGGGATTGACTCTCATATTGTGGGAATATTAATCTCTGTTCTCTATTGTTGTAGTAAATCTCATCCCCATGAATTTATGGCTCTGTCAGCCACACGAGGTCTTAACTTTTCTATTTGACCTTCCGGTTCCACACATTTAACCCATCACACTTGTTTTTACCTGAGATAACTCTTTCTATTCCTAGAAACTGAGTATAAACCTTTAAAAGTGGCCATTCTGAAATCAACAATTTGTGCCACATGATAGTTACATCCTGTATCCACAAAACCTATTTCAATGTGATTCACTTGATAACTCAATTTTGGCCTCTAGTCATTGACAGCTGTTTGCCAGAACACACATTCCCAACACTTCCAACCCTGCTGAGCTTTCTACAGGAGCAGCTTAGCCTCTGATGTAGGGAAACAGTGACGCTCAGGATCCCATCACCTGTGCTAACTGACATCTCTCTTTTTACATAAGCCATTATTTCACTTATAGTTGAAATCTACAATAATTTGTGAATGAACAATCAATCCTTCGAGATTCAAACTGTTTCTTCCCAAGACTGTTCCTACTGTCCCTGAGGGCAAAAGACCATATCATCATATCTCCAGTAGTTATTTTATAACTTTCAGTCTTTAGGAAGAGTGTAAGATGTTTGTCTGTGGCCAAGTCTAGAGCAGCACTGGCTGCAATAGCATGCTTTAGATCTGCAACACTTGGTTGAGGTTTTTCTGCCTGCTCATTATTTCCTGGCTGACATGGGGCAAACAGCTTGTCCTTTATTCAGTTGAACTTGAGTTAGGTTCCCCATTGGTTTCCTGATGGCAAGAAAATGCTGTCAAGAAATCGCCTTGGCTATCTCTCTAGGACCTGCGCTCCTTAGTCCAGTGGCAACCCTTGTTCTGTCACATTGCCTGAGTACTCCTGGAAGCCTAGGGTTTTCTCTGATTTATATTCAGAATATCCATTGCCCTTAGAGATGCCTGTTACAGTCCAAACTCTGCCATGGGATAACCAGGATTCTTTGGTCCAGGAAGGCACAGGTCCGGCGAGATGACAGATGGAAACAACCACACACACACAGAGGTGGTTGAATCTGAATGTATTTAGGAGCTTTAAAGCAAGGATTTTTATACACGAAGAGTTGGTATTACCATTTCAAAAGATGTAGCCAGTGAGGCAGGCACAATTATCATAACCATTTGATACAAGGAAATGCAAAATCAATCAGGTACAATGTTTCTCATGTAACAGATACAGAGGATAAATTTACAGATGCCATCAAACTTCCTCATTAGAGTACAGGTCACTATTAGTTTACAGTAAACCTTCATAGAGTTTGAAGTTTCTTTTTTCTTTTTTTGTTTTTTTCGAGACAGGGTTTCTCTGTATAGCCCTGGCTGTCCTGGAACTCACTCTGTAGACCAGGCTGGCTTCAAACTCAGAAATCTGCCTGCCTCTGCCTCCCAGAGTGCTGGTATTACAGGCATGTGCCACCACCGCCTGGCAAGTTTGAAGTTTCTTATACCCCCTGTATCTAAACAAGTTTTTGTGAGAAATCCTTATCTAACATTTAGCTTGTACCTTGTAAAAAACTTCCTGACTTAATCAATGCTTTCTGTACCAGAGTGCCAGAACCACCCTCATCCACATATGCGCACAGCCATATTAGCCTGCATGTGGTTGGAAGGTTGTAATTATGTAAATGCCTATGAGGCAAAGCATTGCAATTCTTAAAAGGGAGTTTGGTGGTCAGTGAGTCACCTTCAAAGGCCAGGCTTTAGGAATCCCTGTGAAGAGAGAAAAGGAGGAAGTTCAGAGCAGACTGCTTCTTGAGAACTACTGGCCCTGCTCAATAGCTTGGTTTAGCTTGGTCCCAGCTACTGAGAAGGAGGAGAGTTTTGGGAATTGCCAAGTGAGATTTTTGGCTTCTGTACAGGGTGTTCTGCAAAATCCCAGGAGACATTTCCCCTCTCAGTCTGTAAAATTTTGTTATACAGAGTTCACTGGGGCCACTGCGGCAGATGCCTTGTTCACAATTTTGTTTCTGGTGAGCATGTTTCCCACGTTTAAAACACAGGGAATTTTGAGATCTGAGAACATTACCAGATGGTTCAAGGTCTTTTTGCTGTATTTCGCACAGTTAGAGCACCGTGCATGTTGAGATCTAAAACCTTTAGCTATGGCTCATTCAGTTACTGTGGCTTTATTCGGGCTAGAACCAATATCAGTATAGATGCTGTCCTCGTCTTTAAAGGCCTAACGACATTTTCATTCCATGTTTGCATTTTCAGATGCCAAGATGGCAATTAGTAATTGTCTCACCCTAGGGTCTGACATGGCTTTGTTCACAGCTGAAACTAATCTTCACACACACACACACACACACACACACACATACACACACACACACACACAATCAGTGAAGGTTTCCCCTGAGACTTGTATAATTTTTCTAAATGATGTGGTGGACTTCTTTCCTGACAATTCAAATTTGTCTCATCTTCTTAACACTCCTAAGCAACATCCTTCTAAGATTGTATCTTCAAATTGAACCCACTCTCGCATATCAGCTCATCCACCTGTCACCTGGACCTGTGCTATGTTAATTCCCCTGCTCCCTTGTGCTGATCCACATTCCTGGCTTCTCTCTCCATCATGGCAACCATTGCAGTGGAGGACCAGCCTCCAGTACAGCTGTTACCAGGCCCTCTCTGTCTTGGGGAGTAATTCTATGTTGACTAGTTTAATTATTTAGGGTTTGTTTCACACAGGACACGTGCTTCCCATAAGACATCCTAGCCTCTTTAAAATGCCTTATGTCCATCATTTCTACAGCATGCTATCCTGTTTTGTCATAACCTTGTGGATTACCTCCATTAGCAAGAATATGCCTGTAACTACTTGGAATGCTGTTGGTGATTCTGTGACACAGGGCAGCCTGTCCTCACAAGGGGCTGAGTTTAGCCCTGTCTCCTGAACATGGCTGTCTCACCTGACCACCCTTCAGCTTTTCTATGTTGTTGACTTGACTGCCCTCTGACACCATTCCTTCCTCTCTTTCTACCGGGGGAAACTCACTCTCTCTGGTTCCATCTCTGGGAATGAACCTATTTGGTCTCCCTTTTCTTTCATTTTTTAAAAATAATTAAAAATATTTTTTGTGTATATATGAGTAAACTTTACTATTGCTCGCTTCAGACATACTAAAAGAGGGTATTGGACCCCATTACAGATAATTTAACCGTTTTTATTTTATGTGCAATGGTGTTTGAGGTACCAGATTCCCTGGAGCTGCAGTTACAGACAGTTGTGAGCAGTCATGTGGTTGCCCCGAATTGATCTCAGGACCCCTGGAAGAGCAGCCATCTCTCCAGTACCCCTCCCCTTTCTTCTGTTTTACATTCATCATCAAGTCTGTCTGTATTCTCAGTTTCTCTAGTTTCATAGCCAACTCTGTTACTATTTCAGAAAGGAGCGAGGAGCGAGGCCTCTTGTTTCCCTTTTCCCACACTTGTTGATTCACGAGCTTCTCCATTTCTTCCGTATTTATTCCAGTTGCTCAGTCAAATCTTTGGTCCTTTTTATATACAATGTAGCCAGAAATGAGGGAAAATGGAATAGAAAACTGCTGCTGAAAACCTTGTGGGAGCTGCCTCAAGAAGGAGCTGTTGTTGGTATTTTGAAACAAAGTATCCATCCTTCCTTTTATGCCTTTGGCTCTCTGCTACTTGAAATCAAACCTCCCATTTTGCAATACTCCGGGTTGGATACAACTTGTAAAATGTGTGTGGGTTGTTTGTTTGTCTCTTTGTTTCTACAAACAGTAACAAGTTCTCTTAACTCCCTGCCAGCCTCCTCCTGGGTTCCAGCCCAGCCTCTTCAAACATTTTCCCGACCGCTTCTCCCAAAGTTCTCCACCCATCTGCTTAAACAGCCCCTTCTCCCAATTTTCCCAATACCAGCACCTCCAAACTTAGGGACCATGAAGCACACTGCAAAATTGCTCAAAGCTGCAGCAGGCCCTGCCTTCTCACCCCAGCTTTAAGATGCCCCCACAGGAACTGTCAACATTGGTGGCTCCTGTGACAATGGCTGCACCAAGGCACCATCAGTCTGAAGCCATCACAGCAGCTGTCCCTGGCTGTGAATCTCTTTCCCCCTAAGCAGGAGCTGCCCCTCAGGAGCAGTCCATGATGGGGGCAACTCCTCTCCAGCCTCTCCCAGCAGCTCCACAGAGATGGCACCTCAGCAAAATCCCCCTGTGGCCAAGAAGGACTTCCCACCCAGGAGCTCATTACAGAGAAAAGTGGGAGGGAGGGGCCGAGAAAAATATCTACCAGTCCCTGAGCAAACAAAATGAGCAAAACCACAAGTTCCTGAGCTTCCCACAGAAGCCCACCAACCCCTGAGCCGGAAACCTATCAATCCTTGAATAGGAAATCCTACCAGTCTCTCAAAATTTATAATGGGAAATATCCTGTATAGTTTTCAGCAGCAGGTTTTTTTCTCCTTTCTTCATTTTGTGCTATTTCATGTCTCAGGTGCCCCCCCCCTTGGGACACCTTCTTCCCTCAGAGCTGTGAGATTCCTGGGCTTCTGAGTCCTAGGATGCCCTCCTGTCTGAGCAGAAACACATATTTTGGTGCAGTGACTGGAATAGGCTCTCCTGGTGCCTGTGCTCTCCGCAGTCCTGGGGTCTGATTCGCACTAAGACCCTATCCCCCATCTCCAGTTGGCCTGCAGGAGTCTCACCTTCTGGCTCACTGATTGATTAATATTCCACCCACCAGAACAATTCAGCAAGGTTCCTCTTTTAGAAGTGGAAAATTCTGGTTTTATTGGAAAGTCAGTTATGTCAAATGTTTTGTTGGGGCACACAGATGAGAGGATGATTTGCTAAAGCAAGCATGTAAATGGACACATGATGTTAAAAAAATAATATAATTATGACCAACAGGTGGTAGAAGATGCTTGATGACATTGGTACCTAGCTATTCCTTGCTGGTCATTGTTTGTCGTGACTTCATAGAAAGAAATGGTGTTCTGGAGGCTTCTTGGCACTTCTGTGGACTTGGGCCAATTGTCAGAGTGAAGTGGAAGTTTCTGGATATATCACCTGATACAGACCCACATGGAGTTTTGCTAAGACAGACTCGCATGGTGTGTTGCTAAGGAAGACTCATGTGGAGTTTTGCTGATTCATGTGGTGCTTTGCTGAGCTGTGGAAGGACACAGGATTCTTGGAGGGAGTCTAATAGGATGCAATGGACAGCGACGGTGGGCTTGCACAGCTAGCTTTGCAACGCCTCTTGGTCTCAAGTCCCTGTCTTTCCTGATCTTCACTTTGTTGAGAGAGTCACAGCAGAGAATTTCTCCTGGTGTCCCTGCTGATCTTGGTCATCCTGCTGACTTGTACTGATTCAGGGAAGGTTTGGCCATTTCTGCTGGGTTGTGTCCTCGCTGCTGATTCCTGTTTGATATTGTGAAAACACAGAACTGGACTGCTTGTATCCTCGCAATTTGAGTTTGAAACTGGACCAAAATGTTACTTCTAAACACCAATTCTTGAAAGGTGTTTGGATTAAGCTCCTGCCGCTGATCATGTGAGCTGAACTGCTGATATCCTGATAATGCAGATTGGACTTGCTCCAAAGAATTATATCTAAACAGGTCCAGTTTTCTGATATCCTAATTACTTTTCTTTCCCACTACCTTTGATGGGTGGTGGACTAGAAGTTAAAGCATTTAAGAACCCTTATTATAAGTAGGTTTTGGAGCTGGAGAGATGGTTCAGCGGTCAACTGTCCTCTCAAAGGTCCTGAGTTCAAATCTCAGCAACCACATGGTAGCTCATATTCATCTGTAATGAGATCTGATGCCCTCTTCTGGGGTGTCTGAAGACAGGTACGGTGTACTTACATATAATCAATCAACCAATCAATCAATAAATAAATAAGTCTTTACAAATGGGTTTTGAAAAATCAAAGCCTATATCTTTTGTTAAGTGTAAATGTTTCCCTGGCTCTGAGCAAGTGACCACTGAGTGTCCAGTACCCTCTCTTGTCTTTGAGGTGGAGGGACCTCCAGTCACAGTCTTTAGGCTACAGCTGGCCCTCATCACCTGACCCCATCCTCCTGCCATTGGAGCTGCTGTTCTGCAGTTCCTGAGGTCTCCTGGGCCATGGTGCCCCCTACCTGCCCTTTTCTCACCTTCCCTGAAGAGCTGCCTCTCCACAGAGCATCCAGGCCCTTGAGGTTTTAGGTACAGTCCCCTTAGGCCCTGCTGGGCTCCTGTGACCCTTCCTGCCCTCTCCTACCTCTCTCACTTTGGAGCTGCCCATAAATTCCACAGCTACTCCAGGCCCTCATGGCTTTTGAGACTCCATTCCCAAACCTGTCCTATGGACAAGATCCTCTATGAGAGCTTGGTTCTCATTCTACTTCTGGCTTCTACAAAAGTCCTGGTCCCAGGCACTGAGCCTCCTAAGCCTAGTCAGGCTAAGCTGATGGCTGCTGAGTTGTGGTGATGACCCACTGAGCAGCTGGTCCTCATTTTGTTCTCCCTGAGTCTGGGGGCGCCCATGGCTACAGGCTGCAGTGGCACTCCCCTTCCCCTCCTCACTCTAAGGAGGAGAACCTTTCCTACCCTCTCACTCTCTTGGGATGTTTCTTAGAAACCTCCAACCTGTGCATCTGAAACCAAACCTGAAGAGCCCTAAATTTATGTACCTGTACAGTCAAAATTGGCCTCAATTTCCCTTAGATAAACAATATGAAAGGCCACTCAATGGAACCCTTGATCCTAGTATTAGTCAGGATTTCTACAAATAAATACAAGCAAACATGGAAATAAAGAGATTTTCCTATTTTCAGTTTCTCTTTTCTCCAAGCCCTGTTAACAGGAGAAATATGAAAATGTGAGGTATATCAATATTTTATCAAATTTATATTACTAAATTCTAAATACAATTCTTGAATGCATAAATACGCAAACTAATAACTAAGTCTCAGAATTCAAGAAATACTAAGCTATACAATGAGCATTTGTTTTATGTATACAAAAATATCTCAACATTGTAATTAATCTACTTGCTTTTAACTCATAATTTTATTTGTTCACTTTTGTATACTATGAAATTAATCATGTATGAAAGGAAGTAAATAAGTTGGAGTCCTGTAGAGGCCAGCTCTCACATCTTAACCGTGGGTTTTCTGGAAGGAGAGATGGGTAAGGAATAGGCTGCAAGAGAAATCACATGGAGAGACACAAAAACACATGGCTTCTGGTTCAAGTCTCCATCTTTAATCATCCCTCTCTCCCAAGAAACAAAGGCAGACCAAGCCCCTCCCCTGAAGGCTGGAAACCGGTTCTTCTTGCTCTTCAGGAGGTGGGTGGTCAGGTTGCTGGCTGCTATTCTTGATGGCAGTGGTCAGGGGGAAGTCACAGAGTCCATTTGCTTTATTCTGTATAATATGAGCTTCCATTCTTAAAACCTACTATGGATGGTTTTTCTTTCTTTATTCTGTAACCAATTTTCACATCATGAATCACAAAGTTTTTTTATAGCTTACATATAACATGTATCTTCTTTTAATTCCTCTGTAAAAATAAAATATTAGATTCCACCACCTTCCAAAAACAACAAAAACCAAAACCACAGTTTCTTCTGGATTGAACTGTTATTGCTGACTCTCATGAACTCATCTGCTGATATCCTGACAATGCAGATTGGACTCGCCCCAAAAAACTATTTCTAAACAGGTCCACACCCTCCTCTGCCCTAGTAACCCTTCCTTTCCACTACCTCTGCTGGGCGGTGAGCTAGAAGAGAGGTTAAAACATTTAAGTCAGCTTATTTAAGTAGGTTTTGGACAATATCAGCCTACACAGGGCATCTGCAATGTTCCGTGTGTGGGTTATGTTACCCATGATGCATTGGTGCTGGAGGACATCAGACGTTTGTGTAGACTGAGCACTGTGGGGACAGTGTGGGAAGCTCCTTCTCTTGGACTCTGTGACCCTGAGGGACCCAGGGCTTCTCCTGTTCACACCTTCTCTGCAGGGTAGTTAGGGGGCTCAGGCCTGAGTGAGGCCCTGTGCTGCAGAGAAAAGAATCACAGAGAGCCACAGCATAAAAATAAAGATGGTGTCACTTCTGAGTAAAATCATGGAGCTGGAGAGATTGCTCAGAGGTGAAGAATGCTTACTGCTGTTCCAGAGGACCTGGGTTCAGTCCCAGCTCTCACCCACTTGTAGCTCCAGTCTCAGAGGGGATAGGCCGCCCTCTGTTGGCCGCCTGGGGCACTCCATGCACCTGGCACACAGACACACATGGAGGCAAAACACCCATAAGATTTCTGTAAAGAAAGCGATCCCTGAACAGTATTGGGGGTCATTGCAGGACTTAGGGACACCTCCAAACCCTAGTGCAGGACTCTAGGGTCCCCTGCACTAGATGTACACACTGATCTTAGGGATTCAGCGAGGGAAAGAAGAAATCCACACAACTCCCCCTAAGAGTGATCCCTGATGCTATTGGTCTATGGAGTCTGTCTGTTCATTTATGCTGTTTGGGTTGTTATGTCTTGAAGCTCAGGTTGACCGTGAATTTTTATTTTTTCAGATTTATTATGTACACAGTGTTCTGCCTGCTTATGTGCCTATCTACCCGAAGAGGGCTCCAGATCTGCGCAAAGATGGTTGTGAGCCACCGAGATTTCTGAGAATTCAATTCAAGACCCGTAGAAGAGCAGTTAAAGGTCTCAACCTCTGAGTCATCTCTCCAGTCCAGACCTTGAATGATCCTCCTGCCTCACCTCTGCATGCCAAGTCCCGAGATCACACGTGGTGTGTGTGTGTGTGTGTGTGTGTGTGTGTGTATGTCACTGTGACTGGAGAGTGTGGTGTTGTGTAACAATCAGGGGACGAGCCTCACTCAGAAGTTGTGTTTCAGCCTGAAGATCATAAGGACCTGTGAAAACAACAAAACGGAGGATTTGGGGCTGAAGAGAAAATCCCTGGCTGCTTTTAAGCTAATTGAATAAACCACAGTCTCTCTGTGTCAATTGTTTGGGAGCAAGCTGGGTTAGAGAAAAAACACCACTTATTAATGTCATAATAAAAACCTCGACACACAATCATGTCTCCTTGTGTCATGTTTAACTTCCAAATAAAATCAATAACCAGATCATAATAATATTGAAACATGAGAAAACTGTCACTCGGGCTGGAGAGATGGCTCAGTGGTTAAGAGCACTGACTGCTCTTCCAAAGGTCCTGAGTTCAAATCTCGGCAACCACATGGTGGCTCACAACCATCTATAATGAGATCTGACTCTCTCTTATGGAGTCTCTGAAGACAACTACAGTGTACTTACATAAAATAAATAAATAAATCTTAAAAAAAAAAAAGAAAACTGTCACTCGTACAATTGCAAATGCATTATAAATTCAGAAAAAGTGGCAATGTCCCTTGAGGGAGATTCTTTCAGTATCTCCAATTTAAATATGATAACCATTGAAAATTCTCTTAATTGATGCTACATCGTGTCATAAAGAAACAGAAAAGAGAATGCAATATCCATACAAATGCATTCTTAACCAAATACAACGGAAATGCTCATGTCTGCATTTCTGCAGCTGGTCACATGGTTTCAGCAGGTAACCTCATGAGTTCCACAAAGCCTCTTTGTTTAGAGAAATAAGGACTCTGCAATTTATCTTATTTGCTACAGCCTTGGTCAAATAGCTTTGGCTGGTTCCCTGGCTACTTCATAATATATAATCCCATTTCTTTGACACTATTTTCTGCCCTGTGGTTAGTTCCTGCTCCTCTGCTTCATGTGTCTGTCCTCTTCAGTGTCCTGGGCTGAATGTCCTGCTCTCCTGGCTGGTGTTTATAACCACCTTCCTCTGCTACCCATTCTGCATTCCTCTCTTTCACCAGCACCTCCGCAGGTCTTAGCTCCTTTCGTGGAGGAGTGACCACCATACCTCCATTCCTGAAGGGTCTGTGCCCTCTGTCATCCTGCCTGGATTAGGCTGTTGTAGTTTCCCATTGACTTTTTTTCTTTTATTTGCTGTGGTGTTATTCTTTTTACTTTTTTTTTTACTGAAAAAGGAAGTAAAAACATTTTATAACAAAATTGAAGATTCACATGGAAATATTTCTGACAAAACTGATGAAATATATAATTATGAAAATGATGAAAAATATGTTAAAATTGACAATTTTCATGGAAAAATTAAAGAGTAAAATGGTAGACAAAACATTGCTAAATTAAAAAAATAAATAAAAATTAAAAAAATAAAAAAATAAATAAAAAATAAAAAAAGCATTGCTAAATTGATTGAAAAAGGAAGTAGAAACATTTTATGATAGAACTGAAGATTTACATGGGAAACATTTCTGATAAAATTGTAGAAAAATATAGAATAACATGTTAAAACTGAAGAGTATCATGGAAAATTACAAAGATAAAATGGTAGGCATAAAATATTTCTAAGTTGATTGAAAGTGTAATTATAAACATTTTCTGATAAAATTGAAGATTTACATAAAAATATTTCTGTTAGTCTATGTCTTTTTATTGGGGAATTCAGTACATTGATATTAAGAGATATATATAAGGAATAGTGATTGTTGCTTCCTGTTATTTTTGATGTTATATTTATGTTTGTGTGGTTACTTTCTTTTGGGTTGTTGGGAAGATTACTTTCTTGCTTTTTCTAGGGTGTAGTTTCCCTCCTTGTGTTGGCATTTTCCATCTATTATCCATTGAAGGACTGGATATGTGGAAAGATATTGTGTAAATTTGGTTTTATCATGGAATATCTTGGTTTCTCCATCTATGGTGATTGAGAGTTTTGCTGGGTATAGTAGTCTGGGCTGACGTTTGTGTTCTCTTAGGGTTTGTGTGACATCTGCCCAGGATCTTCTAGCTTTCATGGTCTCAGGTGAGAAGTCTGGTGTAATTCTGATAGACCTTCCTTTATAAGTTATGTGACCTTTTCCCCTTACTGCTTTTAATGTTCTTTGTTTAGTGCATTGGGTGTTTTGATTATTATGTGCCAGGAGGACTTTCTGGTGGTCCAGTCTGTTTGGAGTTCTGTAGGCTTCTTGTATGTTCATGGGCATCTCTTTCTTTAGGTTAAGGAAGTTTTCTTCTATAATTTTGTTGAAGATATTTACTGGCTCTTTAAGTTGGAAATCTTCACTCTCTTCTGTACCTATAATCCTTATATACCATCAGCAAGACAGGCCCTGGTCTCTTCTTCCTTAGTCTTCCAATAACAAGGCACCTCATGAGGCTGCAGGTGCAGGCTTGGCAGCAGATTGCATTGTAACAGTAGAGGTCATAGGCATTTGAGCAAAGACTTCGTGTAACTTCCTTGTGCCTCTAGGACCTGTCCAGTCCTGATTACTTATATACCACTTCTATTTGATAATAGGTTATTGTGTGTCCTATTTTATGACTTGGTATCCAGTAGACCCTGGTAAGTCTGATTCTTTCTTTCCCACAGTGTATGGTTTACCCTGGTGAAAGTCTGTAGATTCCACCAGGAAAGGACTGGAGAAAGGCTAGCAGTAAACCTTTTATGTATTTTATAAGATACTTACTCGGGGTAACCAGACCATTCAGTCATTCAAGGCATTCTGGGTGTGTAAACTGGCTCAAGTCTAGAAACTGATTCATGGGCAGAGATGTTCTTTTGCCACCATTATGCAGCCTTTTCTCTCAGTCGTTGACTATTTTTCTACTACCATGATCAAACAAAAAATCAGTAGGCTTCTATGGTAATTGGATTAAGAACATTTTCTGGGCCGTGGTCCTGCATACCCAGAGACAGGCAGAACCCTGAGTTGAAGACTAACCTAGTGTGCAGAGTGAGTTTCGGAACAGCCAGGGACTCACAGAGAGACCTGTAGCTGGTCTTTGCTACTTCATTGGATCTCTACTCAAAAACTCAGCCTGACCCAGTTTAATGTTCCCTCCACCATTATCCCACACCCTCACAATCCCTTCCCACACACATTCCCCAGACTTCTGCTTAAATGAATTAGCGAACTTGTCAGGCTCCTTACATGTGTGCACAGAGGTGCAGGGCTCCTCCTCATGCACTACACACTCTACCTCCCTCATGGAATCTACTTTGTGTGAAGTCTGCTCATAGGTCTAGAGGCAGGGAACACAGCGGCTGAAAAACCCTGGAGTTGTTGTTGAGAAAGGTCTGCTGCATCTGATCAGCGTTCGTATGTGAGGACCGCACAGTGGAAGGAAGGAGTGTGCTGAGCTCAGCGAAAAGCTTTGCTGTTGTTTCAACAAGAGAAGGAAAGTTATGGGTTCCTTCAAAATTAATAAATATGAGATCTGACCAGGGGAGATCTAAAAATCTTGTCTGCAAAAATGTAGGAAGAAAACAAGTAGAGCAACAAAAGAAAACAAAACAAAAGAAAAAAAAACCATGAATCTTGTCCCTCTACAAGGAAACAGCTCTGAAACTGGCTGAGACACCAGTCAGGACTTCAGCTATTCATAGACAATAAATCTTGTTGACTACAAAGTCCATATTGGCTTATCAGGTCACCCTTTCCTGTGGCATGGGTGGACATTTATATAGCAGCTTGAGTAAGTAGACTTACAGTGTTTGATGCCTTTCCTTCTCTCACATAGAAGAGAATCATCTTTAACTGATCTGTGGACACTGTATATTCCATACATGTGTTAATGCAGAAATGTATGTTACCTATAAATGTTTATGTGTTTACAGAGAAGAGACCTGACACCAAGGAAGACAAGACAAACATCCCAGATGATCTGAACTCAAACTGCCTCAATAGCTGTGTCCTCAGAAATGTGCATGCAGAACAACTTCAAATGATAATTTAAAATCTTCCAGCCCGCCAGGCGGTGGTGGCACATGCCTGTAATCCCAGCACTTGGGAGGCAGAGGCAGGCGAATTTCTGAGTTCGAGGCCAGCCTGGTCTACAGAGTGAGTTCCAGGACAGTCAGGGCTATACAGAGAAACCCGGTCTCGAAAAAACAAAAACAAAAAAAAAAAAAATTGGTAAAATCTTCCAGCCTCACAGACCGCTCCATCCATGGCTTCAGTTAAGCCCTGCACTTTCCCATTACACAGAGACTGGACAGCAAATGTTACAGCTAGCTTTCTTAGGACTTGACCACTATCCTCATTGCCTTAGGGCCTCTGAAAGATATTTTCATTCCCAGAAAGCAAGAAACAATTTTTAGAACACCAAGCCCTTATTGTCAATCGTGGGGTGGTAAGTATTTGGTTGTTGAGTGGGTGTAGAGTGTTTGTCCTTGTGAAAGTGTGGTTGGTCACAAGTTGTTAAAGGTCCTTGTCAGGGAGGAAGCAAAGGAAAGGAGATTAGATTCAGAAATTTTGTTCTCTCTTTTCCTTTCTTCTGTCTTCCTTTCTCTACTATCTAATGTCAGGGTTGAAGCAGGAAAAGGGATGAAAAGAAAAACGGGGCATGTAGGCATACATTTTTCCCACCTACTTTAATAAATATTCGGCCTCTCCTTTTGCCCACCACCCAGAAGAGGTCATGGAAGAGAAAAGTTATTACGATGTGGGGGACGTGGACCTGTTTATAAATAGCTTTTTGTGGTGAGTTCAGTCTTCTTTGTGAGCAGTTCAGTCCCATAGCAAACCCCAAATTCAAATCAACAGCTGCAGTCCAGTCAGGAGGCCAGCAAACCCCACACAGGATTCAGCAGCTACAGTCCAGTCCTCTCAGCAGGCAGACACGATGCCCAAACCAGCAACTGTGGTTCAAAACCAAAGAAACCCCAAGGTTAACCAACCAAGAAGTTATGGGAACTCAGAAGCAGTTCTCTGGAGAGTTTCTGTCAATGGTGGCGTTATCACAAGTGGGTATCAACAAGGATGTAAGGAAAATCAATACATGCATGTCCTTAGTGAAGAACAGTAAGGCAAAGCAAACCGAACCAAAGTTCAGTGCTCATCCCCAACTGTCTGTGGGGTCACATTTATACTTCTTCATCGCAGGTCCTGTCACGTGTCTGCTATAGCAAAACATCCTTTCACCTGTGTCTGCTTCAGGAAAACATTCTGTCACATGTCTGCTCCAGCAAACCATCATTTGTTACAACTAACTTTCCAAAGAACCTAGAAGTTTCCTGTCAGGACTATAAAAGAATGATAGAGTAAAGGGTAGACTGTTGAATCTACTTTACACTAAAGAGCAACAAGGACTAGTCTCACATATTTACATTGGTGTGGATTTTTGTATACTGAGAGAAACTTAAGCTTACATTTTGCTACAACATACAACATACTGTATACATGCTTCAACTCTTGTTTAAGATACTGTACCCATGCAGCTCATTTTAAAGTGTAAAGTTTTAGCCCTTGAAAGAAATGATTGGAAACAGTTCAAGATAATTAAGAAATGTGAGTGGGTAACCAATCAAAGATATGGACATGTTAGGTACTAGTTTTGTTAATTACAGGGATAAGCTTTCTTTAGACTCTTGTAGATGTTTTCAAAGTTGAACAGATAGTAGATAGCTAGAAATAAGCAATATTTGCCTATTCTGATGTTCTATAGATACAGAAGTGGTTTTGGAAAATCTCAGAGATCTACAGGTTATGGCTTTCAAAATGTTTTATTAACACGAGGCTTTCCACAGCAGTGAGGCAGGACTGTGCCTGCAGCACCCTTTCTACTTCAGAGAGGATGGTGGGCACTGAAGAATCTCCATATGGAGTTTGCTTCAAATGTGGCAAAGCTAAGTACAAGCCAAAAACCTGCCCTTACTTCAACTGCAGACTGCATGCTGTCCTAACAGTGGACAAGCAGAACACGGAGGAAGTTGACTGGTGAGCTTTGCCAAGACAAGTTGGGGAAGTTCTTCAATATTCCTGCTTCACATAAAAATCCGTCATACACTGGGCCAGTAGCCTGAAGTTGGAGGCCCCAGCACTGCAGAAGAGCCTCGGGTGACAGTCCAGGCAGCCATCTCTGCCATTCCCACAGCTTTGGAAGGAAGCTGCTTGCTCTGCACTTCCTGTTTTCTCAGGTAACATTCATCCTTCTCAGGTCACTGATGGGGAGGAGACTACAGAGTTACAGTCTCACAGTAGCTTAAGTTGTTTAGGATGTAAGAAACTGATTTAGGTCTAGGAAGATTTTTTGGGTGGATAATTTCAAGTTACAGTACAAAGATAATTAGCCACAGAGCTTTGGACTCACAGGACAGATAATAATTTCTCAATTGTTGGCAAATACAAATGAGCCAGACATGATGAATGTAATTCTTATATTTTATATTAAGAATTAATCAAAGTTCTTAAGTTTTTGGTTCTTTTTTTTTTTTTTTTTTTTTTTTTTTTTTTTTTTTTGGATTTGGTTTTTTCGAGACAGGGTTTCTCTGTATACCCCGGCTGTCCTGGAACTCACTCTTGTAGATCAGGCTGGCCTTGAACTCAGAAATCCACCTGCCTGTGCCTCCCAGAGTGCTGGGATTACAGGCGTGTGCCACCACCACCCGGCCAAAGTTCTTAATTTTTAAAATTAAGCCCTCTTAAAGAGAGAATAATAATTTTAATAATTACTAGTTTTTAATTAATTAATTTAATTAGTTTAACTTAAGTTATTATACTTGTTTTTATTGTATATAGTTTATGAAATCAGAGAAGGAGACTTTTGTAGGACTAAAGGGGGCAATGCTGAAGTAATGTTGTTGTACACTGTATAAAGATGAGTCTCTGTCTTACCTTGCCTACCTAAAACACCTTCTGCATGGTAAAATAAAAAGTCTATGTCCTGTAGCAAAGGAGAGTAGAAGGCAGGATTCTGGTCAGAGAGAGGAACTCTGGGAAGAGAGAAGCATGGGGGATTCTCCACCCAGACTCTGAGGAAGCAGGATGTGTGAAATTGAGGAGAGGTGACCAGCCACATGGCAGACCTTAGAATGGTATAAATGGATGACTGAGTTAGGAGAGAGCTGGGAACAGGCCTAGCATAAAGCCCAGGCATTCATAATAAATGTAAGTCTGATGTCATTATTCAGAGCAAGGCGGGCAAGCAGGGATGTCCCACAGATGCAGCAGGAGCAGGAGCAGGAGCAAGCAGACAGAGAGCAAGCCTTCCCTTCTTCCATGGCTTCCTGTAGGCTTCCAGCAGAAGGTGTGGCCCAGATGAGAAGGGGGGGGGGGGCTGCAGCTCAAATACCCTGGGGCAGCTCAGCCAGCCTGGATCCCTTTACCCTCAGCTCTGTGGGCTCAGGCGCAGTCCTCTGTTCTTCCACCAGGGGCGCTGTTGCCCAAGACCGTGATGCTTCTCTTTCATCTTCCACAGGTGGGACTCCAGAGGGTCTGTATTCAGAGGAAGGTGGGGAAGGGGACACCTTTCTCTGCAGGGACACTCTGGATGTTGGGATGTCAGGGTCTGTTACAAGTTAGCATTCAAACATCTGAGTGGAATTTATCTTGTTCATGGGCAATCAAAAACTCACATTGGCTCAAGTGCAAAGATGAGCACACACTGTGTCTTCTTCCTGGGATGATGCTGTGATCCACTGTGCACAGTAGGTCCATAAAATGAAATATCTTCTGTATTTTTAATTTTATGATTTTTTTCAAATTGTCTTTTCAGTGAAGTCTGTTTCAACCATCTTTTCCTGTCCTGTTCCAGAGCTCTGTTCATTGGCTGGTTGTGCAGATTTGTCTAAACAGCCCTGTGTCCCCAGCTCCTGGCCTCACACTCTAGTTGTGTAGAAGAGAGAGGGAGTATTTTTCAAATCATATTTATAAAATGTTATTTTTAGTAGATGCATTTGTTTTTTGTATGTGAGTGTGTAGGTGCACTAGCACTGGATCCCTTGGAACTGAAGTTGCAGACGTTGACAGCCGCCATGTGCTGATGTCAGGGACTCAACCTGGATCCTCTGCAACAGCAGCAAGTGCTCGGAGCTGCTGAGCCATCTCCACAGCCACTGTTGCAATGTTTCCATCAGGAACCCACACAGCTGACCCACAGCACGCTGGCTGAGCACAGTGAGAGAACTAGAGGCTCAGGAAGAGACAGTGCAGTGCAGAGCTCAGGAGGGAGGGTGCTGGGCACTGATGGGGTGAGGCCCGAGGGACAGAGACAGAGAGGGGCTGAGGAGAAGGAGATGGAGGCAAAGGGGAGATGCTAACTCAGCAGAGTCCCCTGTTTGAGGGCGTTTCTGTACAGACTGCACTGGACACGTATCTGGACCCTGCTGGCCTCTTACATCCCATAGTGAACGCTGTGCTGGTTTGAATGAGAACAGCCACACAGGCTCATAGGAGTGAATACCTCAAATCCAGCTGTTGGAGCTGTTCAGAAAGGACTGGCATGCGTGGCATGGTTGGAAGATGGGCACTGGGTGAGACAAGGTTTACAGACTTTCACTGTTCCCAGGGTCTCAACCTGTTGCTTGCAAATCAAATTGTGAGCTCATGGCTGTTTGTCCACCCCACCTTTCCTCTGCCATCATGGACTCAAACCCTCTCAGACTAGAGAACAGATTAAACACATTCTTCTATAAGTCGCCTTGGTCACAGTGTCTCATCACAGTAATAAAAAACTAACTAAAGCTGATGTGGCGACACAGGCCTTCAATCCCAGTGTGGTGGACTGAATAGGTGACCCCCATAGACTCATGTGTTTGAAAGCTTGGCCCACAAGGAGTGGCATTATTAGTGGGTGTGGCCTTGTGGAAGTGGGCGTGGCCTTGTTGGGGAAGTGTGTCACTGTGGGATTGGGCTTTGAGGTCTCCTATGCTCCTGCTCTGCCCAGTGTGGAATGAGAGCCTCTTCCTGGCTGCCTTTAGATCCAGATGCAGAAGTCTCTGCTCCCCCAGCACCATGTCTCCCTGCACACTGTCATGCTTCCTGTTATAATGGACTAAATCCCTGAACCTGTAAGCCAGCCTCTGTTAAATGTTTCCCTTTAGAAGTGTTGTCTTGCTCATGGTGTTCTTCACAGCAACAGAACCCAAACTAAAACACCCAGAACTCAGGATGAAAAGGCAGAGATGCTTCTCTGTGAGTTCAAGGCCAGCTTGGATACATAGTAAGTTCTAGGATAGCCAGAGCTGTGCAGCCAGATCTTGTCTCAAAAAAAAAAAAAACCAATAAATAAGAAAAGAAACAGAGATAGATTCTTTCTGCAGATCTGTCTGTCACCAACAGCATCCTTAGGTTGGTCAGAATGAAAGCTAAGATCTTCATGTTCCAATACTCAGGAATTCAAAGAAAATACTCAGAGCACTTCATGAGACTGGTTCACAGAAAAAGGTGCTGCTGAATCCTGGTGAGGCTTCTGGGCTGCTATGGACGCCTGCAAGGGGAAGTGACTGGAGTTCACACCTGTGGTCACACACATTTATAGCTCTGTGTGATGAGTGACTCTCTTCAGGAGTCCCCGCACATCTGTGCTCTTCTCCCCACTCCAGTTCTGCAACTGTGATTTGAAGAGATCCAAAAAATCAAGAAATATGTAAATATAGTCTTTCCCCACACTGCTGATCAGAAGTGCAACCTCACCTCACCAGCATGCACTCTCTGGCGTGAGAATCATCTTTCTTCCAGTGTCCACACTGCACAGGCCTGAGGAACTCTGGAGCCAACTCTGTTATCAGATGCAGTGTCCCACACAGCTGTGACATTCATGTCCCTCAGCTCATCAGCTCAGAGAGGGACTGAGAGGGTCAGAGAATATGTAACTCCTACCACACTATCATCATTACTCTGTGTTATAGTCGGTGACAGTTCCTCTCCTACTGTGATTTAGACACTAATCCAATGTACTGTAGAAGTGCTGACACAAGGAAGAGAGTGGATGTAGACCTGGATCGGTGCCCTGCTGTCTGTGGTCTCCACAGGGGTCTCTTCCCAGTGGACAATGGAGTCTCCTGTGCAGAGATAATAGCCCAGGTCCACATGGACTAACCCAGGACTCAGAATGGAGATCTTTGTCAAACACACGCATCTGGAGCCACAGAGGCTTTATCTGTGAGGAAACACCAGGAGGAGACTGAGTCTAAGCCCAAGGCTAAGTTAAGGAGACAGGATCCTGAGGGAAGAGGCAGTGTCTTTATAGATGAGGTTCCTGCATTCAGGCTTGGCAGTGTGAGCTTCCCACTGCAGGTGAACAGAGCCTGGTCTCTGTGGGGTCTCTGTGGGACCTCTGCTTTAAGGAGAAGCATCTCTCCACTGCATCCCCAGACACTTGTACCTCCACTGTATTCCCGAAGTGGCTTTTCTTCTGGAAGACTTCAGGATCTGACTTCTGAAGAGAAGGAGGAAGAGGAAGGGTGGAGGAGAGGACAGAGAGTCTGGCCTGCGGGTCTCTCCTGGTGTCCAGACAGCTTCTGGGTCGGAACTCGGAGACACCAAGACAAACAGCGCTCTGTCTGCAGCACAGGGTTGAGGCAAAGTCTTTATCTCCAAGCAGTGAGGTCAGGGGTGGGGAAGCCCAGGGCTGAGGTTTCCCTGTCTCCCCAGATTCACTTCTGCTGCTAACCTGGGTCAGGTCCTTCTGCCCGGACACTGATGACGCGCAGGCAGGCTTCACCCCCATTGGGTGGCGCGATCAGGAGGAACCAACCAGCTTCGCTGCGAGCGGTGGATGGAGAGTCCACGCAGCCCGCGGGACTCAGAGGCCCTGGATCCCTGATAGGGCGATGGCGCCGCCCACGCTGCTCTTGTTGCTTGCGGCCGCCCTGGCCCCGACCCAGATCCGCACGGGTGAGTGCGGGGTCGGGAAGGAAAGGGCCTTCACGGGGAGGAAAGGGGGCAGCACCGGGAAAGCCGCGTCCCCGCGTCGCCGACCGGACCCTCCACACCTTCTCCACCCGCGTCCCGAGTCCCGAGCCCTGCTCCCCTCCCGGCCCGCGCACCCGCCCGGGGTCCCGGGAGGAGGTTGGAGTCTCACCGCGCGCCGCCCCCAGGCTCACACTCGCTGCGGTATTTCCACACCGCCGTGTCCCGGCCCGGCCTCGGGGAGCCCCGGTTCATCGCTGTAGGCTACGTGGACGACACGCAGTTCGTGCGCTTCGACAGCGCCGTGGAGAATGCGACGGCGGAGCCGCGCGCACCGTGGATGGAGCAGGAGGGGCCTGAGTATTGGGATCAGCAGACCCCGAACGCCGAGAACAACAAGCAGTGGTTCCAAGGGAGCCTGGGGAACGCGCTGAGCTACTACAACCAGAGCGAGGCCTGTGAGTGACCCCGGGTCGGAGGTCACGACCCCTCCACATCCCGACACAGGGGCCATAAACGTCCCGGGTCCCAAGTCCAAGGCGAAGGAGCAGAACCGACCTGGGACCGGTTTCCCCTTTCAATTTGGGGAAGTCAGCTGGGGGCGGGGCGGAGCCAGGGTGGGACGGGGTAGGGCAGGGCTGACCGCGGGGTCCCGCAGGCTCCCACACGTTCCAGCAGATGTATGGCTGTGAAGTGGGGCTGGATTGGAAACTCCTCCGCGCTTACTGGCAGCTTGCCTACGACGGCCGCGATTACATCGCCCTGAACGAAGACCTGAAAACGTGGACGGCGGCGGACTTGGCTGCGCAGATCACCCGATGCAAGTGGGAGCAGGCTGGTGCTGCAGCTTATTACAAGGCCTACCTGGAGGGCGAGTGCGTGGAGTGGCTCCGCAGACACCTGGAGCGCGGGAAGGAGACGCTGCTCCGCACAGGTGCAGGGGCCGAGGGCAGCTCCTCCCTCTGCCCTCGGGCTGGGGCTCAGTCCTGGGGAAGAAGAAACCCTCAGCTGGGGCGATGCCCCTGTCTCAGAGGGGAGACAGTGTCCCTGGGTCTCCTGATCCTTCATCACAAGAACTACACTGATTCTCCCAGGCTTCTGGCTGGGAAGGATAGAATTTCCCTGACCAAATAACAGCTGCTCCCTTCAGTTCGCCTGTAGCCTCTGTCAGCCATGGCCTCTTCCAGGCCATGTTCTCTGCCCACACCCACTCTGGACAATGACTCCTGACATGCTAAGTGTGTCAGCCCTTACACCTCAGGTCTCTTTTATCTGATGGGAGACATGGGCTCCCTCACATTAGACTGGTTCCTCCAGTTTCTTGAACTTTCCAAAGAATACATTCTCACAGATCCCTCCCTGTCTGTGGGGTTTGCATGCCTTCATCAACCCAATTCGATCTATTACTACAGTGGGGAATGGTCACAGGAGCCCTTATGGGGGACCCTGGAGGAATATAAATTGTGAAATTTCTTTTTCTTCTTTTTCTTCTCTTTTCTTATTTATTACTTTCTTTTTTCTTTACTTTTTGGTTGTTGAAGGCATTATTTTGCTTTTAGTCAGTTATTGTCTGCATGGAGTGATCCTGTTTCTCCATCTCCTTGTATTATCATTTGTATCAGTCTCCACAGGTGCTAGGGAGACTGCTAACCTGGATAATTAGACACGTTTAATGACGGTTCTTTTTAAAGGAGAAATTCTTGTGAGCTTAGACTGTTTCCTGTCAGAACTAAACATCCAGAGCCCTCCTGCTCTTCCTCTGTCCCACAAGTTACAGTGCTCCCCCTGTTGAATCAGGAATTGGACTCTGAGAGACAGGGTCTTCTGCAATCCAGGGCTGGAGTGAGAGGGAAGATCCTCACACCCTGTGAGCCTGCTGTGTCCAGTGAGTGCTGCACTGGGGTCCACAGCACACTCCAGGGATCCTGTGTGACACACCTGTACCTTGACCCCAGAGGCAGGGTCTGGGAGACATTTTCTCTGCTGAGTGTCAAAGGTTCACAGTTCTCCTACACACTGTGTGATGGCTGTTCACTTGGACTGACAGTTCTGCTGGTCAGCACAATAACCACAGTGGTTGAGTCTCAGTGGTGGCACCCTTCCAGTAGCACATGACTCTAATTTCTAATTTTGATATGAACTCAAGCACATATTAATTTACTTATTTTTCATTCCTTCTTCCATTTTGTGATTACCTATCTCATGCTATAGAACATCACATAAGGACGACCATGCTGGCCCACTGGCTCATGTGGATTCCCTCTTAGCTTCTGAGTCCCCCAGGAACATGTGCAGTTCTGTGTTGAAGGGACCGGCGCTACCTGCAGGTCACTAGGGCAATGACAGTCGAAGTGTCAAGCAGTTCATCATTGATTTAACTGTGAAGTTGAAGTGTCAAGTTCAGTGTCATCATTGATTTAACTGTGTCTTGTCTAGATTTCCATTTGTCTTGTTAATTGTATGATTTCTTACATCTTCCACACAGATCCCCCAAAGGCACATGTGACCCATCACCCCAGATCTGAAGGTGATGTCACCCTGAGGTGCTGGGCCCTGGGCTTCTACCCTGCTGACATCACCCTGACCTGGCAGTTGAATGGGGAGGAGCTGACCCAGGACATGGAGCTTGTGGAGACCAGGCCTGCAGGGGATGGAACCTTCCAGAAGTGGGCATCTGTGGTGGTACCTCTTGGGAAGGAGCAGAATTACACATGTCGTGTGCACCATGAGGGGCTGTCTGAGCCCCTCACCCTGAGATGGGGTAAGGAGGGTGTGGGTGCAGAGCTGGGGTCAGGGAAAGATGGAGCCTTCTGCAGACCCTGAGCAGGTCAGGGCTGAGAGCTGGGGTCATGACCCTCACCTTCATTTCCTGTACCTGTCCTTCCCAGAGCCTCCTCCATCCACCGACTCCAACATGGTGATCATTGCTGGTCTGGTTGTCCTTGGAGCTGTGGCCATCATTGGAGTTGTGGTAGCTTTTGTGATGAAAATAAGGAGAAACACGGGTAGGAAAGGGCAGGATCTGGGTTTTCTCTTGGCCTCCTTCTGAAGTGTGCTCTGCCCATCAATGGGAAAGAGCCACACCTCACATTGCTACTGTCTCCACCTGGGTCTGCTGTCAGTTCTGGGAACTTCCTAGTGTCAAGATCTTCCTTGAACTCTCACAGCTTTCCTTCTCACAGGTGGACAAGGAGGAGACTATGCTCCAGCTCCAGGTTAGTGTGGGGGACAGGATTGTCCTGGGGCCATTGGAGTGAAGCTGGAGATGGTGGGAGCTCTAGGAATCAGTAATAGCTCCTCCAGAGAAATCTTGGGGACTCAGTTGTACCGTAATATGAATATATATATACATTTTTTAACCGTAGGCAGCAATAGCTCCCAGAGCTCTGATTGTGTCTCCCCCAGATTGTAGAGGTGACACTCTAGAATCTGATTTTGAGGGGAAATGTGGACATAATTGGGTTTCAGGGACTCCCAGAATCCCCTGTGAGTTGTAGTTTGTTGGGATGTTGTCCTCACAGTGATGGTTTATGACTCGCATTCTCTAGCATGAAGACAGCTGCCTGGAGTGGACTGTGACAGCCAGTGTGTTCAGGTCTCTCCTGTGACACCCGAGCCCTCAGTTTTCTATAGACAATAGCGTCTGATGTTCCCTGTTATCCTATAGGTTCAGTGTGAAGAACTGTGAAGCCCAGCCTGCCCTGCTCACCTGGACCCTGTCCCTGCACTGCCCTGGTGGTTGTTGCCTTCCACAGCCAACCTTCTTGGTCTGAATTGGAAACAAAAAATTTCTGGAAAGTCAGTTGGATGGTGTTTGGCTGTGGCACATACATGAAATATTTTGTTAAAGTGGACACAGGTGTGAAAGCTAAGGCCGACTCGTGAAGGAACATTTCACTGCAGCAGACACAGGAGAGAGGATGCTCTGCTAAAGGAAGCACAGGAAAGGACACGTGATGAAGGATTCTTCACTAACACCATGCATGTATTGATCGGCCTTACGCTGCCTAGTTGAGCTGCATTTGTCAGGACTCCATAGTGAGCAACGCACCAGAAACCTTCTGGTGGTGTGCTGCAGGTTGTTGCTGCTTCTGTGGACTCGGGCTGATGGGATCCTGAAGCAAGACTCATGCTGAGCCAAGGCCCGGGGAGGACACGTCCTGTTTAGAGGATATAAATGGGACTCCACAGAGCGACCGAGACAGAGCTTGGCTCTCTGGTACAGTGAGCTGTTAACACTTGTGGGTCTGGAGTCTTCACTGACCTTCACTTCCCTGAGAGAAGCAGAGCTGAGAACTTCTCCTGCTGTTCCTGTTGGTCCCTCCTGCTGAGTGGAGCCCAGGCCTAGCTGTCTCTGCCAGGTCCTGTCACACTGTTGCTAACCAGACTCTACCAAACCAGACTGCTGGTGTATACATGAGGTGTTTGCAAGTGGATGGAGCTGCTGCTGCCGACCTGTGAACCCAAACCAACCCTTCATCCTTTTTTCCCCATTATCTCTGGATGGTGGTGGGAAACAAGGAAAGTTAAAGTGTTCTAAGAACCATCATTAAAAATAGGATTTGAAAAAAATTAAAGTTACACTGGTCCAGCCACACACTGGGGGACATCTGCATCCTGTCAGCTCCATGCTGCCCTGAGCTGCAGCTCCTCACTTCCACACTGAGAATAAGAATCTGAATGTGAACTTGATTGTTCACATCCTTGACCTGAGGGTTGATTGGCAGGTAAATTAAAGGACTGTGAATACTTAAGACATTTGTTGAAGACATAAATGGCAGATGGAGAATCTTCTAGAATCTGTGTCACTGTGCTATGTGTATCTGGGGGACAGGTTGAGACTGTGGGAGCTGAGTGTGAACAGGGCTGTGCCCTGGTGAGCTTAGTATGTTGTGATCTTTGATGGGGTCACTCCTGGGCCATGTCACCTCTGGCCTCTGCTCTCTCCATCACTATGAGGCCCAGGCTAAGAATCTGTGATCACAAGGACACAGGAAAGGTCTTGTCCTGTCCCCAGGATTATGAGCCCTGACAAATCAAGATCAGAGACTCAACTGGGGATCCTTCAATGTCCCTGGTGCTTAAGATAAGTCACACTACATTTCCTCCCACCCATTTGCTTTAGCTTCTAATGATGCCGTCCTGAAGCTGCCCTGGGTGCTCCCTGTCCCATGCTACTGTGGTGATTTCTGCCTCTCCTTCTCTCCAGCGTCTTTTCCAGGGTTCTCAGGTGTCTGGTGTGGTCTGTCTGCTCATCTCTCAGGAGCACATCCACAGCTGGGATAAGACATGACAGCAATGCTTCTCTCTCCTGTAACTTGGGTACCAATTCCTGAACCTGGACTACTTTAACTCCAGGACCAAGGTGCCAAAGTCTCTTCATCTCCACTGCCTGCTCTGTGGACTTGTGGCTTGCAGCCCTGACTTGGGCATGATGGATGCTGTATTCAGCATAGTCTGCCTTAAAGTCCTGGTCATAGACCTGTTGTTGCTCTGCATGGTGGATGGCTCTGTATTACAGGAGATCTAAGTCCCACTCATAGGCCGGTAACCATTTAAATTAACTAATATTTAAAGCACTAAAGACACTGGAGGCATAAACTGAGGCAATAGCTTGCTACCTCAGCAGGGAAACTTTTTCTTAACTATATATAAGATATCTGGGTTTTTTTTTTTTTTTTTTTTTTGGTTTTGTTCTTGTTTTTTTGGAGACAGGGTTTCTCTGTGTAGCCCTAGCTGTCCTGGAACTCACTCTGAAGACCAGGCTGACCTTGAACTCAGAAATCCGCCTGCCTCTGCCTCCCAAGTGCTGGGATCAAAGGCATGTGCCACCACTGCCTGGCCAAAATATCTCTTTACAAGCCTGATTCTACAACTAAATTGCCAGCTCTTCAGAAATCTCTCTGTGCGTCATTCTACCAACCTAGTCTGCCTTTCTCTTGAGCTCCTCCAAATGCAAGAGGGATCCTTCGCTCCCTTTGGTAGATTTCTCTTTCACTTGGATCTTGCCAGATGCTCCGCTGTTTTTCCTGCAAGCTCAAAGAGAAACTCTCTATGACTTACCTGGAGCTCCTACCTTGAAGGCTCTTCAAAGCTGAGGGAGAGACAGAAAGATAGACACACACAGAGAGAAAGAGACAGAGAGAGAGAGAGAGACAGACCCCCACACACAGAGACACAGAGAGACACACAGACAGTGGGAGAGTAGGTGAGTTCTGTCAAAGCTCCAATTGCTTTTTCTTTTTTCTTTTTCTTTTTTTGGTCTTTTTTTTTTTTTTTTTTTTTTTTTTTTTCCGAGACAGGGTTTCTCTGTGTAGCCCTGGCTGTCCTGGAACTCACTCTGTAGACCAGGCTGACCTTGAACCCAGAAATCCACCTGCCTCTGCCTCCCAAGTGCTGGGATCAAAGGCGTGTGCCACCACTGCCCAGAAGTCTCTAGCTTGCCCCGCTCCCCCCCCCCCCCGCCCCCCCTCCACCCTTGGCAGACTGAGCCAGGTCATTGTCTTGGTGGGGGGAAGGCTCCAAAGCAAGGCTGTAGGTGCCAAACCCTTTCTCCTTTCCAGGGGGTAGAGGAAGACCACCTGTGAACTTTGCCTCAGGTCATAGACCAAGACCACAAGCCCTCTCCCATGCACTTTGCTTTAAAATAGGCAGGAACTTTCCATTCTTTAGTGTTCTTATCTTGGAGAATTTAGAGGCACCCAAACTACATCTCTTCAGGATACATAAATCTATTCTACTCCTGGGCTCTTAATTCTTTCTTTTTGTTTTACAAGTGTGTTCCTTATGGTATGATTAGGCCTTTTCTACAAAAGTTTGCCCTGCAGCATTGTGTGGTGCAGCTGTAATGTGCTTTACCATGTGCAAAGAGTTGCTGCATCTTAGTGGAGACATGTGCGGGGCATTGTCAGTCGTGGTTTGTACATAATGCCATAGGAGCCATTACTTCTAGTAAATGTGTAACTGCAGAATTAGTATTTTCAGCACTCAATGCAGGTGCACATTGGAATTCTAAGAATGTATCATTGGTGTGATATATATAATTTTAGTTTTCCAAATTCTGAAAACCGAAACACATCCATCTGCCAGATTTCATTATTTTTTATTTATTTATTTTGGTGCCTTTAGAGTTACTTCCATTGTGTACTGGAGTTTGTTTATACAAAAAACAAGACATTTCTTTATAAAGTCCTTGGCTTGTTGCCAGGTGATAGAAATTTTGTCTTTAAACATTATCTATTAACATAGTGTTATTCCCGAATATCTGAAGCTTCTAACACATTTCCTATGAATCATTGGTTAATTTCTTCATTTCTTTGTGTTCAGGGACCTGGCATGCCTGTGAGAGACTGAATATCATGATATATCATGGATAGTTTCTATTTCTGACAGCCTGTTGCAGTTGTAGAATAACAAGGTTAACTCTGAATTATCCAGAATAAATTCAGCAGTTCCTAGGTGCAGAACAGCTCTTTCTGCATATTGACCCAGTAGCTATACTAAGAGATTCAGGAAAATCTGATAATACCATAAGGGTTGCACACAACGCTGATATTTTAACTGAAGAATATGGGCTTTGAATTACTTTGCTTATTTTTTTCTGACTTATAGCAGCCATTCCCAATGATTTTGCATTCGTATGGAATGGTGCCCCAGGAATTAGCATTCCTTTTACAATACCTGGGACAATCCAATCAGTTCTTTTTATAAGGGGAAGTTACTTTCTTTTAGGATATTTGTTAATTTCTTCCATATAGATGTTACAAACTCTTTGCCAGTCTTCACTGATTTCCCATAATGACATAATCTTCGTATTAGTGTAAGGCTCTGTAATTTCTGCTGGGACTATTACTGACAGTTTACAGAGTTGTACTTTTGCAATTAAATCAGAAACTTTTTAAAGATAAGCCTTTAACTTTTCTCTTTGTGTGCAAAGAAGATCTATTCTAAAATACTACTTCCCTTTTCATAATGATCCCAGTAGGAGAAGGAGTTGAAGGCAAAATAACCAAAATACAGTCCAGTTTTGGATCTATGCCATCCACATATACACCTTCAGTCTCTTTTCTATTAAGGTTAACTCTTTCTCTTCTTATTGGTTAGCTGTCCTGGACTGTCTATGTCTGAATCTACTTGCAACATTTGAAACAAATTACTTGAATCTTGAGCAGCTAATCCAATGTTGGGCCAGAGCCAATTGCTATTTCCCATTAATTTTTGAAAATCAATGAGATTTCACAACTGATCTTTCCAATCTGTACCCTCTGGGGTTGAATGTTTTGTTGACTTATTTTATAGCATAGCTAGTGAATGGAATCCCCTCTCTGTAATTTTTTTTTCAGAAGCAATCTTCAAACCTCAACAAGGCAAAATCCTTTTGGTTTCACCAAACAATCTCTAAATTATCTACATCAGAATCAGCCCTCAGAATTTTTTCCATGTAACGGTAACTAATGAATTGAAGAAATTGCCTACAAATTATTTCTAGCAGTTGTTACATTAAATATGACACAGTGTTTGACTGTTTAACATTCCCTGTGGGAGAATTTCCACTAATATCTTTTTACAGGTCGAGCACTGTTATAAGCAGGTAATATGAAGGCAGTTTTCCTTATCCTGCTGTTGCAAGGGAATAGAAAAAAACCTGCCTTTTAAATTAGTTACAGTCAATAAAGAAGATAAAGGAATTCCAGGCTGTAAGGACCCATTTTTCGGGATTGCTCTGGTGCTGATATGCATTCAAATCCTAAATACTGGCCCACAAGATCTGGTTGCCCCAGGAGAAGATCCTCATACACATTCAGTGATGCTATGTAAACCTTTCCCTCCAAGTTAATTTGTCAATAAAACGCTAAAGCCTGCGATTGGTCAATAGAGTGAGTAAGGTGGGGCTTAAAGATTGAGGGGTCTTAGGAGAGAAGAGGAAAAGAAGAAAGGAGAGGAGGGAAGGAGGTCACCTGAGAGTAGAAGGGCCATGAGCACAGGGCCAGGACAGACAGCAAACAACAAGGGACATGGCACCTGGGTGTAAGTCAGAATAGCTCCAAAACCTGCCCAATCTGAGCTTGCAGCTTTCAAGTAAAATAGCAGAATGCTGTGTCTTTTATATGCGCAGGCTGGAATATGTAATTATTTTATACCCTTTGGTTTAATTACTCTATTCATTGCTCTCAAATCTGTAAGCATCACCCCTACCCCAATTTCTTTTTTATAGCAGGTTCAGGGGAATCCCGCGGGCAGGTAGACTCCTCTGTGTGTTGGGCCCCAGCTGCTCTTGTGCCAGCTGATCAAGTGCCTGCAACTTTTCCTTAGAAAGAGATGCACACATGCTTGAGAGCCAAGCATTTTACGGGTAGAGCTATAACTTTAATTTTCTTAAACCTTGTTTTTAATTATGTTTTTTAAATGCTTTAAACTCTCTTTTAGCCCTTCCCCAACCCCAACCCCAGAGCTAGCAGGAAAGAAAGGATACAGGGGAAGTGGATGTGTTTAGAAAGGTTTTTTTGGAGTAACTCTCTCTGTGTTGTCTGGAAATCAGTGTTTAGTTCACAGGTTAGCAGAGGTTTCTCGATCCATTTGCAAACATTTCCGGGATGCACTAGCAGTCTGGTTTGGCAGAGTCGGGAGAGCAAACACAATCAGCAGTGTGGCAGTGCCTAGCAGAGACAGCCAGGCCTCAGCCTTGGCTCCACTCAGCAGGAGGGACCCAGAGCCATGTCAGGAGAAGTTTTCAGCTGTGTCCCTTTCAAGGAAGCAAAGGTCAGCAAAGACTTGAGACCCACGAGCTCACTGCACTGGCAAGCCAAGCTCAGCCGAGTCAGGGTCAGCTGAGTCCGGTTTACACTCGCCAGACATCACGCATCTCCCACAGGTCTTGCCTCAACACGTCTCTTGCCTGCGCATGTGTCTGTCTCAGCTGACATCACTGTGCCAATCAGCCTGAGTCTGCTAAGGGAAAAAGAAACTGTACCACAGCCCCACAGGATTTTTGGATCCTAAGTCCCTATGGAGTCCCAACACATGCAACTCAACCACGAAATGTAAGGCAGCCAATACACGCGTGTCATTAGTGAAAAATCTTACACCACGTGTCCTTTCGTGCTTGCTTCAGCAGAACAGCCTTTCACCTGTGCTGCTTCAGCAAACATTCCTGCAGGAGTCGGCCTCAGCCTTTCACACCTGTGTCCACTTTAACAAAACCTTCCTTCACGGGTTTGCCCCAGCAAAACCCCATCCAACACAACTGCTCTTCCAAAGAACCCTTAGTTTCCACTTCATAGGGGCCATTTCAGCAGTGACCCCTCTTAGAAATTTAGAAACAATCCCTGTTGTGTCTTGTTTTTGAACAACTGGCATAGTCTGTAGTTGTTTTGGATGACATTTTTCAATAATTTCCCCAGAAGCATCTTCCATTTCACCCCCTTTTTAGGGATTGGCTCTCATATTGTGGGAATATTAATCTCTGTTCTCTATTGTTGTAGTAAATCTCACCCCCATGAATTTATGGCTCTGTCAGCCACACGAGGTCTTAACTTTTCTATTTGACCTTCCGGTTCCACACATTTAACCCATCACACACTTGTTTTTACCTGAGATAACTCTTTCTATTCCTAGAAACTGAGTATAAACCTTTAAAAGTGGCCATTCTGAAATCAACAATTTGTGCCACATGATAGTTACATCCTGTATCCACAAAACCTATTTCAATGTGATTCACTTGATAACTCAATTTTGGCCTCTAGTCATTGACAGCTGTTTGCCAGAACACACATTCCCAACACTTCCAACCCTGCTGAGCTTTCTACAGGAGCAGCTTAGCCTCTGATGTAGGGAAACAGTGACGCTCAGGATCCCATCACCTGTGTTAACTGACATCTCTCTTTTTACATAAGCCATTATTTCACTTATAGTTGAAATCTACAATAATTTGTGAATGAACAATCAATCCTTCGAGATTCAAACTGTTTCTTCCCAAGACTGTTCCTACTGTCCCTGAGGGCAAAAGACCATATCATATCTCCAGTAGTTATTTTATAACTTTCAGTCTTTAGGAAGAGTGTAAGATGTTTGTCTGTGGCCAAGTCTAGAGCAGCACTGGCTGCAATAGCATGCTTTAGATCTGCAACACTTGGTTGAGGATTTTCTGCCTGCTCATTATTTCCTGGCTGACATGGGGCAAACAGCTTGTCCTTTATTCAGTTGAACTTGAGTTAGGTTCCCCATTGGTTTCCTGATGGCAAGAAAATGCTGTCAAGAAATCGCCTTGGCTATCTATCTAGGACCTGCGCTCCTTAGTCCAGTGGCAACCCTTGTTCTGTCACATTGCCTGAGTACTCCTGGAAGCCTAGGGTTTTCTCTGATTTATATTCAGAATATCCATTGCCCTTAGAGATGCCTGTTACAGTCCAAACTCTGCCATGGGATAACCAGGATTCTTTGGTCCAGGAAGGCACAGGTCCGGCGAGATGACAGATGGAAACAACCACACACACACAGAGGTGGTTGAATCTGAATGTATTTAGGAGCTTTAAAGCAAGGATTTTTATACACGAAGAGTTGGTATTACCATTTCAAAAGATGTAGCCAGTGAGGCAGGCACAATTATCATAACCATTTGATACAAGGAAATGCAAAATCAATCAGGTACAATGTTTCTCATGTAACAGATACAGAGGATAAATTTACAGATGCCTTCAAACTTCCTCATTAGAGTACAGGTCACTATTAGTTTACAGTAAACCTTCATAGAGTTTGAAGTTTCTTTTTTCTTTTTTTGTTTTTTTCGAGACAGGGTTTCTCTGTATAGCCCTGGCTGTCCTGGAACTCACTCTGTAGACCAGGCTGGCTTCAAACTCAGAAATCTGCCTGCCTCTGCCTCCCAGAGTGCTGGTATTACAGGCGTGTGCCACCACCGCCTGGCAAGTTTGAAGTTTCTTATACCCCCTGTATCTAAACAAGTTTTTGTGAGAAATCCTTATCTAACATTTAGCTTGTACCTTGTAAAAAAAACTTCCTGACTTAATCAATGCTTTTTGTACCAGAGTGCCAGAGCCACCCTCATCCACATATGCGCACAGCCATATAAGCCTGCATGTGGTTGGAAGGTTGTAATTATGTAAATGACTATGAGGCAAAGCATTGCAATTCTTAAAAGGGAGTTTGGTGGTCAGTGAGTCACCTTCAAAGGCCAGGCTTTAGGAATCCTGGTGAAGAGAGAAAAGGAGGAAGTTCAGAGCAAACTGCTTCTTGAGAACTACTGGCCCTGATCAATAGCTTGGTTTAGCTTGGTCCCAGCTACTGAGAAGGAGGAGAGTTTTGGAAATTGCCAAGTGAGATTTTTGGCTTCTGTACAGGGTGTTCCGCAAAATCCCAGGAGACATTTCCCCTCTCAGTCTGTAAAATTTTGTTATACAGAGTTCACTGGGGCCACTGCGGCAGATGCCTTGTTCACAATTTTGTTTCTGGTGAGCATGTTTCCCACGTTTAAAACACAGGGAATTTTGAGATCTGAGAACATTACCAGATGGTTCAATGTCTTTTTGCTGTATTTCCCACAGTTAAAGCACTGTGCATGTTGAGATCTAAAACCTTTAGCTATGGCTCATTCAGTTACTGTGGCTTTATTCGGGCTAGAACCAATATCAGTATAGATGCTGTCCTCATCTTTAAAGGCCTAACGACATTTTCATTCCATGTTTGCATTTTCAGATGCCAAGATGGCAATTAGTAATTGTCTCACCCTAGGGTCTGACATGGCTTTGTTCACAGCTGAAACTA
Source organism: Apodemus sylvaticus (assembly GCF_947179515.1). Lineage (NCBI taxonomy): Eukaryota > Metazoa > Chordata > Mammalia > Rodentia > Muridae > Apodemus > Apodemus sylvaticus. The sequence continues at coordinate 3,878,577 of NC_067490.1, forward strand.
ATCTTCACACACACACACACACACACACTCACACACACTCACACACACACACACACACACACACACAATCAGTGAAGGTTTCCCCTGAGACTTGTATAATTTTTCTAAATGATGTGGTGGACTTCTTTCCTGACAATTCAAATTTGTCTCATCTTCTTAACACTCCTAAGCAACATCCTTCTAAGATTGTATCTTCAAATTGAACCCACTCTCGCATATCAGCCCATCCACCTGTCACCTGGACTTGTGCTATGTTAATTCCCCTGCGTCCTTGTGCTGATCCACGTTCCTGGCTTCTCTCTCCATCATGGCAACCATTGCAGTGGAGGACCAGCTCCAGTACAGCTGTTACCAGGCCCTCTCTGTCTTGGGGAGTAATTCTATGTTGACTAGTTTAATTATTTAGGGTTTGTTTCACACAGGACAAGTGCTTCCCATAAGACATCCTTGCCTCTTTAAAAATGCCATATGTCCATCATTTCTACAGCATGCTATCCTGTCTTGTCATAACCTTGTGTATTACCTCCATTAGCAAGCATATGCCTGTAACTACTTGGAATGCTGTTGGTGATTCTGTGACACAGGACAGCCTGTCCTCACAAGGGGCTGAGTTTAGCCCTGTCTCCAGAACATGGCTGTCTCATCTGACCACCCTTCAGCTTTTCTATGTTGTTGACTTGAGTGCCCTCTGACACCATTCCTTCCTCTCCTTCTACCTGGGGAAACTCACTCTCTCTGCTTCCATCTCTGGGAATGAACCTATTTGGTCTCCCTTTTCTTTCATTTTTAAAAAATAATTAAAAATATTTTTTTGTGTATATATGAGTAAACTTTACTATTGCTCGCTTCAGACATACTAAAAGAGGGCATTGGACCCCATTACAGATAATTTAACCGTTTTTATTTTATGTGCAATGGTGTTTGAGGTACCAGATTCCCTGGAGCTGCAGTTACAGACAGTTGTGAGCAGTCATGTGGTTGCCCCGAATTGATCTCAGGACCCCTGGAAGAGCAGCCATCTCTCCAGAACCCCTCCCCTTTCTTGTGTTTTACATTCATCATCAAGTCTGTCTGTATTCTCAGTTTCTCTAGCTTCACAGCCAACTCTGTTACTATTTCAGAAAGGAGCGAGCAGCGAGGCCTCTTGTTTCCCTTTTCCCACAGTTGTTGATTCACGAGCTTCTCCATTTCTTCCCGTATTTATTCCAGTTGCTCAGTCAAATCTTTGGTCCTTTTTATATACAATGTAGCCAGAAATGAGGGAAAGTGGAACAGAAAACTGCTGCTGAAAACCTTGCGGGACCTGCCTCAAGAAAGAGCTGTTGTTGGTATTTTGAAACAAAGTATCCATCCTTCCTTTTATGCCTTTGGCTCTCTGCTACTTGAAATCAAACCTCCCATTTTGCAATACTCCGGGTTGGATACAACTTGTAAAATGTGTGTGGGTTGTTTGTTTGTCTCTTTGTTTCTACAAACAGTAACAAGTTCTCTTAACTCCCTGCCAGCCTCCTCCTGGGTTCCAGCCCAGCCTCTTCAAACATTTTCCCCACCGCTTCTCCCAAAGTTCTCCACCCATCTGCTTAAACAGCCCCTTCTCCCAATTTTCCCAATACTAGCACCTCCAAACTTAGGGACCATGAAGCACACTGCAAAACTGCTCAAAGCTGCAGCAAGCCCTGCCTTCTCACCCCAACTTTAAGATGCCCCCACAGGAACTGTCAACATTGGTGGCTCCTGTGACAATGGCTGCACCAAGGTACCATCAGCCTGAAGCCATCACAGCAGCTGTCCCTGGCTGTGAATCTCTTTCCCCCTAAGCAGGAGCTGCCCCTCAGGAGCAGTCCATGATGGGGGCAACTCCTCTCCAGCCTCTCCCAGCAGCTCCACAGAGATGGCACCTCAGCAAAAGCCACCTGTGGCCAGGAAGGACTTCCTACCCAGGAGCTCATTACAGAGGAGGGGGAGGGAGGGGCCGTGGAACATAACTACCAATCCCTGAGCAAACAAAATGAGCAAAACCACAAGTTCCTGAGCTTCCCACAGAAGCCCACCAACCCCTGAGCAGGAAACCTATCAATCCTTGTATAGGAAATCCTACCAGTCTTTCAAAATTTTTAGTGGGAAATATCCTGTATAGTTTTCAGCAACAGTTTTGTTTCCTCCTTGTCTTCATTTTGTGCTATTTCATATCTCAGGTGCCCTTCCCCTGGGACAGCTTCTTCCCTCAGAGCTGTGAGATTCCTGGGCTTCTGAGTCCTAGGATGCCCTCCTGTCTGAGCAGAAACACATATTTTGGTGCAGTGACTGGAATAGGCTCTCCTGGTGCCTGTGCTCTCCGCACCGCAGTCCTGGGGTCTGATTCGCCCTAAGACCCTATCCCCATCTCCAGTTGGCCTGCAGGAGTCTCACCTTCTGGCTCACTGATTGATTAATATTCCACCCACCAGAACAATTAAGCAAGGTTCCTCTTTTAGAAGTGGAAAATTCTGGTTTTATTGGAAAGTCAGTTATGTCAAATGTTTTGTTGGGGCACACAGATGAGAGAATGATTTGCTAAAGCAAGCATGTAAATGGACACATGATGTTAAAAAATAATATAAATATTACCAACAGGTGGTAGAAGATGCTTGATGACATTGGTACCTAGCTATTCCTTGCTGGTCATTGTTTGTCGTGACTTCATAGAAAGAAATGGTGTTCTGGAGGCTTCTTGGCACTTCTGTGGACTTGGGCCAATTGTCAGAGTGAAGTGGAAGTTTCTGGATATATCACCTGATACAGACCCACATGGAGTTTTGCTAAGACAGACTCGCATGGTGTATTGCTAAGGAAGACTCATGTGGAGTTTTGCTGATTCATGTGGTGCTTTGCTGAGCTGTGGAAGGACACAGGATTCTTGGAGGGAATCTAATAGGATGCGATGGACAGCGACGGTGGGCTTGCACAGCTAGCTTTGCAACGCCTCTTGGTCTCAAGTCTCTGTCTTTCCTGATCTTCACTTTGTTGAGAGAGTCACAGCAGAGAATTTCTCCTGGTGTCCCTGCTGATCCTGGTCATCCTGCTGACTTGTACTGATTCAGGGAAGGTCTGGCCATTTCTGCTGGGTTGTGTTCTCGCTGTTGATTCCTGTTTGATATTGTGAAAACACAGAACTGGAGAGCTTGTATCCTCGCAATTGGAGTTTGAAACTGGACCAAAATGTTACTTCTAAACACCAATTCTTGAAAGGTGTTTGTGTGTGGATTAAGCTCCTGCCGCTGATCATGTGAACTGAACTGCTGATACCCTGACAATGCAGATTGGACTTGCTCCAAAGAATTATATCTAAACTGGTCCAGTTTTCTGATATACTAATTACTTCTCTTTCCCACTACCTTTGATGGGTGGTGGGCTAGAAGTTAAAGCATTTAAGAACCCTTATTATAAGTAGGTTTTGGAGTTGGAGAGATGGTTCAGCAGTTAAGAGCACTAACTGTTCTCCCAAAGGTCCTGAGTTCAAATCCCAGCAACCACATGGTAGCTCACATTCATCTGTAATGAGATCTGATGCCCTCTTCTGGGGTGTCTGAAGATAGGTACCGTGTACTTACATATAATCAATCAACCAATCAATCAATAAATAAGTCTTTACAAATGGGTTTTAAAAAATCAAAGCCTATATCTTTTGTTAAGTGTAAATGTTTCCCTGGCTCTGAAGAAATGACCACTGAGTGTCCAGTACCCTCTGTTGTCTTTGAGGTGGAGGGACCTCCAGTCACAGTCTTTAGGCTACAGCTGGCCCTCATCACCCGACCCATCCTCCTGCCATTGGAGCTGCTGTTCTGCAGTTCCAGAGGTCTCCTGGGCCATGGTGCCCCCTACCTGCCCTTTTCTCACCTTCCCTGCAGGGCTGCCTCTCCACAGCGCACAGCGCCTCCAGGCCCTTGAGGTTTTAGGTGCAGTCCCCTTAGGCCCTGCTGGGCTCCTGTGACCCTTCCTGCCCTCTCCTACCTCTCTCACTTTGGAGCTGCCCATAAATTCCACAGCTACTCCAGGCCCTCATGGCTTTTGAGACTCCATTCCCAAATCTGTCCTATGGACAAGATCCTCTATGAGAGCTTGGTTCTCATTCTACTTCTGGCTTCTACAAAAGTCCTGGTCCCAGGCACTGAGCCTCCTAAGCCTAGTCAGGCTAAGCTGATGGCTGCTGAATTGTGGTGATGACCCACTGAGCAGCTGGTCCTCATTTTGTTCTCCCTGAGTCTGGGGGCGCCCATGGCTATAGGCTGCAGTGGCACTCCCCTTCCCCTCCTCACCCTGAGGAGGAGTACCTTTCCTACCCTCTCACTCTCTTGGGATGTTTCTTAGAAACCTCCAACCTGTGCATCTGAAACCAAACCTGAAGAGCCCTAAATTTATGTACTTGTACAGTCAAAATTGGCCTCAATTTCCCTTAGATAAACAATATGAAAGGCCACCCAATGGAACCCTTGATCCTAGTATTAGTCAGGATTTCTACAAATAAATACAAGCAAACATGGAAATAAAGAGATTTTCCTATTCCCAATTTATCTTTTCTCCAAGCCCTGTTAACAGGAGAAATATGAAAATGTGAGGTATATCAATATTTTATCAAATTTATATTACTAAATTCTAAATATAATTCTTGAATGCATACATACCCAAACTAATACCTAAGTCTCAGAATTCAAGAAATACTAAGCTATACAATGAGCATTTGTGTTATGTATACAAAAATATCTCCACATTGTAATTAATCTTCTTGCTTTTAACTCATAATTTTATTTGTTCACTTTTGTATACTATGAAATTAATCATGTGTGAAAGAAAGTAAATAAGTTGGAGTCCTGTAGAGGCCAGCTCTCACATCTTAACCGTGGGTTTTCTGGAAGGAGAGATGGGTAAGGAACAGGCTGCAAGAGAAGTCACATGGAGAGACACAAAAACACATGGCTTCTGGTTCAAGTCTCCATCTTTAATCATCCCTCTCTCCCAAGAAACAAAGGCAGACCAAGCCCCTCCCCTGAAGGCTGGAAACCGGTTCTTCTTGCTCTTCAGGAGGTGGGTGGTCAGGTTGCTGGCTGCTATTCTTGAGAGCAGTGGGCGGGGGGTGGGGGGGGTCCTAATTCCTCCTTTTTTTTTTAATTTTAAGAAAAACCAGTGGATAACTATATTCGTCAAAAGACAATGGGCGTTGACCTGTGAGGGAAAGCATTGGCCTCGACCCCCTTAAATATTAATTGACATCTTTTTCAGGGGAGGGGAAATAGACTGCCTTAATAATTTAAGGACAATCTTTCAATGTCAACCCCTATGCAGCCAGGATTACTTTCAGGTAAACTCAGAAGCAGGACATTTCCCTTTTCCTTTGCAGTGCCTTGCCTCACACCTCATAACTGGTGCCCATGTTTGTTTTAATTAACAAACATGCATAGATCTGAGTTCTATGCAGCTCCATTTCTGGAGATCCACTGGTAAATTAAATGTCCTGTGAATATGAGTTGCCTGGCTTTCATAGCAGCCCACCTTCGAGTCCTGGAAGCCATTGCTGTAGCAGCCCACCTTCGAGTGTTATATCTGAGAGATATCTGCTTGAAACACAAAATAGGAGATTAAAAGGAAAAACTGCTTGGACTGTTTCTTTGAAGGGCCCATGGTATTTAATTTGGTTGTAAATTAGTAGCTCGGGAATAAAACCTGGTTGCAAATTAATGGCTAGAGGAAAAGCAGCCTACCTTCCCAATATGGGAGAAGTAGCTTTAAGAACATTATTGAATTAGTCATACTTACCAGCTGATTCAGGGTCTCTATTTACCTACCATATCAATCTTTCTGGCTCCATCTTCTTTTTGAGAGAAAATATAAATAGAACATCTTTTCTATAATAAAACAGGGTCTGGACCGTTCTATGTATTGGTTAATGAGTCCCGCCATTTAACCATGGCAATCCCTTGGTATAAAAACTTGTGAACAATGATTGATTACATTTAGAGGCTTCTCTTGAATGTAGATAAGTGAAAAGAAATCTTGAAAAAGAATCAATGCAAACATGTATAAATTTTAATTTTCCAATTTTGCATAGCAAGTTACATCCATTTGTCAATAATGATAGGGCATAAGGCCACATAGATAACCGCTAAATGGGGAGCTGGAGATAAGGAAAGGCAGTTAGGGCATTGTTTTACAATAGTGAAAACAAAGATCCTGATGGCGTATTAAAATTAAACATGCCATAGGTTTCCAATAAAGGACACATTTTGCAACATACAAGCTAATTGTAAAAGGATTAAAACTATTTCTTATAGGTTGAAAAACATTTAATATCATTGTCAACTCTGCTAACTGAGCTGAGCCCAGATGTTTCTATAACCACCTGTTGATTATAAATAAGATATCTAGCTCTTCCTTCCGAAGAGCCATTTATAAAAATCAAGAGTATTTTTATGCAGAGGCTATAAAGATCATATTAGGAAATACAACCTCATGCATATCTAAGAAATATTATTAATCTATCTTGAGGACAACAGCAATGCCAATAAGTGAATTCTTCTATCTCATCTAGGCATTGGCATGCCTAGTGATAGGAAGCCATATATATTTAGCAAGATTTCCTTGGCATCCAAATTTTAAAATTTTCTTAAAAATATATATGCCTTAAAAATATATATGCATGATTCAAATTATATGCACGGGGATACCATTTCCCCTCTGTTTTTCTTTTTTAAGAAGATATTGTTTTGTTTTGTAAAAATGTTTTATATTACCTCATCTTTGAGCATAATAAAGAATCAATTGTCAAAGATATCTCAAATGAATAGCCTTTATTTATTAAATGGCCAGTTCCAATGTTTGTTCTAATCTAAGTTGGAACACTAAGCATATACTATAACATAGGCAATAACTATGTAACTAAGGAAAATAAACATATCATTCTCAGTTTCCTTTTGTTAGAGCAGTTGCAACTAGAATGCCCCAAAATGAATCATAACTATGTACATATTTTAATATTCTAAATTAGAAACATGAGTATCAATTATCTGTAAAAGTTAATTAAGTCCTCTAGAATCAACACCATTATGTGGTAGAAACAGAAATTGAGGACATCAAGAACAAATCTTTATAATTTGATGTACATAAAAATATAAAATTATTTTTTAAGCCATTACTCTTTTGATGATACAAATAATAAATGTGCTTGTACATCTGAATGTTTCTATATACCCTCTTTGGGATATAAACTTTATGTGCCCTGACCCAAGGGGTCCTGTCCAGGCACCTTTTTAAAGATTAAATTATAAATAAGTATATTGTAGTTGTCTTCAGACACACCAGAAGAGGGCGTTAGATCTCATCACAGTTGGTTGTGAGCCATCATGTTGTCCCTGGGATTCGAGCTCTTATGTTCCATGAATGAGGGCCTAGCCTTTAGCAGCTGAGCCATCTCTCCAGGCTTACAAACATAAAATACAAGAGTTCAGCTCTCAGCACCCATGGCTATCTCTCTAGCCTTTGGGTTAGCTTATAAATATCTAAAGGATAGTAATTTAGAGAACATATCCTTTGAAATTTGAATTACATTTGTATAAACAATTGTAAAAGTTAAGAATTAGTATTAAAAATAGAACAATTTTAAGCAATTGTAAACCATGAGCTTTATATATATATTATTATTATTAAAAGATTGATTTTTAACTTTTTAAAAATAGCTGCTATAGCACCCAAGTGCTGAAGCAGGGAAAACTTAAAGGAATAGACGTTATATAAACTTTAGTGCCATAGCTGATGTATAATTTATGGGATGTACATATAGAAATATAAAGTAAATTGAAACAACTTATTTTTTGGACCACAATTATTAATTTTGCCTAAAAAGGCTTGCCATGTAATAGATCAACCATTAATAATAATTAATTTGATTGCTGCTTGAAGCAAGGAATAAACATTTTATTAGGCTCTTAAAATATTTCTTTAAAATATCTCTATAATATTTTAACAACACATCAATATCTTTATTGAAGGATATAAAAAAACTTTATTTTCTGCACAAAAAATGTGATTGCATATCAACATTATTTTTGCCAAGGAACGGCAGTGAATGCATATCATAAACAGCTGATTATAGCAGCGTTATCTGCCTTGAAAACAGAGGTTTAAGTGCTCCTGTGGCAAGCTTAAAAAGATGTCTTAGCCAATTAATTTATTTTAATAACCTTTGAAAATTATTTATTTAAAAAAATTTTAAAAACCCATAAGCAAAGGCCTGTTTTTTATAAACAAAACATTTTTATAAACAAATATTTTATAAAACAAAAGAGATTTCTATAAATAAAATATATTAAAAAATGTAAGATCTCAGCTTTTTGTATTGAAGCAGAGACAAAACACTCCTTCTCATATAAGGCAAGGCTATATTTGAATTGTATTTTGAATTATATCTGTATGAATCTATCACAATATTTTCTAGGCCCGGAGCGCACCTGGTGGGAGAGCTCTAAGGCGGAGGAGACAGTCCCTCTTCCCACCTGCGGGAAGGCTGGAGGGCGGAGAGCATTCTTCTGCGCCTTGCTGGCCAGAAGTAGCAGAGCCCAAGCCTAGCGTTGAGCGGGCTCTAGACACCACACCACCACACGCTTGGAAAACCCGCGGCCCCAGGCGTGGCGCGCAGGGAGGAAGTGGCAGGGGAGACACTTCCCTTCTGCTGTCTCACGAAAAAATTGAGTTCCTCAGGCCTTGGCCAGGGTCATAGCCAAAGAACCAGGCCGAGCTGCGTTGTGCTCTGCTGCCATAGCGGCCGTTTGCAGCGCTCATGCTCGCCTCCAGCTGCTTGAAAAACCACAGGGGCCATGGCACATTCGACCAGGGCCGCCTGCTAAGGCGAAGTCATGCTGTGCTCTGCCGAGGCCGGCCAGGGGCCATCGGCCTAGGGCCCGCGGGATACTGGGCTCCTTCTAGCCAGGCCGCCATCAGCGCCGCCTGGGCCACCCGCAGAGTTCTGGGTTCACTCTAGCCGCTGCCATTATTGGCCTGTGCCCCACACCGCGCCAGTGACATGGGCCGCCTGGGTAACCTGCTTGTGGCCCACAGAGTTCTGGACTCTCTCTAGCCGGGCCTGAATCAAAGTGACCGGGGCCTGCATGGCAGGGACTCGGCTCCAGCCTCTTCCCTACTCGCTCAAGCGAACGCTCAAACTTAGCGGTCTAAATGGCTGCAACTCTAAGCCATCAGCCAAAACCAGCCTCTAAATCTATAACTCCACCGGGTGGTGGTGGCGCATGCCTTTAATCCCAGCACTTGGGAGGCAGAGGCAGGCGGATTTCTGAGTTCAAGGCCAGCCTGGTCTACAGAGTGAGTTCCAGGACATCCAGGGCTACACAGAGAAACCCTGTCTCAAAAAAAAAACAAAACAAAACAAAACAAAAACAAACAAACAAACAAAAAACAAAAACAAAAAAAAATAAATCTATAACTCCATAGTCAGGACATGTAAAACCTTATACCATTAAGACCAATTAAAAACAAGAACAAAGCAATTACCCAAATCTTATAAATTAAACCAGAGTTTTCCCCAAACAGGAGGCTACTTGTCCTTTAAGAGAAAGAAAAAAAAAAAAAAGATTGAGCACACTGCTGTACGAGGGTTTTGAATCAGCTTGCGGCCTGACAGCTCAAGGCCCCAGCAGACGGAATTTTAATCAATTTTTATTTTTAGCATGAAACAAACACTCATTCACACAAAACACAGACAAATAAATGTGCATGTAGACAAACAATCGGTGCACCGCGACAAACAACATAGAAAGATACACAGAAAGAGAAGCGCGCTTGTTGTTAAGCAATTGCATCCATTTTCCTTTTTTCCTGTTTTTATTTTGTTTTATAATTTATGCCCTATTTCTCTTGCCTGATGCAGTTTAGACTGCGGACAATTGCCTAACTAAATTCCCTGTTCCATGTTGTCTTTACATCCTAGCTGATCTCAGTGCAGGGCCTACATACTGAGTCAGTCTAGCCTGTATCTTTACACACATCTGCAGCAACATTCTTTAGAAATAAATGACATTATTAGCGCTAAATTAATACCCTGTTGCTTACCGTGTCCGATACATAAACTTTTTCCTTTTCTTTTTCCTTGGGGCTCCTAAATACAGACAACATACCTCATTCTGCCTCTCCGTTTCCAGTTATAATCCACGTTGGCACCATATGTAGAGTCCAGCTCTCACATCTTAACCGTGGATTCTCTGGATGGGTAAGGAACAGGCTGCAAGAGAAATCACATGGAGAGACACAAAAACACATGGCTTCTGGTCCAAGTCTCCATCTTTAATCATCCCTCTCTCCCAAGAAACAAAGGCAGACCAAGCCCCTCCCCTGAAGGCTGGAAACCGGTTCTTCTTGTTCTTCAGGAGGTGGGTGGTCAGGTTGCTGGCTGCTATTCTTGATGGCAGTGGGCAGGGGGAAGTCACAGAGTCCATTTGCTTTATTCTGTATAATATGAGCTTCCATTCTTAAAACCTACTATGGATGGTTTTTCTTTCTTTATTCTGTAACCAATTTTCACATCATGAATCACAAAGTTTTTTTATAGCTTACATATAACATGTATCTTCTTTTAATTCCTCTGTAAAAATAAAATATTAGATTCCAGCACCTTCCAAAACAAAAACAAAAACAAAAACAAAAACAAAAACACAGTTTCTTCTGGATTGAACTGCCATTGCTGACTCTTGTAAACTCAACTCCTGATATCCTGACAATGCAGAGTGGACTCGCTCCAAAGAACTATTTCTAAACAGGTCCACACCCTCCTCTGCCCTATTAACCCTTCCTTTCTACTCCCTTTGCTGGGCAGTGAGCTATAAGAGCGGTTAAAACATTTAAGTAAGCTTATTACAGTAGGTTTTGGACAATATCAGCCTACATAGGGCATCTGCAATGTTCTGTGTGTGGGTTATGTTACCCATGATGCATTGGGGCTGGAGGACATCAGACGTTTGTGTAGACTGAGCACTGTGGGGACAGTGTGGGAAGCTCCTTCTCTTGGACTCTGTGACCCTGAGGGACCCAGGGCTTCTCCTGTTCACACCTTCTCTGCAGGGTAGTTAGGGGCTCAGGCCTGAGTGAGGCCCTGTGCTGCAGAGAAAAGAATCACAGAGAGTCACAGCATAAAAGTAAAGATGGTGTCACTTCTGACTAAAATCATGGAGCTGGAGAGATTGCTCAGAGGTGAAGAATGCTCACTGCTGTTCCAGAGGACCTGCTGTTCAGTCCCAGCTCTCACCCACTTGTAGCTCCAGTCTCAGAGGGGATAGGGCGCCCTCTGCTGGCCGCCTGGGGCACTCCATGCACCTGGCACACAGACACACATGGAGGCAAAACACCCATAAGATTTCTGTAAAGAAAGCGATCCCTGAACAGTATTGGGGGTCATTGCAGGACTTAGGAACACCTCCAAACCCTAGTGCAGGACTCTAGGGTCCCCTGCACTAGATGTACACGCTGATCTTAGGGATTCAGCAAGGGAAAGAAGAAATCCACACAACTCCCCCTAAGAGTGATCCCTGATGCTACTGGTCTATGGAGTCTGTCTGTTCATTTATGCTCTTTGGGTTGTTATGTCTTGAAGCTCAGGTTGACTGTGAATTTTTTTTTTCAGATTTATTATGTACACAGTGTTCTGCCTGCTTATGTGCCTATCCACCAGAAGAGGGCGCCAGATCTGCGCAAAGATGGTTGTGAGCCACTGAGATTTCTGAGAATTCTACAGGTACCTGTAGAAGAGCAGTTAAAGGTCTCAACCTCTGAGTCATCTCTCCAGTCCAGACCTTGAATGATCCTCCTGGCTCACCTCTGCATGCCAAGTGCCGGGATCACACGTGGTGTGTGTGTGTGTGTGTGTGTGTGTGTGTGTGTGTGTATGTCACTGTGACTGGAGTGTGTGGTGTGGTGTAACAATCAGGGGAGGAGCCTGAGGTGTAATCTCACTCAGAAGTTGTGTTTCAGCCTGAAGATCATAAGGACCTGTGAAAACCACAAAACTGAGGATTTGGGGCAGAAGGGAAAATCCATGCTGCTTTAAAGCTAATAAACCACAGTCTCTCTGTGTCAATTGTTTGGGAGCAAGCTGGGTTAGAGAAAAAACACCACTTATTAATGTCATAATAAAAACCTCGACACACAATCATGTCTCCTTGTGTCATGTTTAACTTCCAAATAAAATCAATAACTAGATCATAATAATATTGAAACATGAGAAAACTGTCACTCGGGCTGGAGAGATGGCTCAGTGGTTAAGAGCACTGACTGCTCTTCCAAAGGTCCTGAGTTCAAATCTCAGCAACCACATGGTGGCTCACAACCATCTGTAATGAGATCTGACTCTCTCTTATGGAGTCTCTAAAGACAACTACAGTGTACTTACATAAAATAAATAAATAAATCTTAAAAAAAAAAGAAAACTGTCACTCCTACAATTGCAAATACATTATAAATTCAGAAAAAGTGGCACTGTCCCTTGAGGGAGATTCTTTCAGTATCTCCAATTTAAATATGATAGCCATTGATAATTCTCTTAATTGATGCTACGTCGTGTCATAAAGAAACAGAAAAGAGAATGCAATATCCGTACAAATACATTCTTAACCAAATGCAACGGAAATGCGCATGTCTGCATTTCTGCAGCTGGTCACATGGTTTCAGCAGGTAACCTCATGGGTTCCACAAAGCCTCTTTGTTTAGAGAAATAAGGACTCTGCAATTTATCTTATTTGCTACAGCCTTGGTCAAATAGCTTTGGCTGGTTCCCTGGCTACTTCATAATATATAATCCCATTTCTTTGACACTATTTTCTGCCCTGTGGTTATTTCCTGCTCCTCTGCTTCATGTGTCTGTCCTCTTCAGTGTCCTGGGCTGAATGTCCTGCTCTGCTGACCGGTGTTTATAACCACCTTCCTCTGCTACCCATTCTGCATTCCTCTCTTTCACCAGCACCTCTGCAGGTCTTAGCTCCTTTCGTGGAGGAGTGACCAGCATACCACCATTCCTGAAGGGTCTGTGCCCTCTGTCATCCTGCCTGGATTAGGCTGTTGTAGTTTCCCATTGACTTTTTTTCTTTTATTTGCTGTGGTTTTATTCTTTTTACTTTTTTTTTTTTTTTTTACTGAAAAAGGAAGTAAAAACATTTTATAACAAAATTGAAGATTCACATGGAAATATTTCTGACAAAACTGATGAAATATATAATGATGAAAAATATGTTAAAATTGACAATTTTCATGGAAAAATTAAAGAGTAAAATGGTAGACAAAACATTGCTAAATTGATTGAAAAAGGAAGTAGAAACATTTTATGATAGAATTGAAGATTTACGTGGGAAATATTTCTGATAAAATTGTAGAAAAATATAGAATAACATGTTAAAACTGAAGAGTATCATGGAAAATTACACAGATAAAATGGTAGGCATAAAATATTTCTAAGTTGATTGAAAGTATAATTATAAATATTTTCTGATAAAATTGAAGATTTACATGAATAATATTTCTATTAGTCTATGTCTTTTTATTGGGGAATTGAGTTCATTGATGTTAAGAGATATTAAGGAATAGTGATTGTTGTTTCCTGTTATTTTTGATGTTATATTTATGTTTGTGTGGTTACTTTCTTTTGGGTTGTTGGAAGAAGATTACTTTCTTGCATTTTCTAGGGTGTAGTTTCCCTCCTTGTGTTGTCATTTTCCAACTATTATCCTTTGTAGGGCTAGATATGTGGAAAGATATTGTGTAAATTTGGTTTTATCATGGAACATCTTGGTTTCTCCATCTATGGTGATTGAGAGTTTTGCTGGGTATAGTAGTCTGGGCTGACATTTGTGTTCTTTTAGGGTTTGTGTGACATCTGCCAAGGATCTTCTAGCTTTCATTGTCTCAGGTGAAAAGTCTGGTGTGATTCTGATAGGTCTTCCTTTATAAGTTATGTGACCTTAGTCCCTTACTGCTTCTAATGTTCTTTGTTTAGTGCATTTGGTGTTTTGATTATTATGTGCCAGGAGGACTTTCTGGTGGTCCAGTCTGTTTGGAGTTCTGTAGGCTTCTTGTATGTTCATGGGCATCTCTTTCTTTAGGTTAAGGAAGTTTTCTTCTATAATTTTGTTGAAGATATTTACTGGCTCTTTAAGTTGGAAATCTTCACTCTCTTCTGTACCTATAATCCTTATATTTGGTCTTCTCATTGTGTCCTGGATTTCCTGAATGTTTTGGGTTACAAGTTTTTTGCATTTTTGCATTTTCTTTGACTATTGAGTCAATGTTTTCTATGATATCTTCAGCACCTGAGGTTCTTTCTTCTATCTCTTGTATTCTGTTGTTGATGCTTGCATCTATGACTCCTGATTTCTTTCCAAGGTTTTCTATCTCCAGAGTAGTCTCTCTTTGTGATTTCTTCATTGTTTCTACTTTCACTTTTAGGTCCTGGATGGTTTTGTTCAGTTCCTTCACTTGTTTGTTTGTGTTTTCCTGTAATTCTTTAAGGGCTTTTTTGTGTTTTCTCTTTAAGGGTTTTTACTGTTGACCCATGTTCTCCTGTATTTCTTTAAGTGAGTTACTTATGTCCTTCCTGAAGTCCTCTATCAGCATCATGAGATATGATTTTAAATCCAACTCTTGCTTTTCTCTTATGTTGGGGTATCCTGGACTTGCTGTGGTCGGAGAACTGGGTTCTGATGTTGCCAAGTAGCTTTGGTTTCTGTTGGTAGGGTTCTTGTGCTTGCCTTTTGCCATCTGGTTATCTCTGGTGTTAGTTGGTCTTGCTGTCTCTGACTGAAACTTGTCCCTTCTGTGGGCCTGTAAGCCTGTGTCTGTACTCCTGGGAGATCAACTGTCTTCTGGCAGGGTCTTTGCACAGAAGGCTGTGGAGCTGCCTGGCTCCCTGGTGTGAATGGTGACTGAAGGCTCCTGTTCCAGTTGCTCCACTGATCTTATGCCCCATGCACTCCCAGCTGGTCCCCTCCATAGAGAAGGTGGAGATCTCACCTCTGTGCTCAGAAGTGAACTCTCTGCTGGGAGATCTCTCTCTCTTGGTGGGCTGTGCTCAGAAGGCTGTGGAGCCCCCTGGCTCCCTGTTACTCCCACTGACTTTAATCACAGGACAAGATAGTGCGGGATCTCCTACCCCAGACATGATCCCTTCTTACCCACATTGCAGAGAGACAATGAATTTCCCCTTGGTGATCTATATCACTCACCCCTCCTAACACTGCTATCCCTTGCTTAGCCTGATAGCAATGTCTGAAATTCTCAGCTGAGAGAGGGCCTCTGGGAAAAGAATCAGAGGCAGGAGGATTCACCAGCATGGCATGGGGAAGGACAGATGTACCAGGGCTGTGAGGGAGAGGTAAAGAACAGGTCACATGACAGGACATACACCAGTATTTGTCACATTAGAATAGCTGAAAGTCTGCCTAGCTAAGCATCTAGACTTTTAAAATAATAATAATAATAATAATAATAATAAGTCTCTGTGTCTTTATTCATCCACTGGCAGGACACAGAAAGTCCCATGATTCATGACTCTGCCCTGCAGGCTGCTGTCACCTAATTAGAACTGTAACTGTGTCTTTAGACAGTCACTTCATCGTTGTGTCAACCCAGCTATGTCAGGTTGGTGAGGAACATCATAAGACTAGAGCACTCCAAGACTGTGGGCCTGCTATCACACTTCTGCTGTGAAGAGAGTTCCTGGGTCAGAACACCACGTGGAACCCCATGATGGTGGATAAGGCATTCTGTGAGTTCACTGATGGTGGTTTCAGCAGAAGCATCACATGCAGGAAAGGCAAATCCACAGTCAGAATGAGCATCTACTCCAGTAAGTACCAAGTGTTGTCCTTTCCATGAAGGACCTGGTCCAATGTAGTCAACTTGCCACCAGGTTGCTGGTTGGTCACCTTGAGGAATGGTGGCACATCTGGGGCTCAGTGTTGGTCTCTGCTGTTGGCAGATCTGGCTTTCAGCAGCAGCTGTGACCAGGTCAGACATAGTGAGTGGAAGTCCACGTTGTTGATCCCATCGATAACCCCCATCTCTGGCACGATGGCCACTTTGTTCATGTGTCCACTGGGTAATGACAGAGATGGCTGGGTAAAGAGACTGACTGTCCACGGAATGGGTCACCTACCTACCTGATTAGTGAACTTCTCCCCAGCTGACGTCACCTTTTGATGATCAGGTACATGGGACACAAGTGTCTTCACACCCTTCCCCATTTGGAGAGATCTGTGCACATGCTTCTTCCCCAGATGGTTCCAATCACGCTCTTTCCACGTCCCCGTCCATCCAGCCAGTCCATTGGCCACAGACCATGCATTAGAGAACAGTCACACATCTGGCCATTTCCCCTTCCAAATAAAATGTATTAACATGGGTGTGGCCTGAACTTCCACCCACTGTGACAATTTCCCTTCACAAGAGTCTTTCAGGGTTGTCCAAGAAAGGGGTTGTAATGCTGCAGCTGTCCACTTCCTGTGGTGCCTGCACAACACGAGAACCATCAGCAAGGCAGGCCCTGGTCTCTTCTTCCTTAGTCTTCCAATAACAAGGCACCTCATGAGGCTGCAGGTGCACGCTTGGCAGCAGATGGCATTGTAACAGGAGTAGAGGTCATAGGCATTTGGGCAAAGTTTTTGTGTAACTTCCTTGTGCCTACAGGACCCGTCCAGGCCTGATTACTTATATACCACTTGCATTTAATAATAGGTTAGTGTTGTGTGTGCTCCACCCATTTCATGACTTGGTGGGTCATCCAGCTCATGGGCAGTGTGGGTCACACGATAATTTGGTAGTCCATTGTCAAATGCTCAGTTTCCACCAAGGCTGAGAGCTGTCTCTCAAAGGGGAATAGTTGTCTGCAGATGATGGTGGAGCCTTGCTCTAAAACCTCCTCTGTGGTTCACTCACAGGGCTCTGCCAATGGCTCCAAGCAGCATCCTTCTCTGTCACTAACACAAGTACCATCAGGTCTGCTGGGTCATGTGATCATGTGGTCCAAATATTGGAACAGCCTGAACAGCAGCCTGGACCTGCTGAAAAGCCTGGTGGGTGTTTTTGTTAGCATTTTTGTTTGTTCATTTGTTTGTTTTGTTGTTTATTTTATTTCATATTTGTTTGTTTTGGGTTTTCGCTTGCTTGTTTTTGTTTATTTGTTTGTTTTTGTTTTTATTGTTCCAGGATCCACACAAAGTTTAGCAGCTTTCTGAGTCACTCGGCATATGGGTCAGAGTAACAGATCCAAGTGAGGAATGTGCTGTCTGCAGAATCCAAAGAGACAAACTAAGCCCTGTGCTCCTGTCTTGGTGGCAGGAGGGGCCAGGTCAGTAACTTTTCCTTCATCTTGGATGGAATATCCCTGCATGTCCCACACCACTGGATTTCTAAGAATTGCCCTGAAGTAGAAGGCTCTCACGTGTTTGGTGGGATTCATTTCCCACCCTCTGAAGCACATACATGTTTCCAGAGTCCACAGGGGTTGCCATTACATATCCCTTTAACTCTTCTGTCTGTCCAGTGCAGAGCAAGACAGATGGACCATGGAGAATGACAGTTGACAATTGATGGCGGCATTGACTTCTGAAATTCCTACAAAGACATCAGACTGTTTTTGATTCACTATTTTCCTTGTCAAAGTGAATTCTAAAGGCTTCCATTTAGCCCTTCCAACCAGAATAGCCCTCATTCCACAGGTCAGGGAATCAATGTGAGAATTCTGACAACTTCTAAGTATTTCTATCCCAATTCTACATTCTGAGACTGGAAAAATAATGGCAGCATGAATACAGGAACTCACTGGACCTGGCGTGAATCAGACTTCTGCCAAAGCTTCATTAATCACCATACCTGTACAAGACCCTTCTCCAACTAAAGGACAGTAATGTTTCTTAGGATCTTGAGCTAGCAGCATTAATTTGGACGAGTAGACCCTGGAAAGTCTGATTATTTCTTTCCCCCAGTCTATGATTACCTTGGTGAAAGCCTGTAAGTGCCACTAGGAAAGGACTGGAGAAAGGCTAGCAGTAAACCCTTTAGGTATTTCATAAGGTACTTACTCAGGGTAACCTGGCCACTCGTTCATTCAAGGGGTGGCTTCTGGGTCTGCAAACTGCTTCAAGTCTAGAAACTGATTCATGGGCTGAGATTTTTTGCCACTATTATGTAGCCTTTCTCTCATTTGGCGACAATTTTTCCACTTACATGATCAAACAAAAACTCAATAGGCTTCTGTGGTGATTGCATTAAGAATATTTGCCTGGCCTTGGTTGTGCACACCCAGAGGCAGGCAGATCTCTGAGGTCGAGACCAGCCTAGTGTACAGAGTGAGTTCCAGGGCAGCCAGGCTACAGAGAGACCTTTGCTACTTTGTTGGTTGTTTTTTCTGGTCATCACTACTTGTTGCTTCTATCTTCTCACTGATTATCCTCCTGGTTTTAACCCAAATGACTAAAGAGGGAAGAAGGAAGGAAGGAGAGAGAGAGAGAGAGAGAGAGAGAGAGAGAGAGAGAGAGAGAGAGAGAGAGAGAGAGAGAGAGGAGATCCCCATTCCTCCCAGTTTCCAGTCCCGCCCCTTCTAACATTTCCCCCAACCCTTCCTCCCTCAGTTCCCCACAGTCTGCTTAAACATTCCCTCCTCCCAGTGTTCCAAATGCCAGCAGCTCCAAGCCCTAACCACTGCTCTAACCTATCTGCTCAGCCCAGCTCCTCCAGGCTCTACTGCTCCAACAATATCTCTGCACCAACTGCTTCTCCTCTCGCTCTGCTCGCCCAATGCTCTTTCTCAGCCTCAGTTGGGTTTTAAATAACCTGCCCTGTTCCTAGAAATCCTAGAGGCGGCAACACTTAAGGTCACAGTGTCAAGCAGTTCTAACAGGTAAAAATTCTAAAGAGTGGATTGACCAGCAACTGGGGACCTCTTAAAGGGCCAGGTGCACAAGATAAAGCACAGTACAGACACACTGCCTTAAAAAAAACAAAAAGGAGCAGAAAATATATTCAATATTCAGTCCCATAAGCTCATACATTTGAAATTTTGCTCTTCAGGGTGTGGAGGTACTTGGGGGCAATTAGGGGATGTGGCCTTAGTGAGGAAGTCTGTCACTGGGGTGGGAATTGGGCTCCAGAGCCAAGGTATTTGCAGAGCCCCTCTCTCCCCCACCTTCTCTCTCTCTTCCCCCCCCTCTCCCTGCCACTGTGGATCTCTCTCCTACCGTCTCCAGTGCCACGTGAGCCTGTGCGCCACCATGTCGGTCACCATTACAGTAATGTAGCACACCTGTCAAGCTGTAAGCACGCCCCAATTAAATGCTCCATTTCATAAGTGTGGCCATGATCATGATCTGTCTAACAGCAGTGGGACACTGACTCAGACAGAGTTTGACACCAAGGAGCATGGCATTGCTGTCACAGGCCTGACAGTGCTGCTGGCAAATGGGGTGTGGACTGGATTTGGAAAGTAACCAAGTGCTTTAAGTGGGGCTTCATGGGACAGTAGTGGGAGCATGCAAGACAGTGCTGGGGTAATTTGAACTGTGGGGGTCGGGGTAGAGCAAGCTGAAGTAGTGTCAGAGTGGATGAATATTAGTAGCACACAGACAGTTCTGTGATATTTTGGCAAAAAAAAATGTGGCTGAATTTTCCCTTATCTGATAAATCAGCCAAGGTGTATTAGTTTGAGTTCTCTAGAGTCTCAGAACGTATGGACAGTCTCTATATAGTTAGGGAATTTGTTGTTGACTTACAGTCTATAGTCCAAATTCCCAACAATGGTCAGCAGCAACTGTGGATGGAAGTCCAAGGATCTAGCAGTTGCTCAGTCCCATGAGGCAAGCAGGCAAGGAAGAGTGAGTCTTCCTTCTTCCAATGTTCTTATATATCTCCAGCAGAGGGTGTAGCCCAGATTAAAGGCTGTAGGTCTCCAGCAGAGAGTGTGGCCCAGATTAAAGGTGTGTGCCTCCATGCCTTTAATCCCAGATGATCTTGAACTCGGAGATCTCCTTGTCTTAATCTTCTGGAATTCATAGCCACTATGCTTCAAGATCTCAATGCCAAGATCCAGGTCAGAAACTTATATCTCTGAGCCTCCTGATTAGGATCATAGGTGAGCCTTCCAATTCTAGATTGTAGTTCATTCCAGATATGGTCAAGTTGACAACCAGGAATAGTCACTACAATCCACCCCTTGTCAACTTTACACAAATAATATCTCATGTCCAAATGAAACAATAACAAGGTTGTGAATACGCCTAACATGATATAACTATTCCTCGTGCAATCACAAATGCAAATTTACAATGGGGCAATGTCCCTTGGGAACATTCTTTTAGTGCCTCAATACCAATTGATGTTAAAGGAATTGGAAGAAAGACAAACGTATCCTTAACAAAATAAGATAGAATCATTCATATTACTTATAATCCTCATTTCTGCAACTGGTTACATGGCCTTAGCTAGTATTTATAACTACCTTCCTCTGTTACCCATTCTGTATTTCCTTCACCTTCAGCAAGCACCTCAGCAGGTTTTGGCTCTTTTCCTGGAGGATTGACCCATACCTTCACTCCTGATGGGTCTGCATCCTTTGTCATCCTGCTTGGATTAGGCTGTTGTAGTTTCCCATTGACTCTGTGATTCACCTACAGGGGCCTGCCAGAGGCTCCAAACAGCGTCTCTATCTGCCACCGACACCTCAAGTACCATTGGGTCTGCTGTATCATATGGTCCAAGTGGTAGTGCAGCCTGGACCTGTTGAAGAGCCTTCTCCTGTTCCAGGCCCCCACACAAAGCTAGCTGCTTTCTGAGTCACTTGGTAAATACGCCTGAGTAACACACCTAAATGAGGAATGTGCTGTCTCCAGAATCCAAATAGACCCACTAAACTTTGTGCTTCTTTCTTGGTGGTGGGAGGGGCCAGTTGCGATAACTTATCTTTCACCTTAGAAGGGATATCTCTGCATGCTCCACACCACTGTACTCCTAAGAATTTCACTGAAGTAGATGGCCCTTGAATCTTGGTCGGATTTATTTCCTATCCTCTGATATGCATATGTGTTACCAGTGAATCCAAAGTGGTTGCTACTTCCTGCTCACTTGGTCCAATCAGCATAATATCATCAATATAGTGCACCAATGTAATATTTTGTGGAAGAGACAAATGATCAAGGTCCCTTCTAACTAAGTTATGACACAGGGCAGGAGAGTTAATATATCCTTGAGGCAAAACTGTAAAGGTATACTGCTGGCCTTGCCAACTGAAAGCAAATTGCTTCTGGTGGTCCTAATGGACAGGTACTGAGAAGGAGGCATTTGCCAGGTCAATAGCTGCATACCAGGTTCCAGGAGATGTGTTAATTTGATCAAGTTACAAAACTACATCTGGTACAGCAGCTGCAATTGGAGTTACTACCTGATTTAATTTTCGATAGTCAACTGTCATCCTCCATGATCCATCTGTCTTCTGCACTGGCCAGATGGGAGAGTTAAAGGGAGATGTGGTGGGAACCACCACCCCTGCATCTTTCAAGTCCTTGATTGTGGCAGTAATTTCTGCAATTCCTCCAGGAATACGATATTGTTTTTGATTCACTATTTTCTTCGGCAGAGGCAATTCTAAAGGCTTCCATTTTGCCTTTCCAACCATAATAGCTCTCACTCCACAGGTCAGAGAACCAATATGAGAATTCTGCCAATTTCTGAGTATATATATCCCAATTATACATTCTGGAACTGGGGAAATGACCACAGGATGTGTTCGGGGACCCACTGGACCTACTGTGAGTCGCACATCAGTCAAAACTCCATTAATCACCTGTCCTCCATAAGCCCCTACTAACTGGAGGGCCACAATGTTTTTTGGGATCTCCTGGGATCAGTGTCAATTCAGAACCAGTATCCAATAGGCCCCGGAAAGTCTGATTATTTCCTTTCCCCCAGGGTACAGTTACCCTTGTAAAAAGCCGTAGGTCCCTCTGGGGAAGAATTGGAGAAAGACTAACAGCAAAACTTTTAGGTGTCTTATCAAGATCCTTCCTCAGGGGCACCCGGCTACCCTTTCATTCAAGGGGTTCTGGATCTGTAAACTGGCTCAAGTCTGGAAATTAATTCACTGGCCAAGATTGCCTTTTGCCATGATCCAATGCAGCCTTTCTATCACTTTTTTGAGGATTTTTCTGCTTATACAGATCAAACAGATATGCAGTAGGTTTCCTATGTATTTCATCCCTGGAAACACCATGATCGATTAGCCAGCATCAAAGGTCTAAACGAGTCATACCATTATAAATTCCACCTCTGTGCCCATTACGGGGTATGTCATTATAAACATTGTTTTGTCTACGCTGTCCATTATAATAACTACGATCACCTTGTCTCTGGTGATTCAGTGCTGCCACGTGGCCCTTGTTTACTCGGGGCCCAATTAAACCCATTGAGTTTAATTCATCTAATTGAGCAGCAGCATCTCCAACCCTAAGATCTGGCACAAGGAAAAAGGCAAGAACAAAACTCATTAAATGTGCTGGTGCCCCTCTCACCAGTTTGTGTCTTATAGGACTAGTGAAGGGCATTTCTTCTGGACCTTCCCACTGTGGAGGATTAGGTTTTACACAACGTATACACTCTAGCATTGCAATTTCCCTAAGCCATAAAATTCCTTCATCAACACTAAGCCAAAGAATATCAGGCATCTCCAACTCCTTTTCAGTAGGCCATCTTTTGATAAATACTTCAGTCAACCAATCAAACAAACTTTTGACACCTTTTTGAACTGTGCAAGCTTCCATATTAAACCTAGAATCTCCACTCAGAGGGCCCGTGCCAATAAACTCAGCCTGCTCTAGTTTTATGTTCCTTCCACCATTATCCCACACCCTTGAAATCCATTCCCACGCATATTCCCCAGACTTCTGCTTGAATGAATTAGCAAACTCATTAAGTTCCTTATTAGTATAGTGTATTTCCTCATGGACTACACTTTCTACCTCACCTTTAGGGGCCTGCTTTGCCTTGATTCTGGTTATAGGTCTAGAAGAAACTATTGATGGGCCCTGAGAAACATCAGTATTGTCAGCAAAAGTCACTGCTGGATTATCAGGCTTTGAGGGATTAATTTCCTCAGGTGGAGAAGGCATTATTTCAAGGGGTGGGGCTGAGGGTACTACTTCAGGTGGAGCAAATTCTTGAAAATCTGAAGATTCAAAATTCTCAATTTCAACAGGGTCTTCCCACACATCCCCATCCCAAGTTATAGGATCCCATTCTTTGCCAATTAATGCCCTTACTTTAACTACTGACACCTTCTGAGGTTGAGACTTAAATTTTCGCTGTAATCCAGCCAACCTTATAATGAGGGCTTCAGTTTAATTTTCTGCTACTTGAGCTCTATGGCTGCTAGAGAGTAGATTCTCTTCAAGGGCACACTTAGCAACTTTTAGATTGTTTACTTGAGTCTGGAGCTCTTCGATTTTATCACACAACTCCTTCCTTTCCTTCATTGTCTCTCCCCCCCCCCCGCCCCCTGCCCCAAGATGCTAAGAGCAACCAGCCAGCAAAATCATTTTCTGCTTTTTTCCCCAACTTGGAGAAAGTATTGTATACCACTGAATCACCTAATTCATCAAGATAATCAAAGTCATTAGCTTCTTTAAGCTTGAGATATAGTTTCATCTACAACTCTTCAATATTCTCTGAGCTCCCAGGAGGGGGAAAATCTGGAGAAGTTTCAGTAGTTGAAGATGCTGGTGGACCAACCAACCAACTCCAAAATTTTGAAACTTTCATCCTTATACTTCTGCTCCTCTAGAACCACTCCTGGTACCAACTTCTGTATTAGTTTGGGTTCTCTAGAGTCACAGAACGTATGGATAGTCTTTATATAGTTAGGGAATTCATCAATGACTTACAGTCTATAGTCCAACTCCCCAACAATGATCAGCAGCAGCTGTGGATGGAAGTCCAAGGATCTAGCAGTTTCTCAGTCCCACGAAGCAAGCAGGCAAGGAAGAGTGAGAGAGAATCTTCCTTCTACCAATGTCCTTATATATCTCCAGCAGAGGGTATAGCCCAGATTAAAGGTGTGTGGGTCTCCAGCAGAGGGTGTGGCCCAGATTAAAGGTGTGTGCCTCCATGCCTTTAATCCCAAATGATCTTGAACTCTGAGATCTCCTTGTCTTAGCCACTATGCTTCAAGGTCTCCATGCCAAGATCCAGGTCAGAAACTTATATCTCTGAGCCTCCAAATTAGGATCATAGGTGAACCTTCCAATTCTAGACTGTAGTTCATTCCAGATATGGTCAAGTTGACAACCAGGAATAGCCACTACAACATGTTAGGTATTACTTTTGTTAATTACAGAAATATCCTTTCTTTAGTCTCTTGTAGGTGTTTCCAAAATTGAACAGATAGTAGATAGCTAGAAACAAACAACATTTGCCTATTCTTATACACAATAGATACATAAGTGGATTTCAAAAATCTCACAGATCTACAGGAGATGGCATCAAAACTGCTTTATTAACACGAGGCTTTCCATAACACTGAGGCAAGACTGTGCCTGGCAGCACCGCATTCTAATTCAGAGAGGATGGTGGGCACTGAAGACATTTCATATGGATTTTGCTTCAAATGTGGCAAAGCAAGGTACCAGACAAAATCCTGCCCTTGTTTCAACTGCAGAGAGCATGCTGTCCTAACAGTGGACAAGCAGAACACAGAGGAAGTTGACTGATGAGCTTTGCCAAGACAAGTTGGGGAAGTTCTTCAATATTCCTGCTTCACAAAAATGTCTGTCATATACCAGGCCAGGAGCCTGAAGACGGATGCCCCAGCACTGCAGAAGAACCTTGGGAGACTGTCCAGCCAGCCATCTCTGCCATTCCCACAGCTTTGGAAGGAAGCTGCTTGCTCTGCACTTCCTGTTTCTCAGGTAATATTCATCCTTCTCAGGTCACTGATGGGGAGGAGACTACATAGCTACAGTCTCACAGTAAGCTTAAGTTGTTTAGGATGTAAGAAATTGATTTAGGTCTAGGAAGATTTTTTAGTTGAATAATTTCAAGTTATAATAGAACGGGAATTAGACCCACAGATTTGGACTCATAGGATAGCTAGGACTTTGGATTCATAGGACAAATAATAGAGTTATTTCTCAATGGCTGTCAAAAACAAATGAACCAGACATTACTAATGTAATTCTTATATTTTATATTAATAATTAATAAAAATTTTAATTTTAAAATTAATTCTTCTTAAATAAATAAAGAATTAATAATTTATTTTTGGATTTGCTTTTTATTTTTTCTGAGACAGGGTTTCTCTGTGTAGCCCTGGCTGTCCTGGAACTCACTCTGTAGACCATGCTGGTCTTGAACTCAGAAATCTGCCTGCTTCTGTCTCCCAAGTGCTGGGATTAGGGGCCTGCGCCACTACCGCCAGGCTTAATAATAATTCTTAATTAAATTCTTAACATTTTAAAATTACGTTTTTATACTTGTTCTTATTGTATATAATTTATGATTTAAGAGAAAGTGCCTTTTATAGGACTAAAGAGGGCAATACTGAAGTAATGTTGTTGTACACTGTGTGAAGATGGGTAGTACTCTGTCCTACCTTGCCTACGTAAAGCACCTTCTGAGTGTAAAATAAAAAGTCTATGTCCTGTAGCAAAGGAGAGTAGAAGGCAGGATTCTGGTCAGAGAGAGGAACTCTGGGAAGAGAGAAGCATGGGGGATTCGCCACCCAGACTCGGGGGAAGCAGGATGTGTGAAACTGAGGAGAGGTGACCAGCCACATGGCAGACCTTAGAATGGTATAAATGGATGACTGAGTTAGGAGAGAGCTGGGAACAGGCCTAGCATAAAGCCCAGGCATTCATAATAAATGTAAGTCTGCTGCCATTATTCAGAGCAAGGCGGGCAAGCAGGGATGTCCCACAGATGCAGCAGGAGCAGGAGCAGGAGCAAGCAGACAGAGAGCAAGCCTTCCCTTCTTCATGGCTTCCTGTAGGCTTCCAGCAGAAGGTGTGGCCCAGATGAGAAAGCAGGGGGGGGGGGGGGCCTGCAGCTCAAATACCCTGGGGCAGCTCAGCCAGCCTAGCCAGCCTGGATCCCTTTACCCTCAGCTCTGTGGGCTCAGGCGCTGTCCTCTTCTGTTCTTCCACCAGGCGGCGCTGTTGCCCAAGACAGTGATGCTTCTCTTTCACCTTCCACAGGTGGGACCCTGGAGGGCCTCATGGAACAGGTGCCTCTGAGTCCTGTAGGCTGAGGGGTGGCTGTGGACACCTGCATGAGGAAGTGACTGGAGTTCACACCCGTGCTCACCGACATTTATTGCCGTGTGTGACATGTGACTGTGCAGGAGTCCCCGCCCATCTCTGCTCTCACTTTCCAGTTAAGTTACCTGTGGCTGTGATTTGAAGAGATCAGGTCAAAGTCCACAGATACAAATGTATGAATTTAATTTTTCCACACAGCACTCATCAGGGCTGGAACCTCACCTCACCAGCGTGCACTCTCTGCGTGAGAATCATCTTTCCTCCAGTGTCCACACTGCACAGGCCTGAGGAACTCTGGGGCCAACTCTGTTGTCAGATGCAGTGTCCCACACAGCTGTGACATTCGTGTCCCTCAGCTCATCAGCTCACAGTGTGAGTGAAGGTCAGAGAGGGACTGAGAGGGTCACAGGTTACACAACTCCTACCACACTGTCATCAGTATTCTGTGTTAGAGTCGGTGACAGTTCCTCTCCACCTGTGACTGAGTCACTAAGGCCACTGTACCGTGGAAATGCAGACACAGGGAAGTGCAGTGTAGACAGGGGTCAGAGCCCTGCTGTCTGTGGTCTCCACAGGGGTCTCTCTTCAGTGGATCCACTGAATGACCCATGTCCACGTGGACAATCTCAGGACTGGGCATGAAGATCCCTGTAAATAAATCACAGCCATCTGGAGCTACAGAGGCTTCATCTGTGAGGAATCACGAGGAGTCACGAGGAGTGTGGGAAACACGAGGAGTGTAGGAAACACGAGGAGTGTAGGAAACACGAGGAGTGTAGGAAACACGAGGAGTGTGGGAAACACGAGGAGTGTGGGGCAAGGTTGAGAAGAGAAATCCTGAGAGAACAGGCAAAGTTTTACAGCCACTGCAGGTGAACAGAGACTGATCTCTGTGCGGTCCGTGTGGGGCTCGCAGCCCAGCGCCTCTCCTACAGCACAGGGTTGAGGTAAAGTCTTGGTCTGCAGGAGGTGAGGTCAGGGTGGGGAAGCCCAGGGCTGGGGATTCCCCATCTCCCCAGTTTCACTTCTGCGCCTAACCTGGGTCAGATCCTTCTGCCCGGACACTGATGACGCGCTCGCAGTTCTCGCCCCCATTGGGTGAAGCGATCGCGGGGAACCAATCACCGTCGCCGCGGGCACTGGTTATAAAGTCCACGCAGCCCGCGGGACTCAGACGCCCCGGATCCCAGATGGGGGCGATGGCGCCACGCACGCTGCTCCTGCTGCTGGCGGCCGCCCTGGCCCCGACCCAGACCCGCGCGGGTGAGTGCGGGGCCGGGAGGGAAACGGGCTCTGCGGGGAGGGGCGGGGGCGGCACCGGGGAAGCCGCGTCCCTGCGTCGCCCACCGGACCCTCCGCCCCTTCTCCACCCGCGTCCCGAGCCCCACGCCCTGCTCCCCTCCCGGCCCGCGCGCCCGCCCGGGGTCCCGGGAGGAGGTCGGGGTCTCACCGCGCGCCGCCCCCAGGCTCACACTCGATGCGGTATTTCTACACCGTCGTGTCCCGGCCCGGCCACAGGGAGCCCCGGTTCATCTCTGTCGGCTACGTGGACGACACGCAGTTCGTGCGCTTCGACAGCGACGCGGAGAATCCGAGGGCCGAGCCGCGCGCGGGGTGGATACGGCAGGAGGGGCCGGAGTATTGGGAGCGGAGCACACGGATCTTCAAGGGCCAGGAGCAGGTTTACCGAGTGGACCTGAGGAACCTGCGTGGCTACTACAACCAGAGCGAGGCCGGTGAGTGACCCCGGGTCGGAGGTCACGACCCCTCCACGTCCCGACACAGGGGCCGGAGACGTCCCGGGTCCCAAGTCCGAGGTTCGGGAGCGGAACCGACCCGGGACCGGTTTCCCTTTCAGTTTGGAGGAGTCCGCGGGTGGCGCCGGGGCGTGGCCGGGGCGGGGCTGACCGCGGGGTCCCGCAGGCTCTCACACAGTACAGAGGATGTATGGCTGTGAGGTGGGGTCGGACGGCAGCCTCCTCCGCGGGTACATGCAGACCGCCTACGACGGCCGCGATTACATCGCCCTGAACGATGACCTGAAAACGTGGACGGCGGCGGACATGGCGGCGCAGATCACCCGACGGAAGTTGGAGCAGGGTGGTGTTGCAGAGAGACGCAGGGCCTACCTGGAGGGCACGTGCGTGGAGTGGCTCCGCAGACACCTGGAGCGCGGGAAGGAGATGCTGCTGCGCACAGGTGCAGGGGCCGCGGGCAGCTCCTCCCTCTGCCCTCGGGCTGGGGCTCAGTCCTGGGGAAGAAGAAACCCTCAGCTGGGGCGATGCCCCTGTCTCAGAGGGGAGACAGTGTCCCTGGGTCTCCTGATCCTCATCACAGTGACTGCACTGCCTCTCCCAGGGCTCAGCCTCCTCCCTGGACAGTGCCCAGGCTGTGTCAGGAGGGAAGGAGAGAATTTCCCCCACTTAGCAATGGCGGCTCCCTGCAGTCTGAAGCCTCTGTCAGCCATGGCCTCTCCCAGGCCGGGTTCTCTGCCCACACCCACTGTCTGTGGACACGGACTCCTGACATGCTGAGTGTGTCAGCCCTCACACCTCAGGACTGGAAGTCTCCTTTACCTGATGGGACACATGGGCTCCCCTACACTAGGCTGGTTCCCCAGTTTCTAGAACTTTCCAAAGAATAGATTCTCACAGATCCCGCCCTGTCTGTGGGGTTTGCATCCCTTCCACAACCCACCTCTATCTATTCCTACAGTGGTGAGTGGTCACAGGAGCCCTTATGGGGTGCCCTGGAGGAATATAAATCGTGGAATTTCTTTTTTTCTTTTCTTTCTTTCTTTCTTTCTTTCTTTCTTTCTTTCTTTCTTTCTTTCTTTCTTTTTTTTTTTTTTTTTTTTTTTTTTTTTTTTTTTGATTTTATTTTTTCGAGACAGGGTTTCTCTATGTAGTCCTGACTGTCCTGAAACTCACTCTGTAGATCAGGCTGGCCTCAAACTCAGAAATCTGCCTGCCTCTGCCTCCCAGAGTGCTGGGATTATAGGCGTGCGCCACTACCTCCTGGCTTTTTTTTTTTTTTTTTTTTTGCATTAATTTGTTTCTAGTCAGGTTTTGTCTGCACTGCAGTGACCCTGTTTCTCCATGCCCTTGTATTGTCATTTATATCAGTCTCCACAGGTGCCAGGGGAGACTGCTAACTTGAATAATTAGACAAGGTAAATCAGGGTTCCCTTAAAAGGGAGATTTTTTGTGAACTTAGACTATTTCCTGTCAGAACTAAACATCCAAAAGCCTCCTGCTCTTCCTTTGCCCCCACAAATTACAGTGCTCCTTTAGTGAATCGAATTGGACTCTGAGAGACAGGGTCTTCTGCAATCCAGGGCTGGAGTGAGAGGGAAGATCCTCACACCCTGTGAGCCCGCTGTGTTCAGTGAGTGCTGCACTGGGGTCCACAGCACACTCCAGGGATCCTGTGTGACACACCTGTACTTTGTCCTACAGAGGCAGGGCCTGGGAGTCATTTTCTCTGGCTGAGTGTCAGAGGTTCACCACATTTCTGCTATACACTGTGTGATGGCTGCTCACTTGGACTGACAGTTCTGCTGGTCAACAAGATGACCACAGGGTTGAGTCTCAGTGGTGGCACCCTTGCTGTAGCATTAAACCCTGATTTCTAATTTTGATATGAACTCAAGCACATATTACATTACTTATTTTCCATCCCATCTTCCATTCTTTGACTACCTGTCTCATGCTATAGAGCATCGCATAAGGACGACCATGCTGACCCACTGGTTCATGTGGATTCCCTCTTAGCTTCTGAGTCCCCCAGGAACATGTGCAGTTCTGTGCTGAGGGGACCAGCTCTGCCTGCAGGTCACTAGTGCAATGACAGTTGAAATGTCAAACAGACACATAGTTCAATGTCATCATTGATTTAACTGTGTCTTATGTAAATTTCAGTGTGTCGTCTTAATTGTGGGATTTCTTATATCTTCCACACAGATCCCCCAAAGGCACATGTGACCCATCACCCCAGATCTGAAGGTGATGTCACCCTGAGGTGCTGGGCCCTGGGCTTCTACCCTGCTGACATCACCCTGACCTGGCAGTTGAATGGGGAGGAGCTGACCCAGGACATGGAGCTTGTGGAGACCAGGCCTGCAGGGGACGGAACCTTCCAGAAGTGGGCATCTGTGGTGGTGCCTCTTGGGAAGGAGCAGAATTACACATGTCATGTGCACCATGAGGGGCTGTCTGAGCCCCTCACCCAGAGATGGGGTAAGGAGGGTGTAGGTGCAGAGCTGGGGTCAGGGAAAGCTGGAGCCTTCTGCAGACCCTGAGCAGGTCAGGGCTGAGAGCTGGGGTCATGACCTTCATCTTCATTTCCTGTGTCTGTCCTTCCCAGAGCCTCCTCCATCCACCGACTCCAACATGGTGATCATTGCTGTTCTGGGTGTCCTTGGAGCTGTGGCCATCATTGGAGCTGTGGTGGCTGTTGTGTTGTATAGGAGAAGAAACAGAGGTAGGAAAGGGCAGGGTCTGGGTTTTCTCTCAGCCTCCTTTAGAAGTGTGCTCTGCCCATCAATGGGAAACACAGCCACACCCCACATTGCTACTGTCTCCACCTGGGTCTGCTGTCAGTTCTGGGAACTTCCCAGTGTCAAGATCTTCCTTGAACTCTCACACCTTTTCTTCTCACAGGTGGAAAAAGAGGGGACTATGCTCCAGCTTCAGGTTAGTGTGGGGGACAGGATTGTCCTGGGGACATTGGAGTGAAGCTGGAGATGGTGGGAGCTCTGGGAATCCATAATAGCTCCTCCAGAGACATCTTCTGGGGGCCTGAGTTGTACTGTGATATGAATACATACATGTACATATGCATTTGTTTTGTTGTACCCTAGGCAGGGACGGCTCCCAGAGCTCTGATATGTCTCTCCCAGATTATAAAGGTGACACTTTGGGGTCTGATTAGGGAGGAGCAATGTGGACATGATTGGGTTTCAGGGACTCCCAGAATCCCCTGTGAGCTGTAGGTTGTTGGGATGTTGACTTCACAGTGATGGTTCATGACTCTCATTCTCTAGCATGAAGACAGCTGCCTGGAGTGGACTGAGTGACAGCCAGTGTGTTCAGGTCTCTCCTGTGACACCCAGAGCCCTCAGTTCTCTTTTAGACAACAGTGTCTGATGTTCCCTGTGAGCCTCGGGGCTCAATGTGAAGAACTGTGGAGCCCAGCCTGCCCTGCACACAGGACCCTGTCCCTGCACTGCCCTGTGTTCCCTTCCACAGCCAACCTTCCTAGTCCTGCCACACACTGGGGGACATCTGTATCCTGTCAGCTCCATGCTGCCCTGAGCTGCAGTTCCTCACTTCCACACTGAGAATGAGAATCAGGATGTGAACTTGATTGTTCACATCTTCACCCTGAGGGCTTTGATTGCTTCTTAATTTCATGGATTGAGAATTCATAAAATTTTTTTAAAGAAATAAATGACATATGCAGAACCTTCCAGAATCTGTGTCCCTATGTTGTGTGTATCTGGTGGGAGACAGTGAGGCTGTGGGAACTGAGTGTGAACAGAGCTGTGCCGAGTCGGGCTCAGTCAGTTATTATCTGTGATGTGGTCACTGCATGGCTGGGTCACTCCAGGCTCTGCTGTCTCCATCACTGTGAAGCACATGCTGAGAGTCTGTCATCACAAGGACACAGGGAAGGACAGAGCCTTGTCCTGTCCTCAGGATTGTGAGCCCCAAGAGCTAAAGCTCAGAGACTCAAGTGGGGATCCTTCCGTGTGCTGGGTGGGTGCACAAGAAAAGTCACACTACATTTCCTCCACCCACTTGCTTTAGCTACTAATGATGCCGTCCTGAAGCTGCCCTGTCCCCTGCTACTGTGGTGATGTCTGCTTCTCCTTCTCTCCAGCGTCTTTCCCATGGTTCTAAGGCATAGGATGTGATTTTCTGTTGAACTCTCAGGAACACATCCACAGCTGAGATAATTGGCTTCGATTTTTCAGAACCTATTTTTAATAATGGTTCTTAAATGCTTAACCTCCCTGCTATCTGTCACCCACCAGAAGTCATGGAAAAGAAAGGATATGAGGACACAGGGAAGTGCAGCTGTTTAGAGATGGTTATTTGGGGCAAATGGAATCTACGCTGTCAGGATATTAGCAGTTCAGTTCACAAGAATCTGCAATGGCAGCTCGATGCAGAAGCCGGGAGGCTCAGCTGTTTGCTGTTTAGAAAGAGTTCCTTGGGGCGATTTCAATCTCCAATTGTCAGGATCCCAGCAGTCCAGGTCTGTAGTGTCAGGATAGCAAACAGGAATCATCAGCTGTGCTATGACCCAGCAGAGACAGCCAGGTCTCCACTGAATCAGCCTGAGTCAGCAGGAGACACCAAGAGAAGTTCTCTGCGGTGCCTCTCTCAACAGAGTGAAGATCAGTGAAGATGAAGACTTGAGACCAACAAAGCGCTGCAGAGCCAGCTATGCGAGCCCGCCATCACTTACACTGCGTCCTATTACACTCTCCCCAGACATCACGTGTCCTACAGGAGTCTTGCCTCAGCACAAGACCATGTGACTCTGTCTTAGCAAAACTCCACGTGAGCCTGTATCAGCTGACATATCCAGACACTTCCCTTCACTCTGCCAATCAGCAGCTGCAAAAGCAGCAAGAAGCCGCCAAAACCTCACCAGAAGATTTTTGATGCATTTTTCTCTATGGAGTCCTGAGAAACAATGACCAGTAAACAATGGTAAGGCTTACCAACACCATGCAGCCTCGCCTACTGTCTGTTGGGATTTATTTACATTCCTTCTAAACATCAGGTGTCCTTTCATGTGTCTGCTTCAGCTGCTTCAGCAAAACCTCATTTGACACAACTGACTTTCCACAGAAAACAGACGTTGTCACTTCAAGAACAGCAATGCTTCGTTCTCCTGAAACTTGGGTATGGATTCCTGAACCATTTACACTCCTGGACTAAGTCTCTTCCTCTCCACTGCTTGCTCTGTGGACTTGTGGCTTGCAGCCCTGACTCGGCATGGTGGATGCTGTATTCAGCATAGTCTGCCTTAAAGTCCCCTTCATAGACCTGTTGTTGCTCTGCACTGTGGACGGCTCTGTATTGCAGGAGAACAAAGTCCCGCTCATGGGCTGTAACCATTTAAATGAAGTTAGGCTTATAGCCCTAAAGACACAGGAGGCAAAAGCTGAGGTAAAACCCTGTCAACGAACCTTTATTTTCTTAACTATATAGGAGATGCCTATTACAAGCCTGATTCTGCAACTAAACTGCCAGCTCTTTAGAAATCTCTATCTGTGTCATTCTTCTGAGCAAGTCTACATTTCCCTTGAGCTCCTCCAAACCCAAGATGGCTCCTTAGCTTTTCCTAGATTTGTCCTGCCAGTTGCTTCTGTTGTTCCTGCAAGCCCAAAGAGGAAATTCCCATCTCTTACCTGGAGCTCCTTCTTAGAGGCTCTTCCAAACTGACAGAGAGAGAGAGAGAGAGAGAGAGAGAGAGAGAGAGAGAGAGAGAGAGAGAGAGAGAGAGAGACAGAGAGACAGAGAGAGACAGAGAGAGCTCTGTCTGTCAAGGGTCCAATTGCTTATTTAAGAAAAATGTCTAAGCCGGGCAGTGGTGGCACACACCTTTAATCCCAGCAATTGGGAGGCAGAGGCAGGCGGATTTCTGGTTTGAGGCCAGCCTGGTCTACAGAGTGAGTTCCAGGACTGTCAGGGCATCA
This sequence comes from Apodemus sylvaticus, assembly GCF_947179515.1. Classification (NCBI taxonomy): domain Eukaryota; kingdom Metazoa; phylum Chordata; class Mammalia; order Rodentia; family Muridae; genus Apodemus; species Apodemus sylvaticus. The sequence goes on from NC_067490.1 coordinate 3,912,603, forward strand.
CAGAGAAACCCTGCCTCGAAAAAAACAAAAACAAAAACAAATTGTCTAGCTCCTCCCATACACCCTTGCCAGGCTGAGCCATGTCGCTGTCATGGGATTTTTCTCCTCAGGAATTGGTAGGTTTTTGTTATTTTTAATCCCTTATTTTTCTGGAATCAGGCCCATGGGCTAGAGTGGAAAACGCTTCCTGGATGCAGCTGGGTTTTGCTAAGGCGCCATTTCTGTGGGGCTGCTGGGGACTGGAGGGGACTGGAGAGGTGCTGCCACCATGGTCAGCTCCTGTGAGGCCTGCAGGCTGAGGAGATGTAGTGGAGCCTCCATTTTAATAGGACCTGCCATTATGAACAGCTCCTGTGGGGCATTTACTGAGGTGGCCCATAGGCTGGAGCAGGAAGGAAGGGCCTGCCCCACTGTAACGGATTTAGCGTTATGGACCACAATACCCCAGGATAGACCCTTTCTCCATAAGTTGTGCCTTGTCAGATATTAAGCCACACGGATGGAAAAGGGAACTGTATTCGTTACTTTTCTGTTGCTGTGATAAAACATCATGTCCAAGGAAACTAACAGAAGGTTCATCTGGGGATTAGGGTCCCAAAGAGTTAAGAGTCCATCACCACCATGACAGCAAACACCAGGCATGGCAGCAGGAACAGCTGAGAGCTCACACCTCCAAACACGCCCCCAGTGACATACTTCCTCCAGCAGGGCCACACCTCCTAAGCTTCCCCAAACAGCACCAACAGGGAACTAAATATTCAAGTGACCAAGAATATGGGGTCATCCTATTCAAAGGACCACAGTAACTAATACAGTGACACCCAAGCTCTCAGGGCAATCATGGGATCTTGAGGTATAGGGCCAGGGAAATGTTAGCAATCCCCAAAACCAGACAGGAGCTGATCCGATGTAATCACAGTAGGGACTTTTTATAAGAGCTAGCTCAGGCCAGCACACAGTGTCATGTTGGACACTTTTGGGGATGAGGAGACCTGAATATCTATCGGGGCGAGGCTTTATAGTAAGCAGCAAGCAGGTGGTGAGTGTGCAAGCCTCTAACTGGGAAGGAAATTGGCTGGTGCTGGGAACATATCATAAACTTAATTTTTGTTTCTCTCTGCATTGGTGGTCGTTAGACTTAGGACAGGTTTGTAAACTGGGGTGCAGTTTTGTTGGGGGTGTAACCTGGAGACACAGGTCCTGTTGGGGGTAAGCCTAGATACTGGAGCGAGGCTTGTGTTTTGTTGAGAGGTAACTTGGAAACTAATGCTAGGTACTGGGCTGTTAGTTTGTCTCAGTTCTAGTTCTCTAAAATGGAGTCTGAATGTAAGGTTTGGCCTCTCACAGGTGCAGCTGACACTGCCACAGGGGAGACCTGGGCAAGAAGGCCTGGCTCTCCAGAGTCACCCAAGGCAATGCTGGTGCCCTTCTGGCCAGGAAACACCTTTTCTAATGCCATGGTGGGCACCCCTTTTATGTGCCAAGTCCAGGATTGAAGCAACTTTCCAAAGGGAACGTTCAAACCCAATGGTCTCCAAGGGGCCATCGAGATGGCTCAGCGTGTGAGGTTCTTGTCACCAAGCTTGGCGCCCTGAGTTTGATCCATGGAAGCCACATGGTGAATGGAGAGACCTAACTTCTGTAAGTTATCCTCTGAGCCTCACACGGGAATCATGACATGCACATCCCTGCACATGATTATTAAATCAGTGCAATAAAAATGAAAAAGTAATCACCATGGTTTCATCTAGAAGGACATGGGAACACGTATGTATAATGACACATATGTATAAGTTGTATCCACTTTTCCTCCAGACTTTGCACTGGGGAAATTTTCCTGTGTCTAAAACCCACATTGTGATGAGAATCTGCCAGGAGGATTGAAGGGAAACCCATGCAAGGGTGATCACAGAGATTTTAAACTATCTTACGTGTTATGTATTTACACTGTTGCTTTATGTGTGTGGTGTGTGAATGAGGGCACTACCCAGCTGTGGTGTGTGCATTGGGGGCGGGGGAGTCAGAAGACAATCTTGGGAACGCAGTTCTCTCTTTCCATGTGGGTTCTGGGGAACTGACACCAGGTGGTCAGACCTCATGACAAGCACCTCTGCCTGAGTCACCTCACCATCCTGGCCTGGGTGCCAACCACCCTGTTTATGGAGGTGTTGAGAAATTGAACCAAGGGCCTGTGGTGTACAAGGTGGGCACTCTAATTACTGAGCCACATTCCCAATGTTTGAAAACATTGGGACAAGAGTTTTCTGTTATTACTAAAGCTTTGGGATGAAGATGGAATTAGAGACTACCTATTAAAAACAGACATGGGTGGAGTTCAAGAAGCACTTTGGCAACACAGCCAGCTAATGTGAGGACCTAAGCTAGGAGAACCAGGCCTGAAGGGGAAATTTCTGGTTTCCTTGAAGACTCAGTTTGGTAGTGTGATGTTTTCCTGGAATTGTCTCATGAGAGGATGATTTTGCTGAAGCAGACACGTGGCGCTTTTCTGGAAGCTTCCTGGAAAGGAGCATGTGATGTTTGGCTAGAGCGTGAGAGATGTCCTCTTGAGAGAACACCTGGTGTTCGGAAAGGGTGTGAATATAACCCAACAGACCACGGACGATGCTGTGTGGCATTGGTTCACCTGCCACTCTGTGCTGGTCCTCACTGACGATGCTGTGGCATTGGTTAGCCTTGCCTTCTTTGCTGATCGATTGTCATGACTTTGTAGAGAGAAACGAACCAAAGAACTTCTGAGAGTTCCAGCAACTTCTTCCTGCTTCTGCAGACTCAGGCCCATTGGTGGAGCCTCAGAGTTTCTTCTGCATTGAACTGCCATTGCTGATTCCTGTGAACTCAACTGCTGATATCCTGACAATGCAGACTGGACTTGTTCCAAAGAACTATTTCTAAACAGGTCCACACCCTCCTCTGTCATATTAACCCTTCCTTTCCACTACCTCTGCTGGGTGGTGAGCTAGGAGAGGTTAAGGCATTTAAGTAGATTTATTAAAGTAGTATTTGCATGTTGCACCTATCTCGACCAGTGAGGAAAGACGGAACACACGAACTCTTCTTTAAGCAGTTTATTCAGGAACCTTGAAAAATCTTCTGACTTCTTCCCCCGGGAAAAAACCCGTGCAAAGCTTAAGAACCCCCTAGGCAGCCAACCCATGTGAGCCAAGTGGCACAGCAGATATGTCCACATATGCGGAAACAACCATAGATCAACAGCCACAACCAAATAAGGAGTTGTTTACCACAGAGAACACTCTCTGTGACACAGGAGAAGGCGGAAACGGGCGCCATCTTTAAGGTGCAGTACTGCACAGCTCTCCACATTTGCATAGACTGAGCACTGTGGGGACAGTGTGGGAAGCTCCTTCTCTTGGACTCTGTGACCCTGAGGGACCCAGGGCTTCTCCTGTTCACACCCTCTCTGCAGGGTAGTTAGGGGCTCAGGCCTGAGTGAGGCCCTGTGCTGCAGAGAAAAGAATCACAGAGAGTCACAGCATAAAAGTAAAGATGGTGTCACTTCTGAGTAAAATCGTGGAGCTGGAGAGATTGCTCAGAGGTGAAGAATGCTCACTGCTGTTCCAGAGGACCTGGGTTCAGTCCCAGCTCTGACCCACTTGTAGCTCCAGTCTCAGAGGAGATAGGCCGCCCTCTGCTGGCCGCCTGGGGCATCCACACACGGGTTGTACATATGTGGAAACAAAACGCCCATATAATAAAAATATTTTTTAAAACAACATAAAAGAAATGGAGGGAATAAGATTTCTGTAAAGAAAGCAATCCCTGAACAGTATTGGGGGTCATTGCAGGACTTAGGAACACCTCCAAACCCTAGTGCAGGACTCTAGGGTCCCCTGCACTAGATGTACACACTGCTCTTAGGGATTCAGCAAGGGAAAGAGGAAATCCACACAACTCCCCCTACAGAGTGGCCCCTGATGCTAATGGTCTGTGAAGCCTGTGAGGTTGTTCATTTACGCTGTTGGGTTGTTATGTCTGTAGCTCCGGTTGAACTTGCTGGGTTTTTTTTTTTTAAACATTCATTATGTACACACATTCATTATGTGCAGTGTTCTGCCTGCAAATGTGCCTGTTAGCCAGAAAAGGGCGCCAGATCTCACTATAGATGGTTGTGAGCCACTGTGTGATTTCTGAGAATTCAACTCCTGATCTAGGAAGAGCTGTTAGTGCTCTCAACCTCTGAGACATCTCTCCAGTCCCGACCTTGAATGATCTCCTGCTTCACCTCGACATGTTGTGTGCTGTGTGTCTGTGTCTGTCTGTGTCTGTGTGTCTATATCACTGTGACTGGAGAGTGTGTTGTTAACAATCAGGGGAGGAGCTGAGATGTAATCTCACCCAGAAGTTGTGTTTCAGCCCAAAGATCATAAACACCCATGAAAACCGCAATACAGAGGGCTTGGGATTTAGGGAAAATCCCTGGTTGCTTAGGTATGAGGAGGGCAAAGGCGACCACAACTCCCTGCCTTCCCCAGCATTCAAAGCTCACAGTGGCTTAGGTGACCCAGAACCGGACCACTTCCTGCTCCTGTGTCCTGCTGCCCCCTGGCGGCCACGATCGGCATCGCGGGTTCGGACCTGGCTCTGTGTCAACTGTCCCTGCAGACTCCAGACTGCAGAGTCCAGAGCCCGGCTTCACGAGACCCCAAGCTTCCGGATCACACTGAGGAAGGGCCGCACTAAGGAACCGGGTATCCCCCGCACAGCCCCCACATCGGAGCGTTAGTTTCTTTTTCTTTTGTGGTTGCTGTTGCCTGTGGGGAGCTGTTTTGCCTGGCCCTAAAGGTGGCGCCTGGCCGTGCGCCAGGCTTGCTGCTTGATGAATGGGCAGGTCCTTGTTTGGAAGAGCTTGAGCGCCTAGCCTGCTTCCTCCTTGCTGCAGCCTATGAGCATCTGCCACGTGGCTCATGGGGATTGGCTCACTGTAATATATTTAAGGGAGTTGGGGAAGTGCCTCGGGTGTCAGAAGATTGTTCAAGGTTCCTGAATAAACCGCTTAAAGAAGAGTTCCTGTGTTGCGTCTTTCCTCCCTGGTTGAGATAGGTGCAACAAGTCGTACTGAGTTCCTCCATCTCTTACGACTCAGAACTTTTTGTGGTCAGGGCAGCCAGCTGGTAAGTTCCCAGGTAAGGAGGACAAAGGGAAAAGTCCTCAGTACAAGAAGCTATAAAGACTCCGGTGTGGAGCGAGAAAGAATCGCTGAGGTGCGATCTAAGCGAAAGTGAAAGTAAATATGGGCTCTTCTCCGTTGCACCCAATTTTTCTGGCTCTTCAGGAGCTGCTGAATTCAAAGGGGTTGAAGTTAAAGAAAGGCACACTTGAGAGGTTCCTTGGTGAGGTTGATTTGGTCGCCCCCTGGTTCGTGGTATCTGGAAATCTTACCATGGCGAGTTAGGAAAAGTTAGGGAAAGACTTAGATTTTGCCTGGGAGCAAGGCCCTTTGGCCCCTGGCACTATGGGATTACTCCTAGGAAGATCTTCATCAGCTTTAAGAGGCTTAATTGTTCATCCTGGAATTATTGACCCCGATTATACTGGAATTATTAAAATAATGGTTTCCTCCCCTAGAGGCATAACAGCTATCTCTCCTGGGGATAGAATAGCTCAGTTAATAATATTGCCCAGTTTACATTCGCAATTCAAGTCAAAAAATAAAATCAGAGGAAATCAGGGGTTTGGCTCTACAGGGACCGATTTAACCTTCCTGCCCCTGGATCTTGATAAGCGACCCTTGTTGGAGCTAATCATAGATGGAAAGAAAATTTTGGGTCTGTTAGATACAGGAGCAGATAAAAGTATTATAGCAAAAAAGGGTTGGCCTGCTAGTTGGCCAATACAAGCTTCTTCACAGACCTATGGCCACTTGATCCTTGACAAAGAGGCTGAAAACATCCAATGGAAAAAAGATAGCCTTTTCAACAAATGGTGCTGGTTCAACTGGAGGTCAGCATGCAGAAGAATGCGAATTGATCCATCCTTGTCTCCTTGTACTAAGCTCAAATCCAAATGGATCAAGGACCTCCACATAAAGCCAGACACTCTGAAGCTAATAGAAAAGAAACTGGGGAAGACCCTTGAGGACATCGGTACAGGGAGAAAGTTTCTGAACAGAACACCAATAGCGTATGCTCTAAGAGCAAGAATTGACAAATGGGACCTCATAAAATTACAAAGTTTCTGTAAGGCAAAGGACACCATCAAGAGGACAAATCGGCAACCAACAAATTGGGAAAAGATCTTGGGAAAAGAGAGAGGGAGAGAGAGAGCTCTGTCTGTCAAGGGTCCAATTGATTATTTAAGAAAAATGTATAAGCCGGGCAGTGGTGGCGCACGCCTTTAATCTCAGCACTTGGGAGGCAGAGGCAGGCGGATTTCTGAGTTGAGGCCAGCCTGGTCTACAGAGTGAGTTCCAGGATAGCCAGGGCTACACAGAGAAGCCCTGTCTCGAAAAAAAAAAAACAAACACAAATTTTCTAGCTCCTCCCATACACCCTTGCCAGGCTGAGCCACGTCGTTGTCATGGGATTTTTCTCCTCAGGAATTGGTAGGTTTTGTTTTTTTAATCCCTTATTTTTCTGGCATCAGGCCCATGGGCTAGAGTGGAAAACGCTTCCTGGATGCAGCTGGGTTTTGCTAAGGTGCCATTTCTGTGGGGCTGCTGGGGACTGGAGGGGACTGGAGATGTGCTGCCACCATGGACAGCTCCTGTGAGGCCTGCAGGCTGAGGAGATGTAGTGGAGCCTCCATTTTAACAGGACCTGCCATTTTGGACAGCTTCTGTGGGGCATTTACTGAGGTGGCCCATAGGCTGGAGCAGGAAGGAAAGGCCTGCCCCACTGTAACAGATTTAGCGTTATGAACCACAATACACCAGGATAGACCGTTTCTCCCCAAGCTGTGTCTTGTCAGATATTAAGCCACAGTGATGGAAAAGGGAACTGTATTGGTTACTTTTCTGTTGCTGTGATAAAACGTCATGACCAAGGAAACTAACAGAAGGTTTAACTGGGGATTAGGGTCTCAAAGAGTTAAGAGTTCATCACCATCATGACAGCAAACACCAGGCATGGCAGCAGGAGCAGCTGAGAACTCACACCTCCAACCACGCCCCCCAGTGACATACTTCCTCCAGCAGGGCCACACCTCCTAAGCTTCAACAAACAGCACCAACTGTATTCAAGTGACCAAGAATATGGGGTCATCTTATTCAAAGGACCACAGTAACTAATACAGTGATACCCAAGCTCTCAGGGCAAACATGGGATCTTGAGGTATAGGGCCAGGGAAATGTTAGCAATCCCCAAAACCAGACAGGAGCTGATCCTATGTAATCACAGTAGGGACTTTTTATAAGAGCTAGCTCAGGCCAGCACACAGTGTCATGTAGGACAGTTTTGGTGATGAGGAGACCTGAATATCTATCGGGGCGAGGCTTTGTAGTAAGCAGCAAGCAGGGGGTGAGTGTGCAAGCCTCTAACTGGGAAGGAAATTGGCTGGTGCTGGGAGTCATATCATAAACTTAATTTTTGTTTCTTTCTGCATTGGTGGTCATTAGGCTGAGGAAGGGTTTGTAAACTGGGGGTGCAGTTTTGTTGGGGTGTAACCTGGAGACACAGGTCCTGTTGGGGATTGGCCTAGGTCCTGGAGCTAGGCTCATGTTTTGTTGAGAGGTAACTTGGAAACTAATGCTAGGTACTGGGCTGTTAGTTTGCCTGAGTTCTAGTTCTCTAAAATGGAGTCTGAATGTAAAGGTTTGGCCTCTCACAGGTGCAGCTGACACTGCCACAGGTGGGACCTGGGCAAGAAGGCCTGGCTCTCCAGAGTCACCCAAGGCAATGCTGGTGCCCTTCTGGCCAGGAAACACCTTTTCTAATGTCATGGTGGGCAAGTCTTGTATGTGCCAAGTCCAGGAATGAAGCAACTTTCCAAAGGGAACATTCAAACCCAATGGTCTCCAAGGGGCCATCGAGATGGCTCAGCGTGTGAGGGTCTTGTCACCAAGCTTGGCTCCCTGAGTTTGATCCATGGAAGCCACATGGTGACTGGAGAGACCTGACTCCTGTAAGTTATCCTCTGAGCCTCACACGGGAATCATGACATGTACATCCCTGCACATGATTATTAAATCAGTGCAATAAAAATGAAAAAGTAATCACCATGGTTTCATGTAGAAGGACATGGGAACACGTATGTATAAGGACACATATGTATAAGTTGTATCCAGTTTTACTCCAGAGTTTGCACTGGGGAAATTTTCCTGTTTCTAAAACCCACATTGTGATGAGAAGCTGCCAGGAGGATTGAAGGGAAACCCATGCAAGGGTGATCACAGAGATTTTAAACTATCTTACATGTTATGTATTTACACTGTTGCTTTATGTGTGTGGTGTGTGAATGAGGGCACTCCCCAGCTGTGGTGTGTGTGTTGGGGGTTGGGGGAGTCAGAAGACAATCTTGGGGACCCAGTTCTCTCTTTCCATGTGGGTTCTGGGGGACTGACACCAGGTGGTCAGTCCTCATGACAAGCACCTCTACCTGAGTCACCTCACCATCCTGGCCTGGGTGCCAACCACCCTGTTTATGGAGGTGTTGAGAAATTGACCCCAGGGTCTGTGGTGTACAAGGCGGGCACTCTAATCACTGAGCCACATTCCCAATGTTTGAAAACCTGTCAGCGGACAAGAGTTTTCTGTTATTTCAAAGGCCCGGACTAAAGCTTTGGGATGAAGATGGAATTAGAGACTACCTATTAAAAACAGACATGGGTGGAGTTCAAGAAGCACTTTGGCAACACAGCCAGCTAATGTGAGGACCTAAGCTAGGGGGACCAGGCCTGAAGGGGAAAATTCTGATTTCCTTGAAGACTCAGTTTGGTAGTGTGATGTTTTCCTGGAATTGTCTTATGAGAGGATGATTTTGCTGAAGCAGACATGTGGTGTATTTCTGGAAGTGCGTGGAAAAGGGGTGAGTGATGTTTGGCTAGAGCTTGAGAGATGTCCTCTTGAGAGAACACCTGGTGTTTGGAAAGGGTGTGAATATAACCCAACAGACCACGGACGACGCTGTGTGGCATTGGTTCACCTGCCACTCTGTGCTGGTCCTCACTGACGATGCTGTGGCATTGGTTAGCCTTGCCTTCTTTGCTGATCATTTGTCATGACTTTGTAGAGAGAAACGAACCAAAGAACTTCTGGTGAGTTCCAGCAGCTTCTTCCTGCTTCTGCAGACTCAGGCCAATTGGTGGAGCCTCAGAGTTTCTTCTGGATTGAACTGCCATTGCTGATTCCTGTGAACTCAACTGCTGATATACTGACAATGCAGATTGGACTCACTCCAAAGAACTATTTCTAAACAGGTCCACACCCTCCTCTGCCCTATTAACCCTTCCTTTCCACTCCCTCTGCTGGGTGGTGAGCTAGAAGAGAGGTTAAGGCATTTAAGTAGATTTGTTAAAGTAGTATTTGCATAGACTGAGCACTGTGGGGACAGTGTGGGAAGCTCCTTCTCTTGGACTCTGTGACCCTGAGGGACCCAGGGCTTCTCCTGTTCACACCCTCTCTGCAGGGTAGTTAGGGGGCTCAGGCCTGAGTGAGGCCCTGTGCTGCAGAGAAAAGAATCACAGAGAGCCACAGCATAAAAATAAAGATGGTGTCACTTCTGAGTAAAATCATGGAGCTGGAGAGATTGCTCAGAGGTGAAGAATGCTCACTGCTGTTCCAGAGGACCTGGGTTCAGTCCCAGCTCTCACCCACTTGTAGCTCCAGTCTCAGAGGGGATAGGGCGCCCTCTGCTGGCCGCCTGGGGCATCCACACATGGGTTGTACATACATGTGGAGACAAAACGCCCATACAATAAAAATATTTTTTAAGACAACATAAAAGAAATGGAGGGAATAAGATTTCTGTAAAGACAGAGATCCCTGAACAGTATTGGGGGTCATTGCAGCACATAGCAACACCTCCAAACCCTAGTGCAGGACTCTAGGGTCCCCTGCACTAGATGTACACACTGCTCTTAGGGATTCAGCAAGGGAAGGGAGAAATCCACACAACTCCCCTACAGAGAGGCCCCTGATGCTAATGGTCTGTGAAGCCTGTGAGGTCGTGCATTTACGCTGTTGGGTTGTTATGTCTGTAGCTCCGGTTGAACTTTCTGGTTTTTTTTTTTTAAACATTCGTTATGTACACACATTCATTATGTACACACATTCATTATGTGCAGTGTTCTGCCTGCAAATGCGCCTGTTCGCCAGAAGAGGGCGCCAGATCTCACTATAGATGGTTGTGAGCCACTGGGTGATTTCTGAGAATTCAACTCCTGATCCAGGAAAGCAGTTAGTGCTCTCAACCTCTGAGTCATCTCTCCAGTCCCGACCTTGAATGATCTCCTGCTTCACCTCAGCATGCTGTGGTGTGTGTGTGTGTGTGTGTGTGTGTGTGTGTGTGTGTGTCTGTGTCTGTGTCTTTGTCTGTGTCTGTGTGTCTATATCACTGTGACTGGAGAGTGTGTTGTTAACAATCCTGGGAGGAGCTGAGATGTAATCTCACCCAGAAGTTGTGTTTCAGCCCAAAGATCATAAACACCCGTGAAACCCGCAAAACAGAGGGCTTGTGGATTAGGGAAAATCCCTGGTTGCTTAGGTATGAGGAGGGCAAAGGCGACCACAACTCCCTGCCTTCCCCAGCATTCAAACCTCACAGTGGCTTAGGTGACCCAGAACCTGACCACTTCCTGCTCCTGTGTCCTGCTGCCCCCTGGCGGCCACGAGCGGCATCGCGGGTTCGGACCTGGCTCTATGTCAAATGTCCCTGCAGACTGCAGACTGCAGAGTCCAGGAACCTCTGGCCAGCTTCACGAGCCCCCGAAGCTGTCCGGGTCACACTGAGGAAGGGCCGCACTAAGGAACCGGGTATCCCCTGCACAGCCCCCACATCGGAGCGTTAGTTTCTTTATCTTGTGGTTGCTGTTGCCCGGGATTTATGCCAGGGCTTCCTACCTGTTGCCCGTGTCCTAACTGAACCACACACCAGCTGAGTGTGATGTGACCACCCAAAGAAAGGCTCCTGGGTTTCTTAGGGAATGCCTTTAACCCCGGCCCTCGGGAGGGCGGGTCTCTGGATTCTTTGACCACATTGCAAGTCCAAGAACACCCAGGGCTATAAAGTGAAACCAGAACAGGGAATCCCCATGACTGAAACCTGGAAGACAGTGGGGGGAGAGAGCTGGGAAAGTTGTAACAAGTGAGAGACCAGCATGGTTCCCCAGGGGTCTGAAGAATTCCAGGCCATTGGTATTCAGAAGTGACCCCTCTTATAAATTTGGAAACTCAATTCCTGTTGTGTCTTGTGTTTGAACAACTGGCACAGTCTGTGCTTTTGCTAGATGACATTTTTCAACAGTTTCCCCAGAAGCATCGCCCATTCCACTCCCTTTTTAGGAATTGCCTCTGGTATTGAGGGAACATTGATCTCTGTTCTCTGCTGTAGTAAATCTCACACCTGTGAATCTATGGCTGTGTCAGCCACACGAGGCCTCAACTTTCCTATTTGACCTTCTGGTTCCACACATTTAACCCGTCACACACTTGGTTTTATCTGAGATAACTTTTTCAGGCAACTGTTTGCCAGAACACACGTTTTCCAACACTTCCAAACCCTGCTGATCTTTCTACAGGAGCAGCTTAGCCTCTGATGTAGGGAAACAGTGATGCTCACGACCCCATCACCTGTGCTAACTGACATCTCTCTTTTTACGTAAGCCGTTCTTTCAATTTCTCCTTTGAAATCTCCAACTATAATTCCTGGATAAAGAGCCGATCCTCGGGAAGTCACACTGCTCCTTCCCAAGACCATTCCTGCTGTCCCTGGGGGCAAAGGAGCATAAACTCCAGTAGAGATTTCCTAACGCTGAATTGTGGGGATAATGGAGATGCTTCTCTATGGCCAAGTCTAGAGCAGCACTGCCTACAGTGGCTTGTGTTAGATCTGCAACACCTAGTTGGGGTTTTTCTGCCTGCTTATTTCCTGGCTGATAAGAGTCAACTGGCTTGTGTTTTTGCTGTGGGGCCTCAAGATAGGCACCTCCGTTCCATTTCCCAACTGTATGAAATGGCCTTGGATCTCTCTCTCTCTTGGAGCTGCACTCACTGGCCCAGTGCCAACCCTTGCCACACTGCCTGTGCACTCCTGGAAGCCTAGGCCTTCTTCCTGGTTTACACTCAGGAAATCCATTGTCCTTAGAGATGCCTTGTTCACAGTTTTGTTTCGGATGACCATGTTTCCCACAGCACAGGACATTTTGAGAACTGAGAACATTACCTCTTTTTACTGTGTCTTTCAGAGTTAGAGCACCATAGATTTGAGATCTGAAACCTTTAGATATGGCTTGCCCAATTATTGTGGCAATAAAGAGCCTGGAGCCAGTATCAGTCTTCTCCCTGGTCCACTGTTCCACAGGTGCTGCCCTCAGCTTTAAAGGCCTGACAACATTCTGCATTCCGTATTTGCATTTTCTTTTTTCTTTTTTAAGATTTATTTTTTATATCTATGTACACTGCAGCTGTCTACAGATACTCCAGAAGAGGGAGTCATATCTTGTTATGGATGGTTGTAAGCCACCATGTGGCTGCTGGGATTTGAACTCAGGACCTTCGGAAGAGCAGTCAGTGCTCTAAACCGCTGAGACATCTCTTCAGCCCCCGTATTTGCATTTTCGATGCCAAGGTCTCAATTAGCACTTGCTTTGGGTCAGGGTCTGTGATGGCTTTAATCACAGCTGAAACTAATCTTTGAAAAAAAAAATTTGTGAAGGCTTTCCCCTGAGACTTGCTTAATTTTTCAGACTAACGTGGGCGTCTTCCCTGGCTCCTCAACTTTGTCCCAAGCTCTCAAGGCTGCTGCACAGCATGGCTCTGAGGTTGTACCTTCAAACTGAACCTATCCTTGTACAGCAGCCACAGCACCTGTCATCTGGACCTGTGCTCTGTGCTTTGTGCCTTTCAAATTCCTGCCTTTGCTCCACCTTGGCAACCATTGCAACTGAGGCCCAGCCTCTAGTGCAGCTGTCAATTCTCCTCAAATTTGGGAAATAGTTCTATTTTGAGTAGTCCAGTTATTTAGAGTTTGTTTCACATAGGACAAGTGCATCTCATAAGCTATCACCGCCTCCTGAACATGCATTAGGTCTGCCATTTCTACAGCATGCCATCCTATCTTGTCATAACCTTGTGGATTTCCTCCATTAGCAGACACATGCTGTGTAACTACTTGGGATGCTGTTGGCGATTCTGTGACCTAGGACAGCCTGTCCTCACCAGGGGCTGAGTTTAGCCCGGTCTCCTGAACATGGCTGTCTCACTTCACCGTCCTCCTGCTTTTCCATTCTTTGACTTGACTGCCCTCTGACACAGTTCCTTCCCCTTTCTACCTGGGGAAACTCCTGTCTCTGGTTCAGTCACTGGGAATGAACCTATATGTTCCCCCTTTTCTTGTGCCTGACATTTTTCAAACTTGTCTACCTCTACTCTACTCTCTCTAGTTGCACAGCCAACTTTTTTACTTTTTCAGAAAGAAGAGACAGGAAGGAACCCTCTTCTCTTCCTTTTCACTCTGTGTTTTGATTCACAAGCTTCTTCATTTCTTCTGTTTTTTTCCAGTTGCTCAGTCGAGTCTTTCGTCCTTTATATAAAGTAGCCCAAATGCGGGAGAGTAGAAAAGAAAACCGATGCTGAAATCCATGTGGGGCGCATCCCAAGAACAGCCTCAGTAAACACATTGTTTGCTGAAACAAAGTATCCATCCCTCCTTTTCCTGCCTTTTTGTTCTAAGGTTCTGGACATCAGCCTTGCCACGCTGCACTGCCCCACATTTGGCAGCACTTATAAAATGTGCTTTTATTTTCAAACAGTAACCAGTTCTGTGGTCCCTAAGCTATGAGCTGCAAAGTCCATCAAAGCAGCAGTCAGCCCCTCCTTCCTGCCCCAGCCTACAGTGAGATGCCCACAGGAGCTGTGGACACTGGCGGCTCCTGTCAAAATGGTGGGGCCGACATCTCCTCAGCCTGCAGCCATCGTGGGAGCTGTCCACGGTCTCCTTTCCTGACTCAGCCTACTCCTGTCATGAGGAACTATTCACAATGAGGACACCTTTCCTGCCTCAACTTTCAACCTTGGTAAAATACCACCCCAGGAGCTGTCCATAGTGATCACACCTCCTCTCCAGCCTCCCCCAGCAGCTCCACAAAGATGGCGCTGCAATGTTATATTTTTCTCAGCTTTAACCTCCCTTCTAGTCCACAACCCACCAGGGGTAGTGGGAAAGAAAGTTTATTAGGATACAGGGCACATCAACCTGTTTAGAAATAGTTCGTTGGAGTAAATCCCATCTGTGTTGTCAGGAAATCAGTTTAGTTCAGTTCACAGGTCAGCAGCGGCATCTGGATCCACACCCAATCACTTCCTGGATTTCCCAGCAGTCCAGTTTGGCACTGTCTGGATAGCAGTGCTCGTGGCACAACATTGCAGAAAGAGCCAGGTCTCAGCAGGATTGGCATGAGTCAGCAGGAGGGATTAGGACCACAGAGTCACCAGGAGACGATCTTTGCCAAGCCTCTCTCAACAAAGTGAAGATCAGCGAAGACAGGAGACCAAGAAGCATTGCAGAGCTAGCTGTGCAAGCAAGCCACGCCCCGTCACTGTCCCCTGGGTCCTATTTACACTCCCTCCAAGCAGCAGGTGTCCTCCGTGGGTCTCACCTCAGCATGTGCGTCTGTCTTAGCAAAACTCCAGTAAGTCTGCATCAGTCACAGACAGATGTCACTCTGCCAATCGGCCCGCGTCCACAGAAGCAGCAGGAAGCTGCCGGCACACCACCAGAACTTTACTGGTGCGTCTCTCTGTGGAGTCCCAACAGAGTTCCACAAAGCAATGGAAGATGAAAAAATACCCATGTGTCATTATCCAGAACCCATCACGCGTCCTGTCACAAGCTTGCTTTAGCAGAACATCCTCTCTCCTGTGTCTGCTTCAGGAAACACTCCTTCACATGTTTGACCCAGCAAAACACCATCCAACACAACTGATTTACCAAAGACACCAAAAGTTTCATCTTCGTGGTACCTCAGAAAAGCTGGCTGTAGCTTCCTCTCGGGGCTGTGTGGTCCTGAGGTCCTGTGTCTCAGGTGTTCTTCCCCTGGGACACCTTCTCCCCTCAGAACTGTGTGATTCCTGGGCCTCTGAGTCCTAGGATGCCCTCCTGTCTGAGCAGAGCCACTTACATTGTGGATCAGTGACTGGAATGGGCTCTCCTGGGGCCTGTGCTGCCCCTAGTCCTGGGGTCTGAGCTGCCCTAGGACCCTGTCCCCATCTCCAGTCGGCCTGCAGGGGTCTCACCTTCTGGCTTACTGACTGCTTGACAGCCCATTGACAATTAGGTGAGCTTCCTCTTCTTGAAGTGGAAACCTCTGGTTTCTTTGGAAGGTCAGTTATGTCAAATGATGGTCTGCTGGGACACACAGGTGGAAGGATGTTTCGCTAAACCAAGCATGTAAAAGAACACGTGATGTTGAGAAGAAATATAAATATGACAGATGGGGTCAGATGCTGGATGGTATGGTACCTGGCCTTTCCTGCTGGTCATTGTTTGTCCTGACGTCATAGAAGGAAACGGTGGTGTTCTGGAAGCTTCTTGCCACTTCTGTGGTCTCAGGCCAACTGGAACAATGAAGTGGAATTTCCAGTATATGTCGCCTGATTCAGACTCATGGTGTTTTGCTGAGCTGTGGGAGGACATGGGATTTTTTTGAGGGGGTCTAATAGGACACAAGGACAGTGTACACCTTTCAGACAACCCCTTCCAGAGCTTGCCCCGGCTGGCAGCATTAGGAAAGGATACTGCACTTACCCTTCAGCCGTGCCCACGTCTCAACACTACACACTGCATCACATTACTGCCTGACAGATCCTTTGTCTCTGCTGGTTCCTGCCGCTCACCATACTTGGTTCCAGATTCTAGAATCTGCCTATAGCAGAGAATCTCCCTCTAGCAGTGTTCATTTTGTGACACTTTCTCTCTTCCCCCCGCAGACTCAGATTGTATTAAAGCCTCACTCTGTGGCCACAATCAGATTGACCTCAGTACAGTACACAGGGCTGAAGTGGCAGGCTTCATTTTTGATAACAGCAACTTCAGTCACTGCATGAACAAATGACTCAGCAAATCTTTTATCTTCTAATTAAGGACCCATGCCACCAAGATGGGAGTTGGGGTCACTGATTAACTTGAGTACAGCATTTACCACAGTCACCCATCAGGAACAGTAAAAGTACAGAGGGCACACATTCCACTCTCTCAACCCCTAGGTACAGATAGGACAAGTGGTCCAAAGCTCCTCAGAGGTCACAAAATCCCTAATATCACCACTTTAGATTAAATTATCCACTCCAGTGAGATGTCCCCACAGGAGCTGTCAAAATGGTGTTTCCTGTGTAAACGGTGCCACCATGACATCTCTTCAGCCTGCAGTCATCACAGCAGCTGTCCACAGTGGAGCATTGCATTCCCTCCTAGCAGGAGCTGCCCCTCCAGAGCTGTCTACAGTGGCAGGGACAGCACCTTTCCTGCCTCAGTCTGCCTCCTTGGTGAAATTCCACCACAGGAGCTGTCCATGGTAGGCGCTGTTTATATTTATCCTCCCCAGCAGCCAGCAGAGATGGCACCTCAGTCAAAGTCACTGTGTCTCAGGATGCCCTTCTCCATGTCAGAACCAAGACAGTCCTGCAACACCCGAGAAAGCCTCCAGGCTGCTGTCACCTAATGAGCACTGTAACTGTGTCTTCAGACAGTCACCCCATCTTTCTGTCAAGCAGGGGCCTGAGGTTGGTGGAGAACAATAGAGGGTAAGACTAGAGGACTCCATGACCGTGGGCCCGCTGTCACACTTCTCCTGCTGTGAAGTGAGTGCCTTGGTCAGAACACCACATGGAACTCTGGAATAGCATGATGGTGGATAAGGCATCCTATAAGTTCACTGATGGTGGTTTCAGCAGAAGCATCACATGCAGGAAAGGCAAATCCACAGTCAGAATGAGCATCTACTCCAGTAAGTACCAAGTGTTGTCCTTTCCATGAAGGAAGGACCTGGTTCAATGTAGTCAACCTGCCACCAGGTTGCTGGTTGGTCACTTTGAGGAATGGTGGCACATCTGGGGCTCAGTGTTGGTCTCTGCTGTTGGCAGATCTGGCTTTCAGCAGCAGCTGTGACCAGGTCAGCCTTAGTGAGTGGAAGTCCATGTTGTTGAGCCCATCCATAACCCCATCTCATGCATGATGATCTCTTTGTTCATGTGTCCACTGGGTAATGACAGAGAAGGCTGGGTAAAGAGACTGACTGTCCACGGAATGGGTCACCTACCTACCTGATTAGGGAAATTCTCCCCAGCTGACGTCACCTTTTGGTGAGCAGGTACATGGGACACAAGTGTCTTCACACCCTTCCCCATTTGGAGAGATCTGTGCACATGCTTCTTCCCCAGATGGTTCCAATCACGCTCTTTCCACATCCCTGTCCATCCATCCAGTCCATTGGCCACAGCCCATGAGGTAGAGAACAGTCACACATCTGGCCATTTCCCCTTCCAAATAAAATGTATTAACATGGGTGTGGCCTGAACTTCCACCCACTGTGACGATTTCCCTTCACAAGTGTCTTTCAGGGTTGTCCAGGAAAGAAGTTGTAATGCTACAGTTGTCCACTTCCTGTGGTGCCTGCACAACATGAGAACCATCAGCCAGACAGGCCCTGGTCTCTTCTTCCTTAGTCTTCCAATAACAAGGCACCTCATGAGGCTGCAGGTGCATGCTTGGCAGCAGATGGCATTGTAACAGGAGTAGATGTCATAGGCATTTGGGCAAAGACTTCATGTAACTTCCTTGTGCTTCTAGAACATGTCCAGTCCTGATTACTTATATAGCACTTCTATTTGATAATAGGTTACTGTGTGTCCTATTTTATGACTTGGTATCCAGTAGACCCTGGTAAGTGTGATTCTTTCTTTCCCACAGTGTATGGTTTACCCTGGTGAAAGTCTGTAGATTCCACCAGGAAAGGACTGGAGAAAGGCTAGCAGTAAACCTTTTATGTATTTTATAAGATACTTACTCGGGGTAAGCCATTTTATGTATTTTATAAGATACTTACTCGGGGTAAGCCGTTCAAGGCATTCTGAGTATGTAAACTGCCTCAAGTCTAGAAACTGATTCATGGGCAGAGATGATCTTTTGCCAACATTATGCAGCCTTTTCTCTCAGTCGTTGAGTATTTTTCTACTACCATGATCAAACAAAAAATCAGTAGGCTTCTATGGTAATTGGATTAAGAACATTTCTGGGCCGTGGTCCTGCATACCCAGAGACAGGCAGAACCCTGAGTTGAAGACTAACCTAGTGTGCAGAGTGAGTTTCGGAACAGCCAGGGACTCACAGAGAGAGCTGTAGCTGGTCTTTGCTACTTCATTGGATCTCTACTCAAAAACTCAGCCTGACCCAGTTTAATGTTCCCTCCACCATTATCCCACACCCTCACAATCCCTTCCCACACACATTCCCCAGACTTCTGCTTAAATGAATTAGCGAACTTGTCAGGCTCCTTACATGTGTGCACAGAGGTGCAGGGCTCCTCCTCATGCACTACACACTCTGCCTCCCTCATGGAATCTACTTTGTGTGAAGTCTGCTCATAGGTCTAGAGGCAGGGAACACAGCGGCTGAAAAACTCTGGAGTTGTTGTTGAGAAAGGTCTGCTGCATCTGATCAGCGTTCGTATGTGAGGACCGCACAGTGGAAGGAAGGAGTGTGCTGAGCTCAGCGAGAAGCTTTGCTGTTGTTTCAACAAGAGAAGGAAAGTTATGGGTTCCTTCAAAATTAATAAATATGAGAGCTGACCAGGGGAGATCTAAAAATCTTGTCTCCAAAAATGTAGGAAGAAAACAAGTAGAGCAACAAAAGAAAACAAAAGAAAAGAAAAAAAAAACATGAATCTTGTCCCTCTACAAGGAAACAGCTCTGAAACTGGCTGAGACACCAGTCAGGACTTCAGCTATTCAGAGACAATCAATCTTGTTGACTACAAAGTCCATATGGCTTATCAGGTCACCCTTTCCTGTGGCATGGGTGGACATTTATATAGCAGCTTGAGTAAGTAGACTTACAGTGTTTGATGCCTTTCCTTCTCTCACATAGAAGAGAATCATCTTTAACTGATCTGTGGACACTGTATATTCCATACATGTGTTAATGCAGAAATGTATGTTACCTATAAATGTTTATGTGTTTACAGAGAAGGGACCTGACACCAAGGAAGACAAGACAAACATCCCAGATGATCTGAACTCAAACTGCCTCAATAGCTGTGTCCTCAGAAATGTGCATCCAGAACAACTTCAAATGATAATTTAAAATCTTCCAGCCCGCCGGGCGGTGGTGACACACGCCTGTAATCCCAGCACTTAGGAGGCAGAGGCAGGAGAATTTCTGAGTTCAAGGCCAGCCTGGTCTACAGGGTGAGTTCCAGGACAGCCAGGGCTACACAGAGAAACCCTGCCTCGAAAAAACAAACAAACAAAAAAAAAAAAGCAAAAAACAAAAAACAAAAAAAAAAACAAAAGACAAAAAAAAAATTGGTAAAATCTTCCAGCCTCACAGACCGCTCCATCCAGGGCTTCAGTTAAGCCCTGCACTTTCCCATTACCCAGAGACTGGACAGCAAATGTTACAGCTAGCTTTCTTAGGACTTGACCACTATCCTCATTGCCTTAGGGCCTCTGAAAGATATTTTCATTCCCAGAAAGCAAGAAACAATTTTGAGAACACTAAGCCCTCATTGTCAATCGTGGGATGGTAAGTATTTGGTTGTTGAGTGGGTGTAGAGTGTTTGCCCTTGTGAAAGTGTGGTTGGTCACTAGTTGTTAAAGGTCCTTGTCAGAGAGGAAGCAAAGGAAAGATTAGATTCAGAAATTTTGTTCTCTCTTTTCCTTTCTTCTGTCTTCCTTTCTCTACTATCTAATGTCAGGGTTGAAGCAGGAAAAGGGATGAAAAGAAAAACGGGGCATGTAGGCATACATTTTTTCCCACCTACTTTAATAAATGTTCAGCCTCTCCTTTTGCCCACCACCCAGAAGAGGTCATGGAAGAGAAAAGTTATTAGGATATTGGGGGAAGCGGACCTGTTTAACAATAGCTCTTTGGGGGTGAGCTCAATCTTCTTTGTGAGCAGTTTAGTCCCATAGTAAACCCCAAATTCAAATCAACAGCTGCAGTCCAGTCGGGAGGCCAGCAAACCCCACACAGGATTCAGCAGCTACAGTTCAGTCCTCTCAGCAGGCAGACACGATGCCCAAACCAGCAACTGTGGTTCAAAACCAAAGAAACCCCAAGGTTAACCAACCAAGAAGTTATGGGAATTCAGAAGCAGTTCTTTGGAGAGTTTCTGTCAGTGGTGGTGTTATCACAAGTGGGTATCAACAAGGATGTAAGGAAAATCAATACATGCATGTCCTTAGTGAAGAACAGTAAGGCAAAGCAAACCAAACCAAAGTTCAGTGCTCATCCCCAACTGTCTGTGGGGTCATATTTATACTTCTTCATCGCAGGTCCTGTCACATGTCTGCTATAACAAAACATCCTTTCACCTGTGTCTGCTTCAGGAAAACATTCTGTCACATGTCTGCTCCAGCAAACCATCATTTGTTACAACTAACTTTCCAAAGAACCTAGAAGTTTCCTGTCAGGACTATAAAAGAATGATAGAGTAAAGGGTAGACTGTTGAATCTACTTTACACTAAAGAGCAACAAGGACTAGTCTCACATATTTACATTGGTGTGGATTTTTGTATACTGAGAGAAACTTAAGCTTACATTTTGCTACAACTACTGTATACATGCTTCAACTCTTGTTTATGATATTGTACCCATGCAGCTCATTTTAAAGTGTAAAGTTTTAGCCCTTGAAAGAAACTATTGGAAACAGTTCAAGATAATTAAGAAATGTGAGTGGGTAACCAATCAAAGATATGGACATGTTAGGTACTAGTTTTGTTAATTACAAGGATAAGCTTTCTTTAGCCTCTTGTAGATGTTTGCAAAGTTGAACAGATAGCAGATGGCTAGAAATAAGCAATATTTGCCTATTCTGATGTTCTATAGATACAGAAGTGGTTTTTGAAAATCTCAGAGATCTACAGGTTATGGCGTTCAAAATGTTTTATTAACACGAGGCTTTCCACAGCAGTGAGGCAGGACTGTGCCTGCAGCACCCTTTCTACTTCAGAGAGGATGGTGGGCACTGAAGAATCTCCATATGGAGTTTGCTTCAAATGTGGCAAAGCTAAATACCAGCCAAAAACCTGCCCTTACTTCAACTGCAGACTGCACGCTGTCCTAACAGTGGACAAGCAGAACATGGAGGAAGTTGACTGGTGAGCTTTGCCAAGACAAGTTGGGGAAGTCCTTCAATATTCCTGCTTCACATAAAAGTCCGTCATACACTGGGCCAGTAGCCTGAAGACGGATGCCCCAGCATTGCAGAAGAACCTTGGGTGACAGTCCAGTCAGCCAGCCATCTCTGCCATTCCCACAGCTTTGGAAGGAAGCTGCTTGCTCTGTACTTCCTGTTTTCTCAGGTAACATTCATCCTTCTCAGGTCACTGATGGGGAGGAAGACTAGATAGTTACAGTTTCACAGTAGCTTAAGTTGTTTAGGATGTAAGAAACTGATTTAGGTCTAGGAAGATTTTTTAAGTGGATAATTTCAAGTTACAGTACAAAGATAATTAGCCACAGAGCTTTCGACTCACAGGAAAGATAATTTCTCAATTGTTGACAAATACAAATGGATCAAACATTATGAATTTAATTCTTATATTTTATATTAAGAATTAATTAAAGTTCTTTTTTTTTTTTTTTTTTTTTTTTTTTTTTTTTTTTTTTGGATTTGGTTTTTTCGAGACAGGGTTTCTCAGTATAGCCCTGGCTGTCCTGGAACTCACTCTGTAGACCAGGCTGGCCTTGAACTCAGAAATCCACCTGCCTCTGCCTCCCAAGTGCTGGGATTACAGGCGTGTGCCATCACCACCCGGCTAATAATTACTAATTCTTAATTAGTTTAACTTAAGTTATTATACTTGTTTTTATTGTATATAGTTTATGAAATCAGAGAAGGAGACTTTTTTAGGAATAAAGGGGGCATGCTGAATTAATGTTATACCCTGTGTGAAGATGAGTCTCTGTCTTACCTTGCCTACCTAAAGCACCTTCTGCGTGGTAAAATAAAAAGCCTATGTCCTGTAGCAAAGGAGAGTAGAAGGCAGGATTCTGGTCAGAGAGAGAAACTCTGGGAAGAGAGAAGCATGGGGAATTCGCCACCCAGACTCGGAGGAAGCAGGATGTGTGAAACTGAGGAGAGGTGACCAGCCACAGGGCAGAACTTAGAATGGTATAAATGGATGACTGAGTTAGGAGAGGGCTGGGAACAGGCCTAGCATAAAGCCCAGGCATTCATAATAAATGTAAGTCTGCTGCCATTATTCAGAGCAAGGCGGGCAAGCAGGGATGTCCCACAGATGCAGCAGGAGCAGGAGCAGGAGCAAGCAGACAGAGAGCAAGCCTTCCCTTCTTCCATGGCTGTAGTAAGCCACCTTTGGTCATTCGCCATTACAAGATGGCGCTGGCCAGATGCAACTCTCTGGTGGTAAACAACTTTAGTACATGCGCAATGTGCTGTGTATGTTATCACACTTGTATGCGGGGCTGAAAAGATGTATAAGGGCCGCAGGGAGAGGGCTCGGGGCCCCAGAAAGAAGAAGAAAAAGTCCTGAATAAAGCGTTGCAGAGAAGAACCTGGTCCTGTTTCATATTTCCTTGCTGGCAGGGTTGGGCACAAGACATGGCTTCCTGTAGGCTTCCAGCAGAAGGTGTGGCCCAGATGAGAAGGGGGGGGGGGCTGCAGCTCAAATACCCTGGGGCAGCTCAGCCAGCCTGGATCCCTTTACCCTCAGCTCTGTGGGCTCAGGCGCCGTCCTCTTCTGTTCCTCCACCAGGGGGCGCTGTTGCCCAAGACCGTGATGCTTCTCTTTCATCTTCCACAGGTGGGACCCTGGAGGGTCTGCAGTGGGAGGAAGGTGGGGGAAGGGGACACCTTTCTCTGCAGGGACACTCTGGATGTTGGGATGTCAGGGTCTGTTACAAGTTAGCATTCAAACATCTGAGTGGAATTTATCTTGTTCATGGGTAATCAAAAACTCACATTGGCTCAAGTGCAAAGATGAGCACACACTGTGTCTTCTTCCTGGGATGATGCTGTGATCCACTGTGCACAGTAGGTCCATAAAGCGAAATATCTTCTGTATTTTTAATTTTATGATTTTTTTCAAATTGTCTTTTCAGTAACGTCTGTTTCAACCATCTTTTCCTGTCCTGTTCCAGAGCTCTGTTCATTGGCTGGTTGTGCAGATTTGTCTAAAGAGCCCTGTGTCCCCAGCTCCTGGCCTCACACTCTAGTTGTGTAGAAGAGAGAGGGAGTATTTTTCAAATCATAGTTATAAAATTTTATTCTTATTAGATGCATTTGTTTTTTGTATGTGAGTGTGTAGGTGCACTAGCACTGGATCCCTTGGAACTGAAGTTGCAGACGCTGACAGCCGCCATGTGCTGATGGGACTCAACCTGGATCCTCTGCAACAGCAGCAAGTGCTCGGAGCTGCGGAGCCATCTCCCCAGCCACTGTTGCAATGTTTCCATCAGGAACCCACACAGCTGACCCACAGCACGCTGGCTGAGCACAGTGAGAGGAACTAGAGGCTCAGGAAGAGACAGTGCAGTGCAGAGCTCAGGAGGGAGGGTGCTGGGCACTGATGGGGTGAGGCCCGAGGGACAGAGACAGAGAGGGGCTGAGGAGAAGGAGACGGAGGCAAAGGGGAGATGCTAACTCAGCAGAGTCCCCTGTTTGAGGGCGTTTCTGTACAGACTGCACTGGACACGTATCTGGACCCTGCTGGCCTCTTACACCCCATAGTGAAGGCTGTGCTGGTTTGAATGAGAACAGCCACACAGGCTCATAGGAGTGAATACCTCAAATCCAGCTGTTGGAGCTGTTCAGAAAGGATTGGCATGTGTGGCATGGTTGGAGAAGTGTCACTGGGGCTGGGCATTGAGGTTTTAAACATTTCCAGGCTCCAGGCACCTGTGGTGGGCAGTGCCAGTTGACTGCACAGGCATGGGCAGTGGTTTTGGCTGGGATTTAATGTTATGGGTGGAAGAAAGTTGGACCCAGGGGCCATTATAGAGCAGGTGTAAGTGCAGATCGCTATAGCCAATCACAGGAGCTGCTGAAGATGACTGACAGGTGTTTCAGGAAGTGCATCTGGAAGCCTGGGGCTCCTTGGATAACTCAGAGCAGAAATGCATCACCACGTGCATGGACCGCTACATAGATGCCTTGAACACTGTGTCCCATGCCTGCAGCTCTCCACTGCAGAGGGAACAAGCCAACATGTGACTGAGACCTGTGCCTCAGTGACCCGTCCAGCAGGTCCAGTTATTCCAGGGTCCCGAAGGGGCACTACCTGAGGGTCAAAAATGGGGGGGAGAGAAAAGGGAAGCCAAGCACGCTAACAAAATCAGAGTCAGTCTGGGTTGTGTCAAGGCTTCCTCTAATGTCGGGGAGGTAAGTGGGTTTTAAGGCTTACAGAGAAGGAATTGACCTTCACACCAGACAAAGGAGGGAAGGGCAGAGACACCCCTAGAGATGGAAGCAGGAAGCGAGGTGGTCATCTGGTCACCTGGAGGGGACACCCGGAGTTAACGCCAGCAGGTACATTCCGTGGTTAGGGCAGGAACATCTTGTGGTATTCTCGGGATCATCTCACCCTGGGCAGGAACATCTTGTGGTATTCTCGGAATCTTCTCACACCGATAGCTCAAGGAGAAGGCTCTAGTTAATTGTTCTTATATTTTAGCAGCCACCACCTTAGGGCCATGAGTAAGCAAGCGTAAGTCCGAATAGCTCAGGATGGCTTCCCACACCTCAGGACACTGTTCTCAGAAGAGAGCAAGGACCAGTGTGAGTGCAGGGACATGGCTGCCCCACTGAACTGTGACCTCATGAGGGCAGGTCAATAAATCCCTGCTGGGAGGGTGGGGGCTGAGAGACTCCTGCTGTTCCCTGATGGCCCAAGAGCTTTCAGAGGAGAAGAACTTTAATATGTGACTCAGAGACTGTTTTGGTGATGTTTTGGTGAAGAACATGGCTGCTTTTTGCCATTGTCTGAAGAGACTGCCTAGAGCTAAGGTAAAGAGATTTATATTAATTGCATCTGCAAAGGAAGTCTCAAAAAAGCTCAACAAAGACTTTGTTCTATGGTTAAGTCTGATGAAGAGAATTTTGAACAAACATAGCAAGTCAGTAAGAAACATCCCTCCATGGCCTCTGCATCAGCCCCTGCTTCATGACCTGCTTGAGTTCCAGTCCTGACTTCCTTTAGTGAAGAACAGGAACGTGGAAGTATAAGTGGAATAAACCCTTTCCTCCTCAACTTGCTTCTTGGTCATGATGTTTGTGCAGGAATAGAAACCCTGACTAAGACAGCAGCCCTCTGCAGGTGAACACACAGCCTGGTGTCTGTGGGGTCAATGTGGGGCTCGCAGGCCAGCACCTCTGCTTCAAGGAGAAGCTTCTCTCCACTGCAAATCCCCTCCCCCACCTCTTACTGTTGACACTCTATTCCCAGAAGTGATTTTTCTTCTAGAAGACTCCAGGGTCTGACTTCTGAGGAGAAGAAGGAAGAGGAAGGGTGGAGGAGAGGACACAGGGAATCTGGCTTGTGGATTTATCATGGTGTCCAGACAACTTCTGGGTCAGAATTCTGAGGTAGTGATGTCATGGGTGGGGAAGCGCAGGGTTGGGGATTCCCCATCTCTCCAGTTTCACTTCTGCTCCTAACCTGTGTCAGGTCCACAGGTCCATCTGCCAGGACACTGATGACAAGCTGACAGATCTCAGCCCACCCCCCACCCCACCCTGCAATTGGGTGGCAAAATCCTGGGAAACCAAACAGCATTTCTGTGGCCCTGGTTATAAATTCTACGCAGCCCGCGGGACTCAGATGCCCTGGATCCAAGATGGGTGCGATGGCACCTTGCATGATCCTCCTGCTGCTGGTGGCCGCCCTGGCCCCAGCCCAGACCTGCTCGGGTGAGTGCGGGATCAGGAGGGAAAGGCCTCTGCGGGGAGGGGCGGGGACTTTACAGGGAAAGCAGTGTCCCCATGTCGCTCACCGGACCCTCCGACCCTTCTCCACCCGGGCCCCAAGCCCCGCGCCCTTCTCCCCTCCCGGCCCGCGCACCTGCCCGGGGTCCCGGGAGGAGGTCGGGGTCTCACCGCGCGCCGCCCCCAGGCTCACACTCGCTGCGGTATTTCGAGACCACTGTGTCCCGGCCTGGCCTCAGGGAGCCCCGGTTCATTATTGTTGCCTACTTGGGCGCTTCGACAGCGACGCGGAGAATCCGAGGGCGGAACCGTACACATCGTGGGCTGAGCAGGAGGAGCCGAAGCATTTGGAGCAGCAAACACAGATCGCCAAGAGAGAAGAGCAGATTTTCCGTGTGAACTTGAAGACACTGCTCCACTACTACAACCAGAGAGAGGGCGGTGAGTGACCCCAGCTGGGAGGTCACCACCCCTCCAGGTCTCTACACAGGAGACAGAAACTTCCAGGGAACCAAGTCTCAGGTTCAGACCAGTTTCCCATTCAGTTTGGAGGAGTCTGCAGCTTAGGCAGGGATGACCCTGGGACAGGGCGAGTGGGCGGGGCCGGTGTGGGAGGGGCCGGTGTGAGTGGGCGGGGCCGGTGTGGGTGAGCTGGAATGACCACAGGGTCCCTGCAGGCTCCCACACACTACAGGGGATGTTTGGTTGTGACTTGGATTTGGACGGGCGCCTCCTCCGCGGGTACTGGCAGTCCGCCTATGATGGCCATGATTACATCGCCCTGAACGAAGACCTGAAAACGTGGACGGCGGCAGACAAGGCAGCGCGGATCACCCGACACAAGTGGGAGCAGGCTGGTGCTGCAGAGAGACACAGGGCCTACCTGGAGGGCGAGTGCGTGGAGTGGCTCCGCAGACACCTGGAGCGCGGGAAGGAGACGCTGCTGCGCACAGGTGCAGGGGCCGCGGGCAGCTCCTCCCTCTGCCCTCGGGCTGGGGCTCAGTCCTGGGGAAGAAGAAACCCTCAGCTGGGGCGATGCCCCTGTCTCAGAGGGGAGACAGTGTCCCTGGGTCTCCTGATCCTCATCACAGTGACTGCACTGCCTCTCCCAGGGCTCAGCCTCCTCCCTGGACAGTGCCCAGGCTGTGTCAGGAGGGAAGGAGAGAATTTCCCCCACTTAGCAATGGCGGCTCCCTGCAGTCTGAAGCCTCTGTCAGCCATGGCCTCTCCCAGGCCGGGTTCTCTGCCCACACCCACTGTCTGTGGACACTGACTACTGTCATGCTGAGTGTGTCAGCCCTCACACCTCAGGACCGGAATTCCGTCTCCTTTACCTGATGGGAGACATGGACTCCCCTACACTAGGCTGGTTCCCCAGTTTCTAGAACTTTCCAAAGAATACATTCTCACAGATCCCTCCCTGTCTGCAGGGTTTGCATCCCTTCCACAACCCAACTCTATCTATTCCTACAGTGGTGAGTGGTCACAGGAGCCCTTATAGGGTGCCCTGGAGAAATATAAACCATGGAATTTCCTTTTTAATTTTTTAATTTTTATTATTATTATTATTATTAGGTTTTTCGAGACAGGGTTTCTCTGTGTAGCCATGGCTGTCCTGTAGATCAGGCTGGCCTCGAACTCAGAAATCTGCCTGCCTCTGCCGCCCAAGTGCTGGGATTAAAGGCGTGCGCCACCATCACCCGGCTTTCTTTGTTTCTCTTTTCTTTATCTTCTTTCTTTTTTCTTTACCTTTTTTCGGTGGGAGTGGGTGGAGAAGGTCTTATTTTGCTTCTAGTCAGTTTTTGTCACTGCACTGGAGTGGTCCTGTTTCTCCATGCCCTTGTGTTATCATTGGTATCAGTCTCCACAAGTGCCAGGGGAAACTGCTAACCTGGATAATTAGACAAGTTAAACCAGGGTTTCCATTAAAGAAGAGCTTCTTGTGATCTTAGACTGTTTCCTGTCAGAACTAAACATCCAGAGCCTCCTGATCTTCCTCTGCCCCACAAGTTACAGTGCTTCCCTAGTGAATCAGGAATTGGACTCTGAGAGACAGGGTCTTCTGCAATCCAGGGCTGGAGTGAGAGGGAAGATCCTCACACCCTGTGAGCCCGCTGTGTTCAGTGAGTGCTGCACTGGGGTCCACAGCACACTCCAGGGATCCTGTGTGACACATCTGTACCTTGTCCCCCTGAGGCAGGGGCTGGGAGTCATTTTCTCTGGCTGAGTGTCAGAGGTTCACCACATTTCTGCTATACACTGTGTGATGGCTGCTCACTTGGACTGACAGTTCTGCTCGTCAGCAAGATGACCACAGGGTTACATCCTTCCAGTAGTATACGGCTATAATTTCTAATTTTGATGTGAACTCAAACACATATTACATTACTTATTTTCCATCCCATCTTCCATTCTGTGACTACCTGTCTCATGCTATAGAGCATCACATAAGGACGACCATGCTGACCCACTGGCTCATGTGGATTCCCTCTTAGCTTCTGAGTCCCCCAGGAACATGTGCAGTTCTGTGCTGAGGGGACCAGCTCTGCCTGCAGGTCACTAGTGCAATGACAGTCAAAGTGTCAAACAGACACATAGTTCAGGGTCATCATTGATTTAACTGTGTCTTGTGTAGATTACCATTTTTCTTGTTAATTGTGGGATTTCTTAAATCATCCACACAGATCCCCCAAAGGCACATGTGACCCATCACCCCAGACCTGAAGGTGATGTCACCCTGAGGTGCTGGGCCCTGGGCTTCTACCCTGCTGACATCATCCTGACCTGGCAGTTGAATGGGGAGGAGCTGACCCAGGACATGGAGCTTGTGGAGACCAGGCCTGCAGGGGACGGAACCTTCCAGAAGTGGGCATCTGTGGTGGTATCTCTTGGGAAGGAGCAGAATTACACATGCCATGTGCAGCATGAGGGGCTGTCTGAGCCCCTCACCCTGAGATTGGGTAAGGAGGGTGTGGGTGCAGAGCTGAGGTCAGGGAAAGCTGGAGCCTTCTGCAGACCCTAAGCAGGTCAGGGCTGAGAGCTGGGGTCATGACCCTCACCTTCATTTCCTGTGTCTGTCCTTCCCAGAGCCTCCTCCATCTGCTGACTCCAACATGGTGATCATTGCTGTTCTGGTTGTCCTTGGAGCTGTGGCCATCATTGGAGCTGTGGTGGCTTTTGTGATGAAGAGGAGGAAAAACACAGGTAGGAAAGGGCAGGGTCTGAGTTTTCTCTCAGCCTCTTTGAAGTGTGCTCTGCCCATCAATGGAAATCACAGCCACACCCACATTGCTACTATCTCCACCTGGGTCTGCTGTCAGTTCTGGGAACTTCCTAGTGTCAAGATCTTCCTTGAACTCTCACAGCTTTCCTTCTCACAGGTGGACAAGGAGGAGACTATGCTCCAGCTCCAGGTTAGTGTGGGGACAGGATTGTCCCGGGACATTGGAGTGAAGCTGGGGATGTTGCGAGCTCTGGGAATCCATAATAGCTCCTCCAGAGACATCTTCTGGGGCCTCAGTTGTACCGTGATATTAATACGTATTTGTACATATACATTTTTTTAGCCATAGGCAGGGACAGCCTAAAGCACTGATATGTCTCTCCCAGATTGTAAAGGTGACACTCTGGGGTCTGACTGGGGAGGGGCAATGTGGACATGATTGGGTTTCAGGGACTCCCAGAATTCCCTGGGAGCAGTGGGTTGTTGGGATGTTGACTTCACAGTGATGGTTCATGACTTTCATTCTCTAGCATGAAGACAGCTGCCTGGAGTGGACTGAGTGACAGCCAGTGTGTTAAGGTCTCTCCTGTGACACCCAGAGCCCTCAGTTCTCTTTAGACAACAGTGTCTGATGTTCCCTGTGAGCCTCCGGGCTCAATGTGAAGAACTGTGGAGCCCAGCCTGCCCTGCACACAGGACCCTGTCCCTGCACTGCCCTGTGTTCCCTTCCACAGCCAACCTTCCTGGTCCAGCCACACACTGGGGGACATCTGCATCCTGTCAGCTCCATGCTGCCCTGAGCTGCAGCTCCTCACTTCCACACTGAGAATGAGAATCTGAATGTGAACTTGATTGTTCACATCATGACCTGAGGGTCGATTGCTCGTTAATGTCATTGATTGAGAATACTTAAGAGTTTTATTTGAAGAAATACATGGCAGATGGAGAACCTTCCAGAATCTGTGTCACTACACTGTGTGTTTTTGGGACAGGATGAGGCTGTGGGAGCTGAGTGTGACAGGGCTGTGCCCATGTTGTCTCACTGTGCTGCTATCTCTGATGTGGTCGCGCCTCAGCTCTGTTACCTCTGAGCTGTGCTCTCTCCATCACTATGAAGCACATGCTGAGATTCTGTGATCACAATGACACTGGAATGTCAGAGCCTTGTTGTGACCCCAGGATTATGAGCACCAAGTACAAAAGAACAGACTCAATTGGGGATTCTTTAATGTGCCAGGTGCACAAGATAAGACACACTACATTTCCTCCCACCCATTTGCTCTAGCTTCTAATGATGCAGTCCTGAAGCTGCCCTGGGTGCTCCCTGTCCCCTGCTACTGTGGTGATTTCTGCCTCTCCTTCTCTCCATCGTCTTTTCCAGGGTTCTCAGGTGTCTGGTGTGACCTGTCTGCTCATCTCTCAGGAGCACATCCACAGCTGGGATAAGACCTGACAGAAATGCTTCTCTCTCCTGTAACTTGGGTGCCAAATCCTATACCTGAAATATCTTATCTTTTACATATTGGGCTCTGGAGTTAAATCCCTGAAGTCTTAGTCTCTGTTTCCAGCTCTGTGGACCTTTAGTTTGCAGCCCAAAGTCCTGCTAATCGGCCGGTTATTGCTCTGCATTTAGATGTGTCTGTATTGCAGGAGACCAAAGTCCCTCTTATAGGCCTGTATACATTTAATTTATCTCATATTAATACCAATAAGGACACAGGACACATAAACTGAGGTAAAACCCTGCCAGCTCAGTGAGGAAACTTTATTTTCTTAACTATTTATAAGATTCTGTTTACAAGCCTGATTCTACAACTAAACTTTAGAAATCTTTAGAAATCTCTGTGTGTCATTCTACCAAGCCAGTCTGCCTTTCTCTTGAGCTCTACCAACCCTGAGGAGGTTCCTTAGCTTTCTTTCCTAGATTTCTGTTTTACCTGTGTCTTACCAATTGCTCCTTTGTTGTTGTTGCAAGCCCAAAGAGAAAATCCCTATTCCATAAAGGATCTTAAAAGCTGAGAGAATATATATATATATATATATATATATATATATATATATATATGTTTTTTGGATTTTTTTTTTTCCCGAAACAGGGTTTCTCTGTATAGCCCTGGCTGTCCTGGAACTCACTCTGTTGACCAGGCTGGCCTCGAACTCAGAGATCTGCCTGCCTCTGCCTCCCAGAGTGCTGGGATTACAGGTGTGTGCCACCACTGCCTGACTGAGAGAAAAAGAGAAAGGAAGTGAAACAGACCAACAGCGAGAGAGAGAGAGAGAGAGAGAGAGAGAGAGAGAGAGAGAGAGAGCTGTCAAATGTCCAATTGTTTATAAAAGAAGTCTCTAGCTCCTCCCCTATACCCTTGGCAGGTAGAGCCATGTCATTGTCTTGGTGGGGTGGGGGAAAGCTCCAGGAAAATCCAGTAGAGTCTGAAAGACTGAACCCTTTCACATTTGGGGGGGGGCAGCACAAGACCACCTGCTGACTTGCCTGGGGGTCACAGGACAAAGACCACAAGCCCTCTCCCATGCACCTTGCCTTAAAATAAGCAGGCACTTTCCATTCTTCAGTGTTCTTATCATGGAGAATTTAGAGGCACCCGAACTACAGCTCTTCAGGCCACATATAACTGCATCTGCCAAATGCAATGTCTAATTAGGCTTTTATATTTTGCTAACATTTAGGTTTCCTATGTACAATAATAAAATATTCTGTGACATAGGCCTGTCAGTGCTTAGGAACTGAACATGTCTGATGCAGGCTTTTCTGGCTGGCAGGGAAGGCAGGGACTGGTCAGGCTCTCTTCTTTGCTCTTTCTGGGTCTGTGGCCAAGTTTTCGTTAGACCTCCCCCTGACAACTCTGAGTTTTATTACTTATGTTACTATCCACAGCTTTTGTGTCCTCTGGAAGTATAAACAATCATCATCCCAGCACCATACACTCACTGACTTCCATTCTGATGCTAACACATCCTTATAGTGTATAGGTTGATTTAATTCTACAGAGTTTTCCTTGATCCAGTGTCTCTCAGCTGCTGTTCTTTCTTGTTAATGCTCAGGAAATATGAAGTTAGTGGAGCACAATCTATTCCACCCCTGGGTCTTATTTCTTTCTTTCTGTTTTACTGGTGTGTTCCTTATGGTGTTTCTAGAACTGATCGTCTTGCAGCATTGTGTGGTGTAGCTGTAATGTACTTTACCATGTGCAAAGAGTTGCTGCGTCTTATTGGAGACATGTGCAGGGCATTGTCAGTCCTGGTTTGTACATATTCCCACAGGTGCCATTACTTCTAGTAAATGTGTAATTGCGGAATTATTATTTTCAGAACTCAAAGCAGTTGCACATTGGAAATCCAAGTATGTTTCTGTGTTATATAAACTTTAGTTTTCCAAATTCTGCAAACTGAAACACATCCATCTGCCAGATTTCATTATTTATTTATTTATTTTGGTGCCCTGAGCATTTCTTCTAGTGAGTACTGGAGTTTAGTTCTACAAAAAACACGACATTTCTTTATAAATTCCTTGGCTTGTTGCCAGGTGATAGAAATTTTTTCTTTACACCTTAACTATTAACATGTTGTTTTTCATGAGTATCTGAGGTGTCTAACACATTTCCTATGAATAATTGGTTAATTTCTTCATTTCCTTGTTTTAATGGACCTGGCAAGCCTGTGAGAGACTGAATATGGGTGACATACCATGGGTAGTTTCTATTTCTGACGGCCTGTTGCAGTTGCAAAATACCGAGGTTAACTCTGAATTATCCAGAATAAATTCAGCAGTTGCTATGTGCAGAACAACTCTGTCTGCATATTGAAACTCAGTGGCTATACTAAGAGATTCAGGAAAATCTGATAATACCATAAGGATTACACACAACGCTGATATTTTAACTGAAGCATTTGGGCTTTGAATCACTTTGCTTATTTTTTCCTTACTTATAGCAGCCATTTCCAACGTTTTTGCATTCGTATGGAATAGTGCCCCAGGAATTAGCATTACCTTTACAATACATGGACAGTCAAATTTGTTCTTCCCCCTCCCCCATCCCCACCCCAGAGACAGGGTTTCTCTGTATAGCCCTGGCTGTCCTGGAACTCACTCTGTAGACCAGGCTGGCCTCGAACTCAGAAATCCACCTGCCTCTGCCTCCCAAGTGCTGGGATTACAGGTATGTGCCACCACCGCCCAGCTAAATTTGTTCTTTTTATTAGGGAAAGTTGCTTTCTTTTAGGATATTTGTTAATTTCTTCCAAATACTTGTTACAAACTCTTTGCCAATCTTCAATGATTACTCATAATGGTGTAATCTCCATATTAGTGTAAGGCTCTATAATTTTTGCTTGGGACAATTACTGACAATTGGCAGAGCTGTACTTTTGCAATTAAATCAGAAACTTTTTTAATATAAGCCTTTAACTTTTCTCTTTGTGTGTTAAGAAGATCTATTCTAAAATACTACTTCTCTTTTCATAATGATCCTAGTAGGAGAAGGAGTTGAAGGCAAAATAACCAAAATACAGTCCAGTTTGGGATCTATGCTATCCACATATACACCTTCCAGTCTCTTTTCTATTAAGGTTACCTCTTTTTCTTCTTATTGGTTAGCTGCCTTGGACTGTCTATGTCTGAATCTACTTGCAACATTTGAAACAAATTACTAATCCAATGGTGGGCCAGAGCCAATTGGTATCTCCCATTAATTTTTAAAAATCATTGAGATTTCACAAGTGATTTTTTTCAAATCTGTACCCTCTGCAGGTGAATATTCTGTTGACTTATTTTATAGCATAGCTAGTGAATGGAATCTCCTCTCTGTATTATATTTTTTTTCAGAAGTAATCTTCAAACCTCAACAAAGCAAAATTCTTTGGGTTTTACCAAACAATTTCTCTAAAATGTCTACATCAGAATCAGCCCTCAGAATATTATACATGTAACGGTAAATAATGGATTGAAGAAATTGCCTACAAATTATTTCTAGCAGTTGTTACATTAAATATGACACAGGGTTAGACTGTTTAACATGCCCAGTGGGAGAACTTTCCACTGACATAATTTTACAGGCTGAGCATTGCTATAAGCAGGTAATATGAAGGCAATTTTTCCTTATCCTGCTATTGCAAGGGAAAAGAAAAAAAAAACAGCCTTTTAAATTAGTTACAGTCAATAAAGAAGATAAAGGAATTCCAGGCTGTAAGGACCCATTTGTTGGGATTGCTGTGGTGCTGATATGGATTCAAATCCTAAGTACTGGCCCACAAGATCTGGTTGCCCCAGGAGATGATCCTCATGCACATCCAGTGATGGTATGTAAGCATTGCCCTCCAAGTTAATTTGTCAATAAAAAGCTAAAGCCTGTGATTGGTCAATAGAGGGAGTAAGGCGGGACTTAAAGATTGAGTGAGGGGTCTTAGGAGAGAGGAGGAAAAGAAGAAAGAGGAGGAGGGGAGAAGGTCACCCTAAGAGTACATGGACCATGAGCACAGGGCCAGGACAGACAGCAAACAACAAGGGACATGTGGCCGGGGTGTAAGTCAGAATAGCTCCAAAACCTGCCCAATCTAAGCTTGCAGCTTTCTTTCTTTCTTCCTTTCTTACTTTCTTTCTTTTTTGGGTTTTTCAAAACTGGGTTTCTCTGTATAGCCCTGGCTGTCCTGGAACTCACTCTGTAGACCTCAAACTCAGAAATCTGCCTGCCTCTGCCTCCCAGAGTGCTGGAGCTTACAGCTTTCAAGTAAAATAGCAGGAAGCTGTGTCTTTTATATTCACAGGCTGGAATGTGTCATTCTTTTATACCCTTTGGTATAATTACTCTATTCATTGCTCTCAAATCTGTAAGCATCACCCCTACCCCAATTTCTTTTTTATAGCAGGTTCAGGGGAATCCCGTGGGCAGGTAGACTCCTCTGTGTGTTGGGCCCCAGCTGCTCTTGTCCCAGCTGATCAAGTGCCTGCAACTTTTCCTTAGAAAGAGATGCACACATGCTTGAGAGCCAACCATTTTACAGGTAGGGCTATACATTTAATTTTTTTAAACCTTGTTTTTAATTATGTTTTTTAAATGCTTTAACCTCTCTTTTAGCCCTTCCCCAACCCCAACCCCAGAACTAGCAGGAAAGAAAGGATACAGAGGAAGTGGACCTGTTTAGAAAGGTTTTTTGGAGTTACTCTCTCTGTGTTGTCTGGAAATCAGTGTTTAGTTCATAGGTTAGCAGCGGTTTCTCATCCATTCGCAAACATTTCAGGGATGCACTAGCAGTCTGGTTTGGCAGAGTCGGGAGAGCAAACACAATCAGCAGTGTGGCAGTGCCTAGCAGAGACAGCCAGGCCTCAGCCTGGAGGGACCCAGAGCCATGTCAGGAGAAGTTTTCAGCTGTGTCCCTTTCAAGGAAGCAAAGGTCAGCAAAGACTTGAGACCCACGAGCTCACTGCACTGGCAAGCCAAGCTCAGCCGAGTCAGGGTCAGCTGAGTCCTGTTTACACTCGCCAGACATCACGCATCTCCCACAGGTCTTGCCTCAACACGTCTCTTGCCTGCGCTTGTGTCTGTCTCAGCTGACATCACTCTGCCAATCAGCCTGAGTCTGCTAAGGCAAAAAGAAACTGTACCACAGCCCCACAGGACTTTTGGATCCCATCTCCCTATGGAGTCCCAACACATGCAGCTCAACCCCGAAATGTAAGGCAGCCAATACACGCGTGTCATTAGTGAAAAATCTTACACCACATGTCCTTTCGTGTTTGCTCCAGCAGAACAGCCTTTCACCTGTGCTGCTTCAGCAAACATTCCTGCAGGAGTCGGCCTCAGCCTTTCACACCCGTGTCCACTTTAACAAAACCTTCCTTCACGGGTTTGCCCCAGCAAAACCCCATCCAACACAACTGCTCTTCCAAAGAACCCTTAGTTTCCACTTCATAGGGGCCATTTCAGCAGTGACCCCTCTTAGAAATTTAGAAACCATCCCTGTTGTGTCTTGTTTTTGAACAACTGGCATAGTCTGTAGTTGTTTTGGATGACATTTTTCAATAATTTCCCCAGAAGCATCTTCCATTTCACCCCCTTTTTAGGGATTGGCTCTCATATTGTGGGAATATTAATCTCTGTTCTCTATTGTTGTAGTAAATCTCATCCCCATGAATTTATGGCTCTGTCAGCCACACGAGGTCTTAACTTTTCTATTTGACCTTCCGGTTCCACACATTTAACCCATCACACACTTGTTTTTACCTGAGATAACTCTTTCTATTCCTAGAAACTGAGTATAAACTTTTAAAAGTGGCCATTCTGAAATCAACAATTTGTGCCACATGATAGTTACATCCTGTATCCACAAAACCTATTTCAATGTGATTCACTTGATAACTCAATTTTGGCCTCTAGTCATTGACAGCTGTTTGCCAGAACACACATTCCCAACACTTCCAACCCTGCTGAGCTTTCTACAGGAGCAGCTTAGCCTCTGATGTAGGGAAACAGTGACGCTCACGATCCCATCACCTGTGCTAACTGACATCTCTCTTTTTACATAAGCCATTATTTCACTTATAGTTGAAATCTACAACTATAATTTGTGAATGAACAATCAATCCTTCGAGAGTCAAACTGTTTCTTCCCAAGACTGTTCCTACTGTCCCTGAGGGCAAAAGACCATATCATCATATCTCCAGTAGTTATTTTATAACTTTCAGTCTTTAGGAAGAGTGTAAGATGCTTGTCTGTGGCCAAGTCTAGAGCAGCACTGGCTGCAATAGCATGCTTTAGATCTGCAACACTTGGTTGAGGTTTTTCTGCCTGCTCGTTATTTCCTGGCTGACATGGGGCAAACAGCTTGTCCTTTATTCAGTTGAACTTGAGTTAGGTTCCCCATTGGTTTCCTGATGGCAAGAAAATGCTGTCAAGAAATCGCCTTGGCTATCTATCTAGGACCTGCGCTCCTTAGTCCAGTGGCAACCCTTGTTCTGTCACATTGCCTGAGCACTCCTGGAAGCCTAGGGTTTTCTCTGATTTATATTCAGAATATCCATTGCCCTTAGAGATGCCTGTTACAGTCCAGACTCTGCCATGGGATAACCAGGATTCTTTGGTCCAGGAAGGCACAGGTCCGGCGAGATGACAGACGGAAACAACCACACACACACAGAGGTGGTTGAATCTGAATGTATTTAGGAGCTTTAAAGCAAGGATTTTTATACACGAAGAGTTGGTATTACCATTTCAAAAGATGTCGCCAGTGAGGCAGGCACAATTATCATAACCATTTGATACAAGGAAATGCAAAATCAATCAGGTACAATGTTTCTCATGTAACAGATACAGAGGATAAATTTACAGATGCCTTCAAACTTCCTCATTAGAGTACAGGTCACTATTAGTTTACAGTAAACCTTCATAGAGTTTGAAGTTTCTTTTTTCTTTTTTTGTTGTTTTTCGAGACAGGGTTTCTCTGTATAGTCCTGGCTGTCCTGGAACTCACTCTGTAGACCAGGCTGGCTTCAAACTCAGAAATCTGCCTGCCTCTGCCTCCCAGAGTGCTGGGATTACAGGCGTGTGCCACCACCGCCTGGCGAATTTGAAGTTTCTTATACTCCCTGTATCTAAACAAGTTTTTGTGAGAAATCCTTATCTAACATTTAGCTTGTACCTTGTAAAAAACTTCCTGACTTAATCAATGCTTTCTGTACCAGAGTGCCAGAGCCACCCTCATCCACATATGCACACAGCCATATAAGCCTGCATGTGGTTGGAAGGTTGTAATTATGTAAATGACTATGAGGCAAAGCATTGCAATTCTTAAAAGGGAGTTTGGTGGTCAGTGAGTCAACTTCAAAGGCCAGGCTTTAGGAATCCTGGTGAAGAGGGAAAAGGAGGAAGTTCAGAGCAAACTGCTTCTTGAGAACTACTGGCCCTGCTCAATAGCTTGGTTTAACTTGGTCCCAGCTACTGAGAAGGAGGAGAGTTTTGGAACTTGCCAAGTGAGATTTTTGGCTTCTGTACAGGCTGTTCTGCAAAATCCCAGGAGACATTTCCCCTCTCAGTCTGTAAAATTTGGTTATACAAAGTTCACTGGGGCCACTGCGGCAGATGCCTTGTTCACAATTTTGTTTCTGGTGAGCATGTTTCCCACGTTTAAAACACAGGGCATTTTGAGATCTGAGAACATTACCAGATGGTTCAATGTCTGTTTGCTGTATTTCCCACAGTTAGAGCACCGTGCATGTTGAGATCTAAAACCTTTAGCTATGGCTCATTCAGTTACTGTGGCTTTATTCGGGCTAGAACCAATATCAGTATAGATGCTGTCCTCGTCTTTAAAGGCCTAACGACATTTTCATTCCATGTTTGCATTTTCAGATGCAAAGATGGCAATTAGTACTTGTCTCACCCTAGGGTCTGACATGGCTTTGTTCACAGCTGAAACTAATCTTCACACACACACACACACAAAATCAGTGAAGGTTTCCCCTGAGACTTGTATAATTTTTCTAAATGATGTGGTGGACTTCTTTCCTGACAATTCAAATTTGTCTCATCTTCTTAACGCTCCTAAGCAACATCCTTCTAAGATTGTATCTTCAAATTGAACCCACTCTCGCATATCAGCCCATCCACCTGTCAACAGGACCTGTGCTATGTTAATTCCCCTGCTCCCTTGTGCTGATCCACATTCCTGGCTTCTCTCTCCATCATGGCAACCATTGCAGTGGAGGACCAGCCTCCAGTACAGCTGTTACCAGGCCCTCTCTGTCTTGGGGAGTAATTCTATGTTGACTAGTTTAATTATTTAGGGTTTGTTTCACACAGGACAAGTGCTTCCCATAAGACATCCTTGCCTCTTTAAAATGCCTTATGTCCATCATTTCTACAGCATGCTATCCTGTCTTGTCATAACCTTGTGGATTACCTCCATTAGCAAGCATATGCCTGTAACTACTTGGAATGCTGTTGGTGATTCTGTGACACAGGACAGCCTGTCCTCACAAGGGGCTGAGTTTAGCCCTGTCTCCTGAACATGGCTGTCTCACCTGACCACCCTTCTGCTTTTCTATGTTGTTGACTTGACTGCCCTCTGACATTGTTCCTTCCTCTCTTTCTACATGGGGAAACTCACTCTCTCTGCTTCCATCTCTGGGCATGAACCTATTTGGTCTCCCTTTTCTTTCATTTTTTAAAAATAATTAAAAATATTTTTTTGTGTATATATGAGTAAACTTTACTATTGCTCGCTTCAGACATACTAAAAGAGGGCATTGGACCCCATTACAGATAATTTACCCGTTTTTATTTTATGTGCAATGGTGTTTGAGGTACCAGATTCCCTGGAGCTGCAGTTACAGACAGTTGTGAGCAGTCATGTGGTTGCCCCGAATTGATCTCAGGACCCCTGGAAGAGCAGCCATCTCTCCAGTACCCCTCCCCTTTCTTGTGTTTTACATTCATCATCAAGTCTGTCTGTATTCTCAGTTTCTCTAGCTTCACAGCCAACTCTGTGACTATTTCAGAAAGGAGCGAGGAGCAAGGCCTCTTGTTTCCCTTTTCCCACAGTTGTTGATTCACCAGCTTCTCCGTTTCTTCCGTATTTATTCCAGTTGCTCAGTCAAATCTTTGGTCCTTTTTATATACAATGTAGCCAGAAATGAGGGAAAATGGAACAGAAAACTGCTGCTGGAAACCTTGTGGACCTGCCTCAAGAAGGAGCTGTTGTTGGTATTTTGAAACAAAGTATCCATCCTTCCTTTTACTGCCTTTGGCTCTCTGCTACTTGAAATCAAACCTCCCATTTTGCAATACTCTGGGTTGGATACAACTTGTAAAATGTGTGTGGGTTGTTTGTTTGTCTCTTTGTTTCTACAAACAGTAACAAGTTCTCTTAACTCCCTGCCAGCCTCCTCCTGGGTTCCAGCCCAGCCTCTTCAAACATTTTCCCCACCACTTCTCCCAAAGTTCTCCACCCATCTGCTTAAACAGCCCCTTCTCCCAATTTTCCCAATACCAGCACCTCCAAACTTAGGGACCATGAAGCACATTGCAAAATTGCTTAAAGCAGCAGCAGGCCCTGCCTTCTCACCCCAGCTTTAAGATGCCCCCACAGGAACTGTCAACATTGGTGGCTCCTGTGACAATGGCTGCACCAAGGCACCATCAGTCTGAAGCCATCACAGCAGCTGTCCCTGGCTGTGAATCTCTTTCCCCCTAAGCAGGAGCTGCCCCTCAGGAGCAGTCCATGATGGGGGCAACTCCTCTCCAGCCTCTCCCAGCAGCTCCACAGAGATAGTACCTCAGCAAAAGCCACCTGTGGCCAAGAAGGACTTCCCACCCAGGAGCTCATTACAGAGAAAGGGGGAGGGAGGCGCTGTGAAAAATATCTACCAATCCCTGAGCAAACAAAATGAGCAAAACCACAAGTTCCTGAGCTTCCCACAGAAGCCCACCAACCCCTGAGCCGGAAACCTATCAATCCTTGTATAGGAAATTCTACCAGTCTCTCAAAATTTTTAGTGGGAAATATCCTGTATAGTTTTCAGCAACAGTTTTGTTTCCTCCTTTTCTTCATTTTGTGCTATTTCATGTCTCAGGTGCCCTTCACCTGGGACAGCTTCTTCCCTCAGAGCTGTGAGATTCCTGGGCTTCTGAGTCCTAGGATGCCCTCCTGTCTGAGCAGAAACACATATTTTGGTGCAGTGACTGGAATAGGCTCTCCTGGTGCCTGTGCTCTCCGCAGTCCTGGGGTCTGATTCGCACTAAGACCCTATCCCCATCTCCAGTTGGCCTGCAGAAGTCTCACCTTCTGGCTCACTGATTGATTAATATTCCACCCACCAGAACAATTCAGCAAGGTTCCTCTTTTAGAAGTGGAAAATTCTGGTTTTATTGGAAAGTCAGTTATGTCAAATGTTTTGCTGGGGCACACAGATAAGAGGGTGATTTGCTAAAGCAAGCATGTGAACGGACACATGATGTTAAAAAAATATGACCAACAGGTGGTAGAAGATGCTTGATGACATTGGTACCTAGCTATTCCTTGCTGGTCATTGCTTGTCGTGACTTCATAGAAAGAAATGGTGTTCTGGAGGCTTCTTGGCACTTCTGTGGACTTGGGCCAATTGTCAGAGTGAAGTGGAAGTTTCTGGATATATCACCTGATACAGACTCACACGGAGTTTTGCTAAGACAGACTAGCATGGTGTGTTGCTAAGGAAGACTCCTGTGGAGTTTTGCTGATTCATGTGGTGCTTTGCTGAGCTGTGGAAGGACACAGGATTCTTGGAGGGAGTCTAATAGGATGCGATGGACAGCGACGGTGGACTTGCACAGCTAGCTTTGCAACACCTCTTGGTCTCAAGTCTCTGTCTTTCCTGATCTTCACTTTGTTGAGAGAGTCACAGCAGAGAATTTCTCCTGGTGTCCCTGCTGATCCTGGTCATCCTGCTGACTTGTACTGATTCAGGGAAGGTCTGGCCATTTCTGCTGGGTTTTATCCTCGCTGCTGATTCCTGTTTGATATCGTGAAAACACAGAACTGGACTGCTTGTATCCTCGCAATTTGAGTTTGAAACTGGACCAAAATGTTACTTCTAAACACCAATTCTTGAAAGGTGTTTCTGTGTGGATTAAGCTCCTGCCGCTGATCATGTGAACTGAACTGCTGATATCCTGACAATGCAGATTGGACTTGCTCCAAAGAATTATGTCTAAACAGGTCCAATTTCCTGATATCCTAATTACTTTTCTTTTTTTTATTTTTCATTTTTTTTTATTTTTTGGTTTTTTGGATTTGTTTTTTTTCGAGACAGGGTTTCTCTGTGTAGCCCTGGCTGTCCTGGAACTCACTCTGTAGACCAGGCTGGCCTCGGACTCAGAAATCTGCCTGCCTCTGCCTCCCAGAGTGCTGGGATTACAGGCGTGTGCCACCATCGCCCGGCTCCTAATTACTTTTCTTTCCTACTACCTTTGATGGGTGGTGGGCTAGAAGTTAAAGCATTTAAGAACCCTTATTATAAGTAGGTTTTGGAGCTGGAGAGATGGTTCAGCGGTTAAGAGCACTAACTGTTCTCCCAAAGGTCCTGAGTTCAAATCCCAGCAACCACATGGTGGCTCACGGTCATCTGTAATGAGATCTGATGCCCTCTTCTGGGGTGTCTGAAGACAGCTACAGTGTACTTACATATAATCAATCAATCAACCAATCAATCAATAAATAAGTCTTTAAAAATGGGTTTTGAAAAATAGAAACCTATATCTTTTGTTAAGTGTAAATGTTTCCCTGACTCTGAGCAAGTGACCATTGAGTGTCCAGCACCCTCTGTTGTCTTTGAGGTGGAGGGACCTCCAGTCACAGTCTTTAGGCTACAGCTGGCCCTCATCACCTGACCCCATTCTCCTGCCATTGGAGCTGCTGTTCTGCAGTTCCCAAGTTTTCCTGGGCCATGTTGCCCCCCTACCTGCCCTTTGCTTACCTTCCCTGCAGAGTTGCCTCTCCCACAGCTCCTCTAGGCCCTTGAGGTTTTAGGTGCAGTCCCCTGAGGCCCTGTTGGGCTCCTGTGACCTTTCTTGTTCTCTCCTATGACTCTCATTTTAGAGTCACCCCCAAATTCCACAACTTCTCCAGGCCCTCATGGCTTTCGAGGCTCCCTTCCCAAACCTGTCCTATGGACAAGATCCTCTATGAGAGCTTGGTTCTCATTCTACTTCTGGCTTCTACAAAAGTCCTGGTCCCAGGCACTGAGCCTCCTAAGCCTAGTCAGGCTAAGCTGATGGCTGCTGAATTGTGGTGATGACCCACTGAGCAGCTGGGCCTCATTTTGTTCT
Organism: Apodemus sylvaticus; assembly: GCF_947179515.1. Taxonomy (NCBI): domain Eukaryota; kingdom Metazoa; phylum Chordata; class Mammalia; order Rodentia; family Muridae; genus Apodemus; species Apodemus sylvaticus. Next base: position 3,955,934 of record NC_067490.1, read on the forward strand.
CCCTGAGTCTGGGGGCGCCCATGGCTACAGGCTGCAGTGGCACTCCCCTTCCTCTCCTCACCCTGAGGAGGAGAACCTTTCCTACCCTCTCACTCTCTTGGGATGTTTCTTAGAAACCTCCAACCTGTGCATCTGAAACCAAACCTGAAGAGCCCTAAATATGTCTACCCGCCGAGTCAAAATTGGCCTCAATATCTCTTAGATAAACAATATGAAAGGCCAACCAATGGAACCCTTGATCCTAGTATTATTCAGGATTTCTACAAATAAATACAAGCAAACATGGAAATAAAGAGATTTTCTTATTCCCAATTTCTCTTTTCTCCAAGCCCTGTTAGCAGGAGAAATATGAAAATGTGAGGTATATCAATATTTTATCAAATTTATATTACTAAATTCTAAATATAATTCTTGAATGCATAAATACCCAAACTAATATCTAAGTCTCAGAATTCAAGAAATACTAAGCTATACAATGAGGATTTGTGTTATGTATACCAAAATATCTCAACATTGTAATTAATCTCCTTGCTTTTAACTTATAATTTTATTTGTTCTCTTTTGTATACTATGAAATTAATCATGTGTGAAAGAAAGTAAATAAGTTGGAGTCCTTTTGCTTTATTCTGTATAATATGAGCTTCCATTCTTGAAACCTACTTTGGATGTTTTTTCTTTGTTTATTCTGTAACCAATTTTCACATCATGAATCACAAAGTTTTTTTATAGCTTACATATAACGTGTGTCTTCTTTTGATTCCTCTGTAAAAATTACATTCCACCACCTTCCAAACAAAAACAAAAACAAAGTTCCTTCTGGATTGAACTGCCATTGCTGACTCTCGTGAACTCATCTGCTGATATCCTGACAATGCAGATTGGACTCCCCCCAAAGAACTATTTCTAAACAGGTCCACACCCTCCTCTGCCCTAGTAACCCTTCCTTTCCACTACCTCTGCTGGGCAGTGAGCTAGAAGAGAGGTTAAAACATTTAAGTAAGCTTATTAAAGTAGGTTTTGGACAATATCAGCCTACACAGGGCATCTGGAACGTTCCATGTGTGGGTTATGTTACCCATGATGCATTGGTGCTAGAGGACATCAGACGTTTGTGTAGACTGAGCACTGTAGGGACAGTGTGGGAAGCTCCTTCTCTTGGACTCTGTGACCCTGAGGGACCCAGGGCTTCTCCTGTTCACACCCTCTCTGCAGGGTAGTTAGGGGGCTCAGGCCTGAGTGAGGCCCTGTGCTGCAGAGAAAAGAATCACAGAGAGTCACAGCATAAAAATAAAGATGGTGTCACTTCTGAGTAAAATCATGGAGCTGGAGAGATTGCTCAGAGGTGAAGAATGCTCACTGCTGTTCCAGAGGACCTGGGTTCAGTCCCAGCTCTCACCCACTTGTAGCTCCAGTCTCAGAGGGGATAGGGCGCCCTCTGCTGGCAGCTAGGGATTCCCAAGGGAAGCGAGAAATCCACACAACTCCCCCTACAGAATGGCCTCTGATGCTACTGGTCTGTGAAACCTGTGTATTCGTTCATTTATGCTGTTTGTGTTGTTATGTCTTGTAGCTCAGGTTGACCTTAGATTCTTTTTTTTTTAAAGACTTATTTATTATGTACACAGTGCTCTGCCTGTATATGCGCATATCCACCAGAGGAGGGCGCCAGATCTCTGTCAAGATGGTTGTGAGCCACTGTGTGATTTCTGAGCATTCACAGGCATTTGCAATTGTACAAGTGATAGTTATCTCATGTTTCAATATTATTATGATCTGGTTATTGATTTAATAACCAGTGGCAATGTCCCTTGAGGGAGATTCTTTTAGGACCTGTGGAAGAGTCTTTAATGCTCTCAACCTCTGAGTCATCTCTCCACGTCCCAACCTTGAATGGTCCTCCTGCCTCACCTCTGCATACCAAGTGCTGAGATCACATGTGGTGGGTGTGTATGACTGTGTGTCTGTGTCTGTGTGTGCCTGTGTGTGTCTATGTGACTGTGACTGGAGAGTGTGGTGTTGTATAACAATCGAGGGGAGGAGCCTGAGGTGTAATCTCTTTCAGAAGTTGTGTTTCAGTTTGAAAATCATAAGGACCTGTGAAAACCACAAAACAGAGGGTTTGGGGCTGAAGGGAAAATCCCTGGCTGCTTTAAAGCTAATTGAATAAACCACAGTCTCTCTGTGTCAGTTATTTGGGAGCAAGCTGGGTTAGAGAAAAAACACCACTTATTAATTTCATGATAAACACCTTGATACAAAATCATGTCTCCTTGTGTCATGGTTAACCTCCAAATTAAATCAGTAACCAGACCATAATAATATTGAAACATGAGATAATTATCACTTGTACAATTGCAAATGCATTATAAATTTAGAAACAGTGACAATGTCCCTTGAGGGAGATTCTTTTAGAATCTCAAATATAAATATGATAACCATTGATAATTCTCTTAATTGATGCTACATTGTATCATAAAGAAACAGAAAAGATAATGCAATATCTGTACAAATACAACAAAAATGTACATGTTAGTTATAATCCTCATTTCTGCAACTGGTCACATGGCTTTAGCAGGTAACCACATGTGTTCCACAAAGTATCTTCATTTATAGAAATAAGGACTCTGACACTTATATGCTAATGCCTTTGGCTGGTTCCCAGGATAGCTCATACTATATCATTGCATTTATTTGATACTATTTTCTGCCATGTGGTTAATTACCACTCCTCAGCTTTATGTGTCTGTCCTCTTCAGTGTCCTGGGGTGAATCTCCTGCTCTCCTGACTGATAATTATAACTACCTTCCTCTACTACCCATTCTGCATTTCCTCCCTTTTCCCCAGCACCTCAGCAGGTCTTGTCTCTTTTCGTGGAGGAGTGACCACCATACCACCATTCCTGAAGGTTCTGTGCCCTTTGTCATCCTGCCTGGATTAGGCTGTTGTGGTTTCCCATTGACTTTAATCACAGGGCATGGTAGTATTGACAGAAGCCCGAAGCAATCTCCTGCACTGCAGACATGATTCTTCTTACCTGCATTGTGGAGAGTCAATCTAATTCCCCTTGGCGATATGCATCAATCACCCCACCTGACACTGCTGTCCCGTGCTTAGCCTGATGGCAATGTCTAATCAGGAGAGTAAAGGTGGGACTTACAGGCTGAGAGAGATCCTCTGGGAGAAGAATCAGAGGCAGGAGGATTGGCCATCATCACATGGGGAAGGACAGATGTTCCAGGGCTGTGAGAAAGAGGAAAGAGGTAAAGAACAGGCCAGTATTTGTCACGTAAGGATAGCTGAAAGTCTGCCAAGCTAAGCGTCTAAGCTTTTAATAATAATAATAATAATAATAAGTCTCTGTGTCTTGTGTCTTTACTCAGTAATGGCAGGACCCAGAAAGTCCAACTATCCATGACTCAGCCCTTCAGGCTGCTGTCACCTAATTAGCATTGTAACTGTGTCTTCAGACAGTCACTTCATCTTTTTGTTTGTATGTTTGTTTTATTTTGGTTTTGGTTTTTGGTCTTTTCAAGACAGGGTTTCTCTGTGTAGCCCTGGCTGTCCTGGAACTCACTCTGTAGACGAGGCTGGCTTTGAACTCAGAAATCTACCTGCCTCTGCCTCCCAAGTGCTGGGATTAAAGGCGTGCGCCACCACCCGGCTCAGTCACTGCATCTTTATGTTAAGCCAGCTGGTTCAGGTTGGTGGAGAACATGGTAAGACTAGGGGACTCTAAGACCGTGGTCCCACTGTCACACTTCTCCTGCTGTGAAGTGAGTTCCTTGGTCAGAATACCACATGGAACCCTGTGTGGAATAGCATGATGGTGGATAAGGTATTCTGTGAGTTCACTGATGGTGGTTTCAACAAAACCATCACATGCAGGAAAGGCAAATCCATAGTCAGAATGAGTATCTACTCCAGTAAGTACCAAGTGTTGTCCTTTGCCAGATTGCTAGCTGGTCACCTTTGAGGAATGGTGGCACATCTGGGGCTCAGTGTTGGTCTCTGCTATTGGCAGGTCTGGCTTTCAGCAGCAGCTGTGACCAGGTCAGCCATAGTGAGTGGAAGTCCATGTTGTTGAGCCCATCCATAACCCCATCTCTGTCATGATGATCTCTTTGTTTATGTGCCCACTGGGTAATGACAGAGAAGGCTGGGTAAAGAGACTGACTGTCCACAGAATGGGTCACCTACCTACCTGATTAGTGAACTTCTCCCCAGCTGACATCACCTTTTGATGAGCAGGTACATGGGACACAAGTGTCTTCACACCCTTCCCCATTTGGAAAGATCTCTGCACATGCTTCTTCCCCAGATGGTTCCAATCACGCTCTTTCCACATCCCTGTCCATCCAGCCAGTCCATTGGCCACAGCCCATGAATTAGAGAACAGTCACACATCTGGCCATTTCCCCTTCCAAATAAAATGTATTAACATGGGTGTGGCCTGAACTTCCACCCACTGTGATGATTTCCCTTCACAAGAGTCAGGGTTATCCAGGAAAGGGGTTGTAATGCTGCAGCTGTCCACTTCCTGTGGTGCCTACACAACATGAGAACCATCAGCAAGGCAGGCCCTGGTCTCTTCTTCCTTAGTCTTCCAATAACAAGGCACCTCATGAGGCTGCAGGTGCATGCTTGGCAGCAGATGGCATTGTAACAGGAGTCAAGACCATAGGCATTTGGGCAGAGTCTTCATGTAACTTCTTTGTGCTTCTAGAACATGTCCAGTCCTGATTACTTATATACCACTTCTATTTGATAATAGGTTACCGTGTGTCCTATTTTATGACTTGGTATCCAGTAGACCCTGGAAAGTCTGATTATTTCTTCCCCACAGTGCATGGTTTACCCAGGTGAAAGTCTGTAGGTCCCACTAGGAACGGACTGGAGAAAGGCTAGCAGTAAACCTTTTAGGTATTTTATAAGATACTCACTGGGGGGTAACCGGGTCATTCATTCATTCAATGGGTTCTGGGTCTGCAAACTGCCTCAAGTCTAGAAACTGATTCGAAGGTGGAGATGATCTTTTGCCACCATTATGTAGTCTTTCTCTCATTTGTTGACTATTTTTACACTAAAATGATAAAACAAAAATCAGTAGACTTGTGATTGGATTAAGAACATTTTCTGGGCCGTGGTTGTGCATACCCGGAGGCAGGCAGGTCTCTGAGTTGAAGATTAACCCAGTGTACAGAGTGAGTTCCAGAACAGCCAGGGACTCACAGAGAGACCTGTAGCTGCTTTTTATTACTTCACCAGTTCTCCACTCAGCATTCCCACATCAAAAATCTCAGCCTGACCCACGTTTATGTTCCTTCCACCATTATCCCACACCCCAAAATCCATTCCCACACATTCCCCAAATTTCTGCTTAAATGAATTAGCAAACTTGTCAAGCTCCTTACATGTGTGCACAGAGGTGCAGGGCTCCTCCTCATGCACTACACACTCTACCTCCCTCATGGAATCTACTTTGTCTGAAGTCTGGTCATAAGGTCCAGAGACAGGGAACACAGCCGCTGTAAAACACTGGAGTTGAGAAAGGACTGCTGGATTAGATCAGAGTGTATATGTGAGAACCTCAGAATGGAATGAAGGAAATGTGTTGAGTTCAAGGAGCTGTTTTGTCTTTGTTTCAACAAGAGAAGGAAAGCTATGAATTCAAAATTAATAGAGATTACATTTGGCCAAAGGAGACCTCTGCAAAATTTTAGCTGCAAAAATGAAGGAAGAAAATAAGTAGAACTTGCCGGGCAGTGTTGGCACACGCCTTTAATCCCAGCACTTGGGAGGCAGAGGCAGGTGGATTTCTGAGTTCAAGGCCAGCCTGGTCTACAGAGTGAGTTCCAGGACAGTCAGAGCTACACGGAGAAACCATGTCTCCGAAAACCAAAAAAGAAAGAAAGAAAGAAAGAAAGAAAGAAAGAAAGAAAGAAAGAAAGAAAGAAAGAAAGAAAGAAAGAAAGAAAGAAAGAAAGAAAGAAAGAAAGAAAGAAAGAAAGAAAGAAAGAACAAAAAGCCAAACAACCAGCCAACCAAACCCATGATTTCTCGTCCCTCTGTGTGGAAACAGCTCTGAAACTGTCTGAGACATGAATGTCTCCAGCCACGAGGTCAGCTATTCATAGCCAATAAATCTTGTTGGCTACAAAGTCCGCATGGCTCATCAGATCACCCTTTCCTGTGGCATGGGTGGATATTTATATTGCGGCATGGGTAGATAGCACGAACAGACTTAGAGCATTTGATGCCTTTCCTTCTCGCACATAGAAGAGATTCATCTTTAACTGATCTGTGCACACCATACATTCCATACATGCGTTAATGCAGACATGTGTATTACCTATGAAAGTTTCTGTGTTTACAGAGAAAGGACCAGACACCAAAGAAGACAAGACAAATAGCCCAGATGATCCAACCTCAAATTGCCTCAAGAGCTGGCTCCTCAGAATTATCCAGAACAACTTCAAAACAGCTGGTTACAATCGTCCAGCCTCACAGACTGCTCCATCCAGGGCTTCAGTTAAGCTCTGTATTTAGACACCACACAGAGTGTGGACAGCCAATGTTACAGCTTGCTTTCTTAGGACATGACCATTATCCTAACTGCCTTAGGGCCCCTGAAAGATATCATCGTTCCTACACAGCAGGAAGCAATTTTAAGAACACAATACCCTCATTCCCAAGAGTTAGGGTGATAGGTATTTGGTTGTTGAGTGGGTGATGAATATTTGTCGTTGTGAGAGCATGGTTGGTCACTTGTGTCAAACATGACCAAGGAAAAGGATATCAAATTCAAGAATTTCTTTCTCTCTGTTTTTTCTTCTGTCTTTCTCTCTACTATATAATGTGAGGGAAAGAAGGGGAAAGGGATTAAAAGAACAAACTGGGTGTGTAGGCATGAATTTTTTCCCACCTACATTAATAAATGCCCAGCCTCTCCTTTTGTCCGACTCCCACAAGAGGCAGTGGAAGAGAAAAGTTATTAGGATATCGGGGGAAGTGGACCTGTTTAACAAAAGCTCTTTGGGGGTGAGCTCAATCTTCTTCGTCCACAGTTCAGTCCCGTAGCAAACACCAAGTACTAGTCAACAGCTGCAGTGCAGTCTTCTCACGAGCAGACCCCACACAGGAACCAGCAGGTGCTGCCCAGTCCTCTCAGCAGGCAGACACCAAGCCCGAACCAGCAACTGTGGTTCTATCCTGAAAAAACAGCGAGGGTCACCAACACAGAGGCCACAGGAGCCTCACAAGGCAGTTCTTTGGAGAGTTTCTCTCAATGGTGGCGTTACCACAAGTGAATCTCAACAACCATGTAAGGCTAACCAATACACACATTCCATTAGAGAAGAAAAGCAAGATGGAGGAAACCAAACCAAAGCTCAGTGCTCATTGCCTGTGAGGTGTCTGTAAGGTCATATTTAAACTCCTTCACAGGTCCTGTCACGTGGCTGCTATAGCAAAACATCCTTTCACCTGTGTCTTCTTCAGAAAAACATTCTTTCACATGTCTGCTTTAGCAAAACACACTTTCTTTGTGTGCTCCAGTAAACCGTCATTTGATATAACTGACATTCCAAAGAAACTAGAAGGTTCCACGTCAGGACTATAAAGGAACAAGAGGATAAGGGTCGATGGCTTAATCTACTTTTAGACTAAAGAGCATCAACAACTAGTCTAACATATTATACACTGGTTTGAATTTTTGGTTTTTTTTTCTTGTGGTTTTGAATTTTTGTGTTATTAGACAAATTGAAGGTTATATTTTGCTACAACATACTGTATACATGCTTTAACCCTTGTTAAAGTATTGTACCTATGCAACTCAATTAAACATGTAATGTAAAGTTCTAATCCTTGATAGAAACTATTGCAAAGAGTTCAAGATAATTAAGAAATGCAAGTTGGTAGTCAGTCAATCAAACGTATGGACATGTTATTACTTTTGTTAATTACAGAAATAACCTTTCTTTAGCCTCTTGTAGATGTTTCCAAAGTTGAACAGATAGTAGATAGCTAGAAACAAACAACATTTGCCTATTCTTACACACAATAGATATATAAGTGGGTTTCAAAAATCTCAGAAATCTACAGGAGATGGCATCAAAACTGTTTTATTAACACGAGCCTTTCCATAACACTGAGGCACGACTGTGCCTGTAGCACCCTATTCTAATTCAGAGAGGATGGTGGGCACTGAAGAAATTTCATATGGATTTTACTTCAAATGTGACAAAGCAAGGCACCAGCCAAAAACCTGCCCTTGCTTCAACTGCAGACTGCATGCTGTCCTAACAGTGGACAAGCAGAACACGGAGGAGTTGACTGGTGAGCTTTGCCAAGACAAGTTGGGGAAGTTCTTCAATATTCCTGCTTCACAAAAAAACGTCTGTCACATACTGGGTCAGTAGCCTGAAGATGGAGGCCCCAGCACTGCAGAAGAGCCTTGGGTGACTGTCCAGGCAGCCATCTCTGCCATTCCCACAGCTTTGGAAGGAAGCTGCTTGCTCTGCACTTCCTGTTTTCTCAGGTAACATTCATCCTTCTCAGGTCACTGATGGGGAGGAGACTACAGAGTTACAGTCTCACAGTAAGGTTAAGTTTTTCAGGATTTAGGAAAATGATTTAAGTCTAGGAAGATATTTTTAGGTGGATAATTCCAAATTACAATAGGTAAATAGGCAAAGAACTTTGGACTCATAAGATAGATAGGACTTATGATTCATAAGATGGATAATAATTTCTCCATGGTTGGCAAATAAAAACAAACCAGACATTATGAATGAAATTCTCATATGTATATCCTAATAACTTTTCTCTTCCACTGCCTCTTTGAAATTCTCATATGTATATATATTTTTAATGTTAAGAATTAAAATTCTTGCCGTGCGGTGGTGGCACAGGCCTGTAATCCCAGCACTTAGGAGGCAGAGGCAGGCAGATTTCTGAGTTCAAGGCCAATCTGGTCTACAGAGTGAGTTCTAGTACAGCCAGGGCTACACAGAGAAATCCTGTCTCAAAAAACCAAAAAAAAAAAAAAGAATTACAATTCTTAATTTTAAATTTAATTCTTCTCAATTAAATAAGTGATTAAATTAAAATTAATGATTCTTAATAAAGAATTAAATAATTCTTAATTAAATGAATAATGTTGTATAATTTTTTAAAAGACTTATTTGTTGTTATATGTGAGTACACTGTGGCTCTCTTCAGACACACCAGAAGAAGGCATCAGATTTCATTACAGATGGTTGTGAGGCACCATGTGGTTGCTGGGATTTGAACTCAGGACCTCCAGAAGTGCAGTCAGTCTTCTTAACCACTGAGCCATCTCTCCAACTGGTATAATTATGTTATTATACTTGTTCTTATTGTATATAGTTTATGAAATCAGAGAAGGAGACTTTTGTAGGACTAAAGGGGGCAATGCTGAAGTAATGTTGTTGTGCACTGTGTAAAGATGAGTCTCTGTCCTACCTTGCCTACCTAAAGCACCTTCTGCGTGGTAAAATAAAAAGCCTATGCCCTGTAGCAAAGGAGAGTAGAAGGCAGGATTCTGGTCAGAGAGAGGAACTCTGGGAAGAGAGAAGCATGGGGGATTCGCCACCCAGACTTGGAGGAAGCAGGATGTGTGAAACTGAGGAGAGGTGAGCAGCCACAGGGCAGAACTTAGAATGGTATAAATGGATGACTGAGTTAGGAGAGAGCTGGGAACAGGCATAAAGCCCAGGCATTCATAATAAATGTAAGTCTGCTGTCATTATTCAGAGCAAGGCGGGCAAGCAGGGATGTCCCACAGATGCAGCAGGAGCAGGAGCAGGGGCAAGCAGACAGAGAGCAAGCCTTCCCTTCTTCCATGGCTTCCTGTAGGCTTCCAGCAGAAGGTGTGGCCCAGATGAGAAGGGGGGGGGGGCTGCAGCTCAAATACCCTGGGGCAGCTCAGCCAGCCTGGATCCCCTTTACCCTCAGCTCTGTGGGCTCAGGCGCTGTCCTCCTCTGTTCTTCCACCAGGCGGCGCTGTTGCCCAAGACCGTGATGCTTCTCTTTCATCTTCCACAGGTGGGACCCTGGAGGGCCTCATGGAACAGGTGCCTCTGAGTCCTGGTGAGGCTGAGGGGTGGCTGTGGACACCTGCATGAGGAAGTGACTGGAGTTCACACCTGTGCTCACCGACATTTATTGCCATGTATGACATGTGACTGTGCAGGAGTCCCCGCCCATCTCTGCTCTCACTTTCCAGTTAAGTTACCTGTGGCTGTGATTTGAAGAGATCAGGTCAAAGTCCACAGATACAAATGTATGAATTTAATTTTTCCACACAGTACTCATCAGGGCTGAAACCTCACCTCACCAGCGTGCACTCTCTGCGTGAGAATCATCTTTCTTCCAGTGTCCACACTGCACAGGCCTGAGGTACTCTGGGGCCAACTCTGTTATCAGATGCAGTGTCCCACACAGCTGTGACATTCATGTCCCTCACCTCATCAGCTCACAGTGTGAGTGAAGGTCAGAGAGGGACTGAGAGGGTCACAGGTTACACAACTCCTACCACACTGTCATCAGTATTCTGTGTTAGAGTCGGTGACAGTTCCTCTCCACCTGTGACTGAGTCACTAAGACCACTGTACTGTGGAAGTGCAGACACAGGGAAGTGCAGTGTAGACAGGGGTCAGTGCCCTGCTGTCTGTGGTCTCCACAGGGGTCTCTCTTCAGTGGATCCACTGAATGACCCAGGTCCACGTGGACAATCTCAGGACTGGGAATGAAGATCCCTGTAAATAAATCACAGCCATCTGGGGCTACAGAGGCTTCGTCTGTGAGGAAACACGAGGTGTGTAGGAAACACGAGGAGTGTAGGAAACACGGAGTCACGAGGAGTGTAGGAAACACGGAGACACGAGGAGTGTAGGAAACACGAGGAGTGTAGGAGACACGAGGAGTGTAGGAAACACGAGGAGTGTGGGAAACACAAGGACTGTAGGCCAAGGTTGAGAAGAGAAATCCTGAGGGAACAGGCAAAGTTTCCTCTTTACAGCCACTGCAGGTGAACAGAGACTGATCTCTGTGCGGTCCGTGTGGGGCTCGCAGCCCAGCGCCTCTCCTACAGCACAGGGTTGAGGTAAAGTCTTGGTCACCAGGAGGTGAGGTCAGGGTGGGGAAGCCCAGGGCTGGGGATTCCCCATCTCCTCAGTTTCACTTCTGCTTCTAACCTGGGTCAGGTCCTTCTGCCCGGACACTGATGACGCGCTCGCAGTTCTCATCCCCATTGGGTGACGCGATCCTGGGGATCCAATCACCGTCGCCGAGGGCACAGGTTATAAAGTCCACGCAGCCCGCGGGACTCTGACGCCCGGATCCCAGATGGAGGCGATGGCGCCTCGCACGCTGCTCCTGCTGCTGGCGGCCGCCCTGGTCCCGACCCAGACCCGCGCGGGTGAGTGCGGGGTCGGGAGGGAAACGGGCTCTGCGGGGAGGGGCGGGGGCAGCACCGGGGAAACCGCGTCCCTGCGTCGCCCACCGGACCCTTCGCCCCTTCTCCACCCGCGTCCCGAGCCCCGCGCCCTGCTCCCCTCCCGGCCCGCGCACCCGCCCGGGGTCCCGGGAGGAGGTCGGGGTCTCACCGCGCGCCGCCCCCAGGCTCACACTCGATGCGGTATTTCGAGACCGCCGTGTCCCGGCCCGGCCTCGGGGAGCCCTGGTACGTGGAAGTCGGCTACGTGGACGACACGCAGTTCGTGCGCTTCGACAGCGACGCGGAGAATCCGAGGATGGAGCCGCGCGCGGGGTGGGTGGAGCAGGAGGGGCCGGAGTATTGGGAGCGGAACACACGGAACGCCAGGGGCCATGAGCAGTGGCACCGAGAGAGCCTGAGGAACCTGCGCGGCTACTACAACCAGAGCGAGGCCGGTGAGTGACCCCGGGTCGGAGGTCACGACCCCTCCACGTCCCGACACAGGGGCCGGAGACGTCCCGGGTCCCAAGTCCGAGGTTCGGGAGCAGAACCGACCCGGGACCGGTTTCCCTTTCAGTTTGGAGAAGTCCGCGGGTGGGCGGGGCCGGGGCGGGGCGGGGCCGGGGCGGGGCTGACCGCGGGGTCCCGCAGGCTCTCACACACTACAGAACATGTATGGCTGTGACGTGGACTCGGACGGGCGCCTCCTCCGCGGGTACCGGCAGTTCGCCTACGACGGCCGCGATTACATCGCCCTGAACGATGACCTGAAAACGTGGACGGCGGCGGACATGGCGGCGCAGATCAGCCGACGGAAGTTGGAGCAGGCTGGTGAAGCAGAGAGACGCAGGGCCTACCTGGAGGGCACGTGCGTGGAGTGGCTCCGCAGATACCTGGAGCGCGGGAAGGAGACGCTGCTGCGCACAGGTGCAGGGGCCGCGGGCAGCTCCTCCCTCTGCCCTCGGGCTGGGGCTCAGTCCTGGGGAAGAAGAAACCCTCAGCTGGGGCGATGCCCCTGTCTCAGAGGGGAGACAGTGTCCCTGGGTCTCCTGATCCTCATCACAGTGACTGCACTGCCTCTCCCAGGGCTCAGCCTCCTCCCTGGACAGTGCCCAGGCTGTGTCAGGAGGGAAGGAGAGAATTTCCCCCACTTAGCAATGGCGGCTCCCTGCAGTCTGAAGCCTCTGTCAGCCATGGCCTCTCCCAGGCCAGGTTCTCTGCCCACACCCACTCTCTATGGACACTGACTCCTGTCATGCTGAGTGTGCCAGCCCTTACACCTCAGGACCAGAAGTCTTCTTTACCCAATAGGAGACATGGACTCCTCTTCACTAGGCTGGTTCCCCAGTTTCTAGAACTTTCCAAAGAATACATTCTCACAGATCCTGTCCTGTCTGTGGGGTTTGCATCCCTTCCACAACCCAACTCTATCTATTCCTACAGTGGTGAGTGGTCACAGGAGCCCTTATGGGGGACCCTGGAGGAATAGAAATCGTGGAATTTCCTTTTTTTTTTTTTTTTTTTTTTTTTTTGATTTGTTTTTTTCGAGACAGGATTTCTCTGTGTAGCCTTGGCTGTCCTGGAACTCACTCTGTGGACCAGGCTGGCCTTGAACTCAGAAATCCACCTCCCTCTGCCTCCCAAGTGCTGGGATTAAAGGTGTGCGCCACCACCGCCCTATTTCTTACTTTCTCTTTTTTCTTTTCTTTCTTTCTTCTTCTTCTTCTTCTTCTTTTTTTTTTTTTTTTTTTTTTTGATTTTGTTTTTTTGCATTTGGTTTTTTCAAGACAGTGTTTCTCTGTATAGCCCTGACTGTCCTGAAACTCACTCTGTAGATCAGGCTGGCCTCAAACTCAGAAATCTGCCTGCCTCTGCCTCCCAGAGTGCTGGGATTACAGGCGTGCGCCACACTGCCTGGCTTTTTTTTTTTTTTTTTTTTTTTTTTTGGCATTAATTTGTTTCTAGTCAGGTTTTGTCTGCACTGCAGTGACCCTGTTTCTCCATGCCCTAGAATTGTCATTTATATCAGTGTCCACAGGTGCTAGGGGAGACTGCTAACTTGAATAATTAGACAAGGTAAATCAGGGTTCCCTTAAAAGGGAGATTTTTTTTGTGAACTTAGACTATTTCCTGTCAAAACTAAACATCCAGAACCCCCCTGCTCTTCCTTTGCCCCCATAAGTTACAGTGTTCCTCTAGTGAATCAGGAATTGGACTCTAAGAGACAGGGTCTTCTGCAGTCCAGGGCTGGAGTGAGAGGGAAGATCCTCACACCCTGTGAGCCTGCTGTGTTCAGTGAGTGCTGCACTGAGGTCCACAGCACACTCCAGGGATCCTGTGTGACACACCTGTACATTGTCACCCCAGAGGCAGGGCCTGGGAGTCATTTTCTCTGGCTGAGTGTCAGAGGTTCATCACATTTCTGCTACACACTGTGTGATAGCTGTTCACTTGGACTGACAGTTATGTTGGTCAACAAGATGACCACAGGGGTTGAGTCTCAGTGGTGGCACCCTTGCTGTAGCATTAAACCCTGATTTCTAATTTTGATATGAACTCAAGCACATATTACATTACTTATTTTCCATCCCATCTTCCATTCTGTGACTACCTACCTCATGCTATAGAGCATCGCATAAGGACGACCATGTTGACCCAGTGGCTCATGTGGATTCCCTCTGAGCTTCTGAGTCCCCCAGAAACATGTGCAGTTCTGTGCTGAGGGGACCAGCTCTGCCTGCAGGTCACTAGCGCAATGACAGTTGATGTGTCAAACAGAGACATAGTTCAGTGTCATCATAGATTTAACTGTGTCTTGTGTAGATTTTAGTGTGTCTTCTTAATTGTGGGATTTCTTACATCTTCCACACAGATCCCCCAAAGGCACATGTGACCCATCACCCCAGATCTGAAGGTGATGTCACCCTGAGGTGCTGGGCCCTGGGCTTCTACCCTGCTGACATCACCCTGACCTGGCAGTTGAATGGGGAGGAGCTGACCCAGGACATGGAGCTTGTGGAGACCAGGCCTTCAGGAGATGGAACCTTCCAGAAGTGGGCATCTGTGGTGGTGCCTCTTGGGAAGGAGCAGAATTACACATGCCATGTGCACCATGAGGGGCTGTCTGAGCCCCTCACCCAGAGATGGGGTAAGGAGGGTGTGGGTGCAGAGCTGGGGTCAGGGAAAGCTGGAGCCTTCTGCAGACCCTGAGCAGGTCAGGGCTGAGAGCTGGGGTCACGACCCTCACCTTCATTTCCTGTGTCTGTCCTTCCTAGAGCCTCCTCCATCCACCGACTCCAACATGGTGATCATTGCTGGTCTGGTTGTCCTTGGAGCTGTGGCCTTCATTGGAGTTGTGGTGGCTGTTGTGTTGTATAGGAGGAGAAACACAGGTAGGAAAGGGCAGGGTCTGGGTTTTCTCTCAGCCTCCTTTAGAAGTGTGCTCTGCCCATCAAGGGGAAACACAGCCACACCCCACATTGCTCCTGTCTCCACCTGGGTCTGCTGTCAGTTCTGGGAACTTCCTAGTGTCAAGATCTTCCTTGAACTCTCACACCTTTTCTTCTCACAGGTGGAAAAAGAGGGGACTATGCTCCAGCTTCAGGTTAGTGTGGGGACAGGATTGTCCTGGGGCCATTGGAGTGAAGCTGGGGATGGTGGGAGCTCTGGGAATCCATAACAGCTCCTCCAGAGAAATCTTCTGGGGGCCTGAGTTGTACTGTGATATGAATACATACATACATACATGTACATATACATTTGTTTTGTTTTACCCTAGGCAGGGACGGCTCCCAGAGCTCTGATATGTCTCTCCCAGATTGTAAAGGTGACACTTTGGGGTCTGATTAGGGAGGAGCAATGTGGACATGATTGGGTTTCAGGGACTCCCAGAATCCCCTGTGAGCTGTGGGTTGTTGGGATGTTGACTTCACAGTGATGGTTCATGACTCTCATTCTCTAGCATGAAGACAGCTGCCTGGAGTGGACTGAGTGACAGTGTATTCAGGTCTCTCCTGTGACACCCAGAGCCCTCAGTTCTCTTTAGACAACAGTGTCTGATGTTGCCTGTGAGCCTCGGGGCTCAATGTGAAGAACTGTGGAGCCCAGCCTGCCCTGCACACAGGACCCTGTCCCTGCGCTGCCCTGTGTTCCCTTCCACAGCCAACCTTCCTGGTCCAACCACACACTGGGGGACATCTGCATCCTGTCAGCTCCATGCTGCCCTGAGCTGCAGCTCCTCACTTCCACACTGAGAATGAGAATCTGGATGTGAACTTGATTGTTCACATCTTCACCCTGAGGGCTTTGATTGCTTCTTAATTTCATGGATTGAGAATTCATAAAATTTTTTTAAAGAAATAAATGACATATGCAGAACCTTCCAGAATCTGTGTCCCTATGCTGTGTGTATCTGGTGGGAGACAGTGAGGCTGTGGGAACTGAGTGTGAACAGAGCTGTGCCGAGTCGGGCTCAGTCAGTTATTATCTGTGATGGGGTCACTCCGTGGCTGGGTCACTCCAAGCTCTGCTGTCTCCATCACTGTGAAGCACATGCTGAGAGTCTGTCATCACAAGGACACAGGGAAGGACAGAGCCTTGTCCTATCCTCAGGATTGTGAGCCCCAAGACCTAAAGCTCAGAGACTCAAGTGGGGATCCTTCAGTGTGCTGGGTGGGTGCACAAGAAAAGTCACACTACATTTCCTCCACCCACTTGCTTTAGCTACTAATGATGCCGTCCTGAAGCTGCCCTGTCCCCTGCCACTGTGGTGATGTCTGCTTCTCCTTCTCTCCAGTGTCTTTTCCGTGGTTCTCAGGCATAGGATGTGATTTTCTGTTGAACTCTCAAGAACACATCCACAGCTGAGATAATTGGCTTAGATTTTTCAGAACCTATTTTTAATAATGGTTCTTAAATGCTTAACCTCCCTGCTATCTGTCACCCACCAGAAGTCATGGAAAAGAAAGGATATGAGGACACAGGGAAGTGCACCCTTTGGGGTTAGAGATGGTTATTTGGGGCAAATAGAATCTATGTTGTCGGGATACTAACAGTTCAGTTCACAAGAATCAGCAATGGCAGCTCAATGCAGAAGCCGGGATGCTCAGCTGTTTGCCGTTTAGGAGGAGTTCCTTGGGACAATTTCAATCCAGCAGTCCAGGTCTGTAGTGTCAGGATAGCAAACAGGAATCATCAGCTGTGCTAGGACCCAGCAGAGACAGCCAGGCCTCCACTGAATCAGCCTGAGTCAGCAGGAGACACCAGGAGAAGTTCTCTGCGGTGCCTCTCTCAACAGAGTGAAGATCAGTGAAGATGAAGACTTGAGACCAACAAAGCGCTGCAGAGCCAGCTATGCGAGCCCGCCATCACTTACACTGCATCCTATTACACTCTCCCCAGACATCACGTGTCCTTCAGGAGTCTTGCCTCAGCACAACACCACGTGACTCTGTCTTAGCAAAACTCCACGTGAGCCTGTACCAGCTGACATAGCCAGACACTTCCCTTCACTCTGCCAATCAGCAGCTGCAAAAGCAGCAAGAAGCCGCCAAAACCTCACCAGAAGATTTTTGATGCATTTGTCTCTATGGAGTCCTGAGAAACAATGACCAGTAAACAATGGTAAGGCTTACCAATACCATGCAGCCTTGCCTACTGTCTGTTGGGATTTATTTACATTCCTTCTAAACATCAGGTGTCCTTTCATGTGTCTGCTTCAGCAAAACATCCTTTCACCTGTGTCTGCTTCAGCAAAACCTCATTTGACACAACTGACTTTCCACAGAAAACAGACGTTGTCACTTCAAGAACAGCAATGCTTCTCTCTCCTGAAACTTGGGTATGGCTTCCTGAACCATTTACACTCCTGGACTAAGTCTCTTCATCTCCACTGCCTGCTCTGTGGACTTGTGGCTTGCAGCCCTGACTCGGGCATGATGGATGCTGTATTCAGCATAGTCTGCCTTAAAGTCAGGTTCATAGGCCTGTTGTTGCCTTGCATGGTGGACTGCTCTATATTGCAGGAGACCAAAGTCCCGCTCAAAGGCCTCTAACTATTTAAATGAAATTAGGCTTATAGCCCTAAAGACACAGGAGGCAAAAACGGAGGTAAAACCCTGTCAACGAACCTTTATTTTCTTAACTATATAGGAGATACCTATTACAAGCCTGATTCTGCAACTAAACTGCCAACTCTTTAGAAATCTCTATCTGTGTCATTCTTCTGAGCAAGTCTACATTTCCCTTGAGCTCCTCCAAACCCAAGATGGCTCCTTAGCTTTTCCTAGATTTGTCCTGCCAGATGCTTCTGTTGTTCCTGCAAGCCCAAAGAGGAAATTCCCATCTCTTACCTGGAGCTCCTTCTTAGAGGCTCTTCCAAGCTGACAGAGAGAGAGAGAGAGAGAGAGAGAGAGAGAGAGAGACAGAGAGACAGAGAGACAGAGAGACAGAGAGACAGAGAGAGCTCTGTCTGTCAAGGGTCCAATTGCTTATTTAAGAAAAATGTCTAAGCCGGGCAGTGGTGGCACACACCTTTAATCCCAGCAATTGGGAGGCAGAGGCAGGCGGATTTCTGGTTTGAGGCCAGCCTGGTCTACAGAGTGAGTTCCAGGACAGTCAGGGCATCACAGAGAAACCCTGCCTCGAAAAAAACAAAAACAAAAACAAATTGTCTAGCTCCTCCCATACACCCTTGCCAGGCTGAGCCACGTCGCTGTCATGGGATTTTTCTCCTCAGGAATTGGTAGGTTTTTGTTTTTTTTAATCCCTTATTTTTCTGGCATCAGGCCCATGGGCTAGAGTGGAAAACGCTTCCTGGATGCAGCTGGGTTTTGCTAAGGTGCCATTTCTGTGGGGCTGCTGGGGACTGGAGGGGACTGGAGATGTGCTGCCACCATGGACAGCTCCTGTGAGGCCTGCAGGCTGAGGAGATGTAGTGGAGCCTCCATTTTAATAGGACCTGCCATTTTGAACAGCTCCTGTGGGGTATTTACTGAGGTGGCCCATAGGCTGGAGCAGAAAGGAAGGGCCTGCCCCACTGTAACGGATTTAGCGTTATGGACCACAATACCCCAGGATAGACCCTTTCTCCATAAGTTGTGCCTTGTCAGATATTAAGTCACACGGATGGAAAAGGGAACTGTATTCGTTACTTTTCTGTTGCTGTGATAAAACATCATGTCCAAGGAAACTAACAGAAGGTTCATCTGGGGATTAGGGTCCCAAAGAGTTAAGAGTCCATCACCACCATGACAGCAAACACCAGGCATGGCAGCAGGAACAGCTGAGAGCTCACACCTCCAACCACGCCCCCAGTGACATACTTCTTCCAGCAGGGCCACACCTCCTAAGCTTCCCCAAACAGCACCAACAGGGAATTAAGTATTCAAGTGACCAAGAATATGGGGTCATCCTATTCAAAGGACCACAGTAACTAATACAGTGACACCCAAGCTCTCAGGGCAGATATGGGATCTTGAGGTATAGGGCCAGGGAAATGTTAGCGATCCCCAAAACCAGACAGGAGCTGATCCGATGGAATCACAGTAGGGACTTTTTATAAGAGCTAGCTCAGGCCAGCACACAGTGTCATGTAGGACACTTTTGGGGATGAGGAGACCTGAATATCTATCGGGGCGAGGCTTTATAGTAAGCAGCAAGCAGGTGGTGAGTGTGCAAGCCTCTAACTGGGAAGGAAATTGGCTGGTGCTGGGAACATATCATAAATTTAATTTTTGTTTCTCTCTGCATTGGTGGTCGTTAGACTGAGGACAGGTTTGTAAACTGGGGTGCAGTTTTGTTGGGGGTGTAACCTGGAGACACAGGTCCTGTTGGGGGTAAGCCTAGATACTGGAGCGAGGCTTGTGTTTTGTTGAGAGGTAACTTGGAAACTAATGCTAGGTACTGGGCTGTTAGTTTGTCTCAGTTCTAGTTCTCTAAAATGGAGTCTGAATGTAAGGTTTGGCCTCTCACAGGTGCAGCTGACTCTGCCACAGGGGAGACCTGGGCAAGAAGGCCTGGTTCTCCAGAGTCACCCAAGGCAATGCTGGTGCCCTTCGGGCCAGGAAATGCGTTTTCTAATGTCACAGTGGGCACCCCTTGTATGTGCCAAGTCCAGGAATGAAGCAACTTTCCAAAGGAAACGTTCAAACCCAATGGTCTCCAAGGGGCCATCGAGATGGCTCAGCGTGTGAGGTTCTTGTCACCAAGCTTGGCTCCCTGAGTTTGATCCACGGAAGCCCCATGGTGACCGGAGAGACCTGACTCCTGTAAGTTATCCTCTGAGCCTCACACGGGAATCATGACATGCACATCCCTGCACATGATTATTAAATCAGTGCGATAAAAATGAAAAAGTAATCACCATGGTTTCATGTAGAAGGACATGGGAACATGTATGTATAAGGACACATATGTATAAGTTGTATCCAGTTTTCCTTCAGAGTTTGCACTGGGGAAATTTTCCTGTGTCTAAAACCCACATTGTGATGAGAAGCTGCCAGGAGGATTGAAGGGAAACCCATGCAAGGGTGATCACAGAGATTTTAAACTATTTTACGTGTTATGTATTTATACTATTGCTTTATGTGTGTGTTGTGTGAATGAGGGCACTCCCCAGCTGTGGTGTGTGTGTTGGGGGTTGGGGGAGTCAGAAGACAATCTTGGAGACCCAGTTCTCTCTTTCCATGTGGGTTCTGGGGGACTGACACCAGGTGGTCAGACCTCATGACAAGCACGTCTGCCTGAGTCACCTCACCATCCTGGCCTGGGTGTCAACCACCCTGTTTATGGAGGTGTTGAGAAATTGACCCCCGGGGCCTGTGGTGTACAAGGTGGGCACTCTAATCACTGAGCCACATTCCCAATGTTTGGAAAACCTGTCAGCGGACAAGAGTTTTCTGTTATTACAAAGGCCTGTACTAAAGCTTTGGGATAAAGATGGAATTAGAGACTACCTATTAAAAACAGACATGGGTGGAGTTCAAGAAGTACTTTGGCAACACAGCCAGCTAATGTGAGGACCTAAGCTAGGAGAACCAGGCCTGAAGGGGAAATTTCTGGTTTCCTTGAAGACTCAGTTTGGTAGTGTGATGTTTTCCTGGAATTGTCTTATGGGAGGATGATTTTACTGAAGCAGACATGTGATGTATTTCTGGAAGTGCATGGAAAAGGGGTGTGTGATGTTTTGCTAGAGCTTGAGAGATGTCCTCTTAAGAGAACACCTGGTGTTTGGAAAGGGTGTGAATATAACCCAACAGACCACGGATGACGCTGTGTGGCATTGGTTCACCTGCCACTCTGTGCTGGTCCTCACTGTCGATGCTGTGGCATTGGTTAGCCTTGCCTTCTTTGCTGATCGTTTGTCATGACTTTGTAGAGAGAAATGAACCAAAGAACTTCTGGTGAGTTCCAGCAGCTTCTTCCTGCTTCTGCCAACTCAGGCCGATTGGTGGAACCTCAGAGTTTCTTCTGGATTGAACTGCCATTGCTGATTCCTGTGAACTCAACTGCTGATATCCTGACAATGCAGATTGGACTCACTCCAAAGAACTATTTCTAAATAGGTCCACACCCTCCTCTGCCCTATTAACCCTTCCTTTCCACTCCCTCTGCTGGGTGGTGAGCTAGGAGAGAGGTTAAGGCATTTAAGTAGATTTATTAAAGTAGCATTTGCATAGACTGAGCACTGTGGGGACAGTGTGGGAAGCTCCTTCTCTTGGACTCTGTAACCCTGAGGGACCCAGGGCTTCTCCTGTTCACACCTTCTCTGCAGGGTAGTTAGGGGGTTCAGGCCTGAGTGAGGCCCTGTGCTGCAGAGAAAAGAATCACAGAGAGCCACAGCATAAAAATAAAGATGGTGTCACTTCTGAGTAAAATCATGGAGCTGGAGAGATTGCTCAGAGGTGGAGAATGCTCACTGCTGTTCCAGAGGACCTGGGTTCAGTCCCAGCTCTCACCCACTTGTAGCTCCAGTCTCAGAGGGGATAGGGCGCCCTCTGCTGGCCTCCGAGGGCATCCACACATGGGTTGTACAGACATATGTGGATATAAAATGCCCATATAATAAAAATATTTTTTAAGACAACATAAAAGAAATGGGGGGAATAAGATTTCTGTAAAGACAGAGATCCCTGAACAGTATTGGGGGTCATTACAGCACATAGCAACACCTCCAAACCCTAGTGCAGGACTCTAGGGTCCCCTGCACTAGATGTACACACTGCTCTTAGGGATTCAGCAAGGGAAGGGAGAAATCCACACAACTCCCCTACAGAGTGGCCCCTGATGCTAATGGTCTGCGAAGCCTGTGAGGTCGTGCATTTACGCTGTTGGGTTGTTATGTCTGTAGCTCCGGTTGAACTTGCTGTTTGTGTTTTAAACATTCATCATGTACACACATTCATTATGTACACAGTGTTCTTCCTGCAAATGTGCCTATTCACCACAAGAGGGCGCCAGATCTCACTATAGATGGTTGTGAGCCACTGTGTGATTTCTGAGAATTCAACTCCTGATCCAGGAAAACAGTTAGTGCTCTCAACCTCTGAGTCATCTCTCCAGTCCCGACCTTGAATGATCTCCTGCTTCACCTCAGCATGCTGTGGTGTGTGTGTGTGTGTGTGTGTGTGTATCACTGTGACTGGAGAGTGTGTTGTTAACA
The DNA here is from genome assembly GCF_947179515.1 of Apodemus sylvaticus. Classification (NCBI taxonomy): domain Eukaryota; kingdom Metazoa; phylum Chordata; class Mammalia; order Rodentia; family Muridae; genus Apodemus; species Apodemus sylvaticus. Next base: position 3,978,053 of record NC_067490.1, read on the forward strand.
ATCAGGGGAGGAGCTGAGATGTAATCTCACCCAGAAGTTGTGTTTCAGCCCAAAGATCATAAACACCCGTGAAATTTGCAAAACAGAGGATTTGGGGCTGAAAAGAAAGTCCCTGGTTGCTTAGGTATGAGGAGGGCAAAGGCGACCACAACTCCCTGCCTTCCCCAGCATTCAAAGCTCACAGTGGCTAAGGTGACCCAGAACCTGACCACTTCCTGCTCCTGTGTTCTGCTGCCCCCTGGCGGCTGTGAGCGGCATCGCGGGTTCGAACTGGGCTCTATGTCAAATGTCCCTCCAGACTGCAAACTGCAGAGTCCAGGAACATCTGGCCGGCTTCACGAGACCCCAAGCTGTCCGGGTCACACTGAGGAAGGGGCGCACTAAGGACACAGGTATCCCCCACACAGCCCCCACATCGGAGCATTAGTTTCTTTTTCTTTTATGGTTGCTGTTGCCCGGGATTTACCCCAGGGCTTCCAACCTGGTGACGTGTCCTAACTGAACCACACACCAGCTGAGTGTGATGTGACCACCCAAAGGAAGGCTCCTGGGTTTCTTATGGAATGCCTTTAACCCCGCCCTCGGGAGGGCGGGTCTCTGGATTCTTTGACCACATTGCAAGTCCAAGAACACCCAGGGCTATAAAGTGAAACCAGAACAGGGGATCCCCAGGACTGACACCTGGAAGGGGGTAGGGGTCTGGGGTGGCGTAGGTGGGAAAGTTGTAACAAGTGAGGGAGCAGCATGGTTCCCCAGCCTAGCACAGCCCAGGCCCCGGGCAGTGAGTGGGGTGAAGGAAATGACCTCAAGTTACCTTTTGTTTCCTTGACGGCACCTTTCACCTGGAATTTCCCCCACATAGTAGATGGTTCCTGGGGACGGCTTCCCGCCCCTGAGCTGTGTCCCAGACCTTTAAAGACGTGGTCCAGGCTGGCCTTGAACTGATGCTGTAACTGAAGCAGCTTTCCATCCAGTGCCTCAGGCTCCCAATCAGCCAGGATTGCAGGCCTACAAACCAGCCTGGCTTTTGTTTAAGACTTGGTCAAGGGTGCCAGGCCGGGATGGCGCACACCTTTAATCCCAGCACTTGGGAGGCAGAGGCAGGTGGATCTCTAAGTTCGAGACCAGCCTGGTCTACAGAGTGAGTTTCACAATGACCAGGTCTACACAGAGAAACCTTGTGTCAAAGGCTAAACAACTTGGTCAAGGATGTTCCTTCACTCTAGAACCTGTGGGTCATGACCCCTTTGGGGGCCAAACCCTTTCACAGGGGTTGCTTAAGAGCATCAGAAAACACAGATATTTATATTACTATTCTTGACAGTAGCAAAATTATAATTATGAAATAACAATGAAAATAACTTTATGGCTGTGGTCACCATGAGGAACTGTATTAAAGAGTCACAGTATTAGGAACGGCTGCTCAGGAGTCTGCAAACTCTGTACAGAGGTGGGGCAGAGGGCAGAGGGCAGCGGGTAGCAGGCAGGGTCTGGGTTACATGGAAATGACAAGATCTGTTTTGGAGCCAGGCCCATCCCTGCCTCGATGCCTGGGTGCAGGTGTTACAGGCCCTGTACCCTCAAAGGAGCTGTGAGGGCCACTTAGAGGCCGACACAGACAACCTCAGAGTCTGTGTGGATTTCTCCCATGGTAGCCCTCACGACAGCGCACAAAGCTACCACGATCCCAGACCCTGAGACAACTGCCAGCCTCCTGGAGATCTACAAACAGTCCCCTCCTGAGCAACTATGCCACCCCTGGGCCAGAAGCAGCAACAGACCTGGGGGTCCTACCCCACCCTCTTCCTGATGCCCACCAGGAACTGACTAGGTCCACAATAAGGAAATGCTGGAGAACTCAAAGGTCCAGGGACAAAGGAGAGGACACGGGCCCAGCATAGTGAGTACTCATTATTGCCACAGACAGACTGAGCCCTCCAGGAGGTGATGTCACTGTCCCAGAGGAGCCCGCAGATCAGCGACAGGGTGGGCTACACCGCTCTGCCCTAGGAGCTGAGGGTCAGTCAGGGACTGGGACGCTGGAAGCTCACAGGCTGGGAATGAGCAGCAGAGGAGCTGACAGGACTGGGAAAGGAAGGTCACAGAAGCCCAGGGCGTGGCCTCGGGCTCACTCTGTTGATGCAGAGTCCTGGCAATGCAGGCTGAGTGGGGTGTGTGGAAGCCTTGGAGACAACGGGAACGGGAAGGGGTCCCGGGGGCCAGAGTGTGACCTGCAGAGCCCACGGGAGCCCAGGGCCCCCGCGGGTCTGGATCAGAAGTTGGGCTTGTGTTTCTTCAGCTCCACCATGAGGTGATGGATGTTGATGAGCTCCGCCCTGGCCGGGAGCGCGCGCAGCTGGGGCTGGGACAGCACCCGGTGGAAGCGGTGGTACAGCTGGATCAGCTGCGTCAGCGCCCCCTGCAGGGCAGAGTGGGTCAGACTCGTGGTGGCGGGACTGTCTGAGCTTCACCAGCATAGCAGGCACAGCTGCTGGTGGCCCTTCAGGGCAGGTGTGTGTGGGGTGCAGAGCCCAGGGGAAGGTCAGGGAAACAGACAAGCACAGGGCTCGGGCAAAGGCTGGGGTGGCCGGTCACCTGGATGATGCTGGTTCCATTTCGAAAGTTGGTAAAGCTCCGCATGACATCCTGACTCAAGGACTCCACTGACGCCTTCCAGGAACCGCCAAAGCCGCGGATCAGCTGAGTGACTCGGGCTGACCGCCAGAGGAAAGGGGGTGTCAGTGAGCAACAAGGCTTGGGGACCGTCCACCCGGCACGGAGCAACCAGGACTGGTGACTGTCCACCAGGCAAGGCCTGCCAGGGCATAGCCGTGCTCACCGTCCAGCCTGGCTTTCCTGGTATTCTTCCAGCCAAGTCTTACCTGCTGTGATGCCTCCCCCAACCCCGTGACCCACACCCAAGCTGTACTGGCTGGTTTTGTGTGTCAACTTGACACAGGCCAGAGTTATTACAGAGAAAGTAGCTACAGTTGGGGAAGTGCCTCCATGAGATCCAGCTGTGGGGCATTTTCTCAATTGGTGATTAAGGGGGCAGGGCCCCTTGTGGGTGGTGCCATCCCTGGGCTGGTGGTCTTGGGTTCTATAAGAGAGCAGGCTGAGCAAGCCAGGGGAAGCAAGCCAGTAAGGAACATCCCCCCATGGCCTCTGCGTCAGCTCCTGCTTCCTGACCTGACTTCCTTTGGTGATGAACAGCAATGAATAAGTATAAGCTGAATAAACAGTTTCCTCCCCAACTTGCTTCTTGGTCATGGTGTTTTGTCCAGGAATAGAAACCCTGACTAAGGCCGGGCAGTGGTGGCACACGCCTGTAATCCCAGCACTCTGGGAGGCAGAGGCAAGCAGATCTCTGAGTTCCGGGCCAGCCTGGTCTACAGAGTGAGTTCCAGGACAGCCAGGGCTACACAGAAAAATCCTGTCTCGAAAAAACCAAAATCCAAAAAAAAAAAAAAAAAGAAACCCTGACTCCCGCTGCCCACAGCACCATGACAACACCACATACCTTCCTCCCCTCGGAGCCGCTCAGCCTGCCCACGCTCAATCAAGGCTTCAGCCTCCTTCACGAATGCCACCAGACCCCCGAAGGGGGGGGACAGCAACTCCTCAATGAACTCCTAGAGAGAAGTGTGAGCCCACACAGGGTCAGACTCCTGGGAACAAAGGACCCCCACTCTGGACAGTGACCGCTAATGACAGGCCAGAGAGCAGCCTCTGTGAGCCTCCACGTTAGGTGATGTCACGAGGTGCAAGGGACGTCCCCAAGGATTTCCTTCCAGAACCAAGAACCTATAATCTGGCTCATCAGGGAGCAGTGCTTGCCACTGTCCCCAGAACACAAGGTGGGAGAGGGAAGAAAGGAGCCCACTCCTAAAAGTTGTGACCTCTGACCTCCATGTGCTTCAGATGTGCCTGTGCACATGCGGGGACAAACAAACAGTTCCCTGCAAAGCAGAATGCACACACACACACACACACACTCGCAGGGCTATGGTGCATGCAAACACAAACACACAGGGATAGAGTGCACACACACACACACATAAATACAGGGCTATAGTGCATACACACATGCATACATATATTGCACACACATGCATATACATGCATACCTATACTTCAGTCACACACATACATATGCATAGCTATGCTGCATGCACATGCACACACATGAATAACTTTAGTGTACACACATGCATACACACTTGTAGCTATAGTGCACGCACACACATAAATATCTATAGTTTTATTTTGCTCCTAAGCTATTAGTACCATGAAAGATTTAACAGATGAACAACAAGGCAGTGGGTTGAAATCCTGACTGCTCACAGAGGTCAGTCCAACAGCATTGCAGTCTCCTGCTGCACCCAGGCCCTACCTGTGTCCGAGCATTGAGCAGCTGCTGGAAACTCTCCACCTCTTTGCTGTCGTCAGCAGCCCGCTCCTGAGGAAGACAAGACCGGTCAGGAGCTTGGGACCCCCTTTTCTGTCGCCAGCAGGTCCTGTTCAGTCATCACTGCAGACAACCCCAGGATCTGGGTGAAGCGCTGAGTTCTGCTGAGCTCACAAGCTGTGGGGACTCCACACGGGAGGGGCAGCGTTACCATCAGCACGCCCAGCATCATGTCGTAGTTGTTGATCAGAAACACAAGCTGCTCCTTCCTGGAGGAGAACTCCGCAGCCACGCGGAGGACAAAATTCTCCACCTCCACCTGCAAAAGCCAAAGAAGGCAGCAGGTTAGGAAGCTAGGCCACAGGCCCCTCCCTCCATGTGGGCGGGTCTCCTGCCCAGCCTCACCTGGAGCTGTCCCAGCAGCTGCAGGGTGCGTTCATTGGGGATGGTCTGGTTGATGCTGACAAGTGCGGAGGAGAACTCGGCATAGCGGCGCGTGATCTCAGAGCAAGAAGGGAAGGAAGGCTCACACCTGCCTGCCTGGCACACGCGACCCCAGCTGCCTCTGCAGCTCCAACCCCAGTCAGGACCGGAGTTGTCTGCCCACGCTGACTCCTTCTGCAATACGCAACCCCCACCCAGTGTGACCACGACACCCCCTTGTCACCCTCACCCCTTACATAGTGGGGCCGAGTGTCCAGTCCCCCAAGGCGCTGGGGGTCAGTGCTGCGGACACTCAGGACATTCATCTCCAGGATCAGCTCAAACCGAGGCCACAGCAGGGCAAGCACCTGCTCCCAGTACCTGCAGGAATCAGAATCAAGGTCAGCGCGCAGGGGTGCTGGCTGCCCAGGGGAGCACAGGGTGACAGTGAGCGGGTGTGCCCAGTACCAATGCTGCCCCTGGACACACGAGTGAGGGGCATCAGGGGAGGAAGACCGGAGTCAGGACGGAGTTGTTTGTGTAAGATAAAAAGCTGACTGCCTCCAGGCACCAAGGCCCAGTGCTCAGTGACCTGTCCAGGGCAGGGACGTCCCTCTTTGCTGCGATGTTGCGGAACCGAAGAACAATGTGGATACAGAGAAAAACAGCAATGGCGTCGTAGCAGTCGGCCAGGTAGGACTCCAGGTGTTTCTGTGGCAGACAACTGAATGTTAGCTTGTTGTCCGAGGGCTGAGGGCAAACAGATGTGCATTTCTTTGGGGACCAGGCACTTGTGACCGCACTGGCTGCTGCTGAGCTCTGAGGACAGAGGGCAGAAGCACGGAAGTCGGAAGCTCACCAGCGTCATGGAGAGCGTGCGGCCCATGACGGCGTGGAACAGGTCGTGTGCAGCCGGGCCAGACACGACGAAAAATTCACAGATGAAAAGATATTCACGGCAAGAATTGTCGAGGAGGGCGTAGTGCTGGCTGCGGAAGAGCGCTTCGAACGGATACTACCGAGACAGAGACACAGACCGGTCTCCCACTGACCCCGAGGATGTGGAGACTCAGCACAGCTTAGTAATCAGAGCTCACAAGAGCACACGCCCAGCCTCCAGGCAGGGAGGAGCACCCTGGACAGGCACTGAAGAGGGTGCACAGGACACAAGAAAGCCCCGCCCACTGGCTGCCCCGCCCCCGCATCCACTTCAACTGTTGCCTCCTGATGGTCACACCCCAGCCAGTCTCCCTCTGCGGGCCTCTCAGTCCATGGCTCCTAAGCCTCCTGCATCACAGCAGGCCAGGGACCCCCAAACTAACACTTAGGGAACTGATCCCTGGCCACGACATACCCTCTGCTCTCCACGCTGGGCAGTATGGGGCACCAGGATGGGGGCCTCGAGCTCGGCCGGTGAGATGACAGCACCTCGGGTGCCCAGGGTAAAGATGGTGTTCCTGCTTCGGAGGGACGGCTTCGAGAAGAAGCGTGAACAGCATCGGAGTCAGGGAAAATAATGAGACAGACCGCACCAGGCCCAACAAGCCAAGGCCTGAGGATCCCAGGAAGCTGAATATGACCCGGACAGCCCTTTCCAGAGCCAGAGTCCTGCTTCACCTGACACCTGTAACGGCCATCAGGGTTTCACAAAGCCTCAGAAGTAAATGTGAAAAACCATCAGAATGGCGTGTGCTTCCTGGAGAGGAAGCCCTGGCTTTCATATCGTCAAAGGTCGAGAGCCACAGAATGGGTAAGAAACACAGCCCTGGGCTGGAGAGATGGCTCAGGGGTTAAGAGCACTGACTGCTCTTCCAGAGGTCCTGAGTTCAATTCCCAGCAACCACATGGTGGCTCACAACCATCTGTAATGGGATTCAATGCCCTCTTCTGGTGTGTGTGAAGACAGATACGGTGTACTCACACATAGAAAACAAATAAATCTTAAAAAGAAAGAAACAAATAGAGAAAGAGGGGAAGGGGAAGGGGAAGGGAACACAGCCCTGCAGGCTGCAGCCCCACATCCCCGCCATGGTCCCCACCATGAGCCTGGCGTGTGAAGCTCCCCTCTCCAGGATATCTTTCTTTGCTGTGTCTTCTACACCCATCAGATCGTCTTTCTCAGCAACTTCCTCGTACTAGAGAAAATAATAGAGAGCTGAACCATCACTCTCCACCACCAGCCAATGGAGAGCCCTGTCCCTCCTCCCCATGATCCAGGAGCCCCATCCCTGCCCGGCTCACCTGCACTTTCATGAGGCGCCCCAGGTAAGAGCGGAAGTAGGACAGGTAGATCTTGCTCAGCGTCTCTACATACTCATCCCTGATCTCCTTGGCTGTAGCGCGCTCATTGCCCAGTAGGAACTGATAGAAAAATCTGGAAGGACCAGGACAAGTCCGTCAGGCCCCCTGGATGCCCACGCTGGGCTGTGGAGAGAGGCTCCCAGGCCACCCTGTGCCCATCCTGGGGTGGCCACCTGTACTTCAGCAGGGCCGTCTGGGGGATCTGATAGTTGGTCATCGGCTTTCTGAAGGAGTAAATCTTCTGGAGAATGAACTCACGGATCTTCGTCACTGCCTAGACGTGGGGAACAGACAGGCTGTGGGGGGGGGGGCTTTTACTGTATGGCAGGAAGGGGGTGACAGTGTGGGGGGGTTGAAGATAAAGGAAAGGAAACAAATACTTCAGCTGTGTTCTGGTTATGGAGACACAGTCTCTCTGTGCAGCCCTTGCTGGCCTGGGACTCACAGAGGTCTGCTCGCCTCTGCCTCCTGAGTGCTGGGGATAAAACTGTGCACCACCTCGCCGGGTCTTATTTTTCCCGGTTGTTTCATTTTGTAAACATGGAAGGCTTTATAATGTGCGTGTCATCCCTAACTTACACAGTGCCACGCTAACTCCTCTGTACTGTTCTAGATTTAGCATCTACACTGCCGAGGCGAGCGAGCACTGCTTGGTTTTGAGGCAGAGTCTCATGTATCTGGGGCTGGCCCCAAACTCAGTTTCTTCTTCCACCTCCTGAGTGCTAGGACAGCAGACTTGCGCCATGGTGCCAACGTA